>NW_004567125.1:19294376-19366881 GCF_000260355.1 Condylura cristata | reverse complement strand
AGTGAAAGGAAATTGGAACAAGATGCGACTGTGAAACATAAGCCCCCAGGTTGGTAAATGGGGCTCATCACTAAGTATGGGATGAGAGATCTGAGCCCATTTTATGTGAGTGTAACTGATAGTATTTGAGTAAAAATGCCACGAAAGTTTGGAAAAGGGAGAGATCAAAGTGGAAAGAGTTGACCTTGGGGGTGTCCTGAGGACTCTGGGACTTGAATTGAATTTTGAAAGATGCAAGAGTAGAGACAGGTAGAGAGAAAAAGCTTACAGAAATCAGCTTGTCCCCTTGCTTTTCAGGTGACAAAGATCCTATTATGATACTGGACTCCTCAATGTTATAATTATTTTATAATTATAATTATAGGTATAATTATGTAATACATATAATTAATTTATGTTGACTCTCTTAATGTGCCTATAATTATCTCTGTATTTGACCTTTTTTAAAATTCCTCTGGTGCCTGAGAACCAGTTTTAAATATCTGCAATTGTGTAGCGAGGCAGGTCACCATCTGCTGCTTTCCCGCCGTGCTCCGAGATGAGTCACCCCAGCAATGCCTGGCCTGGCTTCCGAGCGTCTCCTCTCTGATCCACGTGCATAGGCAGGCATGAGGCTCCCAACTTCTGTGGTGTGTCTTGTGCCAATTCAGGGCATCCCCTAGGGCAAGCTCCCAGGTGACAAGGACAAAATCATGTATACTCACCTTACATGCCTTCAAGTGGGCTCAGAATCAGCCCTGCCTTTCAACCAAGAAGGATGAGGAACCTTCCCAACGGGAAGGGTGAGAATCTGTCAGCTTTCCAATGGGAATGTCCCAGGAGAGGCAAAGCTAAAATGGGAGCAGGCTCCTTGGAGAACTGAGAAAAGTGTGCTGTCGTTTTTCAGGGCTGGTAATTGGAACTCCATTAGGACAAACATTCTTCCACCTCACTAAACCTGTGCATGCTTGTGTGTGTGCGTGTGTGTGTATGTATGTGGTTGGGGGTAGAAAAAGCGAAGGTAGTGAGAGGGAGAAAAACAAGATAAGTGAGACTAGGTGAGTGAGGGAGAAAAGAGAGAAGTAATGAAGAGGTGACTGGAGAAGAGGAGCCAAGAAAATGGAAGTGAAATAATCCCAATACCCACTTCTGTCCCTTGCGTATGCTTTGGCATGGCCTGTGCACATAAAATGGAAAATTCATCTTGGTCTTAGCGTGTTGAGCCAAACAAGATACACTTACAATGTATCAGATGGTCACGAAAAGCAGTTTTGTCTTTATTCTTAAGTTGGTTTGTGCCCCATTTTTAGGCAGCTCTCCCCAGGCCCCTCTTTGCCTGAGTGTGAAATGTGAATACTGATGGTGTTCATGATGTTGCTTCCTAGGAATCTTTCAAACTTTAAGAGTCAGCACCACACTCTCTGCCAAAATTTGCCATCCTGGTAAGGCTAGGAAAGTATGACTTTCAGATTTTAGCATTAGCCTATCAGATCATAGGAAGCATAAAATGTATCTAGTTGATGTTGAGTCCATTCTTGTAGTGACTGATACTGAGCACCAGGGCTACCAAGGTGGGGCCCACGTTGCTTGTAACAGGGTCAGGAATGCCCACCGCAGCACAGAGGGAGCACAACCAGACAAAGCCAGGTGATGCCCTCTGTCACTGCCAGGGACAGCCGTGACGCATCACCCATTGCTGTGTTCCAGATCTCTCCACGCCTCAGGGGCTGCGATTCAAGACGATCACAGAGACCACCGTGGAGGTGCAGTGGGAGCCCTTCTCCTTCTCCTTCGATGGCTGGGAGATCAGCTTCATCCCCAAGGTAACAGCCCGCTGGGCTGTTAAACAGCCTGACCTGGATATCCTACCCTCAACTTGGAATCAGAAACAGCGAAGGTCTGACCTAATCTCTCTCTCCACACCATCAAGGACACAGAGGGGTCTTATGTGACTGTGTGAGCTGTGAGGCATTTTCTTTACAAAAGTGAAGTGAGGACTGCCGAACAAGAGAGATCCGAGGCCAGTCTTTAGGTGACGAGAGGATGCAGGAAGCAGCTACCAGACCCAGCTATCTGCTCAAAAAGCTCTAGGGCTTAGCAAGCTGTGGCTTTAGTGAGTCTGAAACCAGATTTTCCAAAAGTTGGTGTTTCTTTTCAGAAAAAAAAAGCAAGCTGAAACCATCACAATCCGCAGACAGATGTTCTAAAGTTGACTTGCATGTCTTCCATTTCTGAAGGTTAGAATGTAACCCAAGGAAACCCTTTAATAGCCTGTAAATTGAGAAGTTTCTTTAAACAATTATGTTATTAGTCATTGAATTTAAAAGTATTGTAAAATTCACATATTTTTCTTCTACTTATCCTAAAACTACCTTTCCATGTTGCCAGAGGTGCCTACCTCGTTCTGATTTTCCAGGATTTGTTCACCCTAAGATACTGTCCCAATTATAACACTCACTGGGGGTGTAATGTTCATCATACCCCTTACCTCTGTCTTCATCTTTTAACATCAAATCACTTTTTCTATCATTCAGTCATTTATCAGGCTTAATGACAGATGACACATTTTTGATAGTAAGACTTATTTCCCCATTCTGCAACTTCAGAATGCTTAGAGCCAAAGACCTTCCGGTACACCTTTATTTTATAGTTGCCTAGATTGTTTAGATTACAGAAACCAAGGCTCAGGAAACTAAAGTGACAGCAGACAAGGAGTTAGTGGCAGGTTTAAAGCAAGATGCCCAATGTCAACTTCCGACTCCATGGTTCTGTCTACTTACCCATGACACCTCATTCTTATGGGAATATAGTCATACCATGGCAAGCTAAACAAATCTGAAGCTATTTTATACAAAAATTTTATTATATGTCTTCTCTACATTAATATGGCCAGTAAGTATGGCAAGCAACTGAGTTTACAACAGGACGGAGCAAATAAAATCACCAGGAGCTTGAGCTGGAAAAAAATCACACCTGCTTTGCTTGAAGTACAATGTACAACTCTAAAAAGGAGAATGCTAGCCAGAGTAGACAGATCAAGCATAGACCACACAGAAGAACTGTGATCTGCAGGTTGAGTTCACAATGAATTATAAGAGCAAGACCATAAATTATAAGAGCAGGTGCTCTGGGTGATACAAACAAAGATCAGAGAACAGAAAAGAAAGGCAGCTCCACTGAAGAGCCCCCTGCCTCCTCCACTCACAGGAGATAGCACAGTGGACAGACAGACAGATAACATATTCTGGAACATCATCAGGCTGGTCTTTCTTGGTTCCTCTTCCACTGATTGGTCTCTTTTCTCTCTCTTTTACATAATTCTTTGTTTCATGTTTCTTTTTTCTTATCTTTGTATATCATAGCTGGCTGTTTGTAGACAGACTCCTTTCTCCTCTGGGTGAAGGGGAAACAAGACATTGACAATTTCGTTCCCATTGTCATACCACGAGAAACTCCACAGCAAAATAATAGTGTGGACCATTACAAACCCAGAATGTCTTAGATTGAAATATGTTGTGTGTACATAAAGATGTTCACACACATACACATACACACACAACTACATTTGCTTGAAGAAGCCAGAGCATGCTTATGATGATGAATGTCCAGAAATGCTGATAGATGTTACTCATAAACCATCAAACACTTAATCTGACAAGAGCCAATCTGCATCACCTCATGATTAATTGCTATTGGAAAACTCAATAAACACAGGAGAGGCCAAGGAAATGTCCCTGAAAATTGGTTCTCCATTTGCCAAATCTCCAGAGAGTGGCAGGTTCTCACTGTGCTTGCTGGGAGTCACTCCTGGACCAACACTCAGCTGTCAGTGCAGAGGGAGGAGATGCTGCCCCAGTGCTAGTTCACATTGTTCCAGAGTTTCATCTTCACTCCACCAGACTTCTCCCCCAGTGATTTCTCTTTTGCTGTTTCTGCTTCTCCCACCATCCAGAACAATGAAGGAGGAGTAATCGCTCAGCTCCCCAGTGATGTTACATCCTTCAACCAGACAGGACTGAAGCCTGGGGAGGAATACATTGTCAATGTGGTGGCTCTGAAAGAACAAGCCCGGAGTCCCCCCACCTCAGCCAGCGTCTCCACTGGTGAGTACACCCAACTCTTCTCCCCTGTGGTTACACACTAGGGCAGGCAAGGGAAAGAACTGAAGCTCACCTAAGAAGTAGAACACAGAGGAGCTAGGGTTTTCTCAGAATGAAGAACAATTTGGGTCCCTTGAGATAGAGTTCCTCTATCAGATGCTTAGCACAGCATCTTTCTTATTGCTTGTCCCGTAAGCACAGAAATCTGGGCGGGGAGGTCAGGGGAGCTGCTAAGATTCCCAGTGCATTTCTTCTGCTCTTGCTCCTTAAGAGAGTTCACTTAGCATCACCGATTGTCTTGAGCACTGGAGACAACAAGAGCTGTCTCATGCTCACCTATTGTGAGATTTGGAGACAGTCATCTACCCTTTCCAAAACGCTTTTCATTTTGCAATTGTTGCAAAGAATTGCAACCAAGTGGCAAAGAAGAACATAAATAAACAAATAAGTAAATAAACAAAAAAATGAATAAATAAACAAACCATGCCACCTACTCCTGAGAAATAAACAGGTTAGTCTGACTTCACAGGCAGGAGACTGGAGGTGAGGCTCTCAAATCTGTCTCTTGAGTACTGCACTTTGGGCAGTATTTAGGAGGCTGAAGAACAAATATAGAAAATGTACTTGATTGGTTATTTCTGCTAAATCAAATATAGAAAATGCACCTGATTGGTTATTTCTGTATAAATCGAATTTGGGTTCAGAACAGCAATAGAGTGCCTCTCACTTCTGAATATTGTCCATCCAATCATGAGTGAGGTGTCTTAGTTCCATCTTCTATGGCTATCTTCAGTACAAGAAGGCCAGAGAACACTGATCAGGGCCTGCATTGAAACACAGCATCTTAGCTTATGGAAAATCAGAGTTCTTTCCCCCTGTTTCAAATGGGTAGAGAAGGGGTGTTTTTGTCCCATTGTGGCAAGCCTGCCCTGCTGTCCTTGCAAAATAAGCAGAAGGAGGAAAAATAACCTCACAATCATCACAGTTTCACAAAGACAACAGTAATTCCTTTGTTCAGCTGATAGATTATATTAGATAAAGAACAAAGTGACTAGCACTGTGTCAATGACAGTGATTGCCCAATCCCTCATGTGGACACATTTACTCAGAGGACACACTCAAAAAATCAAAGCAGTAGGAAACAAATCATTCTGAACCAGTAAGTATGGGCTGGGTCACTGGTCTCTCTCCAGATCAGATGTTTTCTATTTTGGTGTAAGTGTGGTAGAAAGTGGCGACAATTTAATCTAGTTATTATTTCACCCCCACAGTTCATCTTATGCAAGGTCATTATATTTCCAGATTTGATGCATGAACAGTGTTCTGTTTCCTCTTGTTGCTTCTTTAGCCAACAGAGGATATTCAACCTCAGTGTTGTAAATTAGCAAGCCTGATATCTACATGTGTGCCCTCACCAAGAATTTCTCCAAAATTAGAAATAGCATCTGGTGTCCCATGTTGGTCCTCATCTTACTGATGAAATAATGGGAGTTCAGAGGTTACTCACAGCAACAGAGACCGAGATGGGTGAACACTGGTAGTTTTATTTTTCACAAAGGAATCTGACATGCTTGTGAGGTACCATGAGTCCAGGATGAAGGGTACAAGTCAAACAGAAAAGGGAAATAGCACAGTCATGAGGCCATGGCTTAGGTTGATTCATATTTTCTAATTAAATCCAAACTAAACAGCATCAGCTGCGAATATTATGCTCAGTCTAGAATACTTTGGCTGATGATTATAAAGACACCAGATTATGTTTTACTTGGACACTAGGATTCATGGCTTAACTATAAAATCTAACTATAAAGCACTGTGCAGGACTCTCTCCTGATACCAGTGGTCAGAGTTGCCCACAGTTCCCCAAGGTTATGCTGGAAGCTGAGGAGTTGGCACTGTAAGGGTTCAGAAGAACAATTCCCCTTTCCTCTCTAGGTTCTTCTCAGGCTGATCAAGCAAACATATTGACAGCACACACAGAGATTAAAAGGAGAAGAAAGAATAAATGTTAATTACCTGCATATGGAGAATCTACGAGGCATTACATTTTTCAATAAATGAGATAGGCTGAGGGTTTCATTCCTGAGCTAATGAATGGAATAGGGGCCTGGAATTTCCAGAAAGGGGAAGGAATCTCACATGATGAGGAGAGGGTGACTCATATGACAGAAGCAGATGCTGGAGATGTTTGTCCTGCCTTATGGCAGGATTCTTTCACGTAAAGATGATTAGTGGAGAGGACCCTGGGTAGTCTTCATTCTTTAAAGTAAAGGTAACAGTTTCCCTTGAAGCCCATGGGTCCTTAATTGACCTTCATTCCTCAAGCTAAGGTGACACATTTTTCATCTAGGGTAGTTTTTTTTTTTGTTGCAAAATGGAGGGTATCTGGCTACAAAACCATATTGTTATAAAATTTGCAATTTTTTTTTTTAGTTTGGAGATTCCTTAAGATTAAAATAAAAAGCTCAGATCTAAACATTTGTGGTTAATCTAAGCAGAATTTTTTTTTAATTAAGAAAAATATCCTAGTTAATATTTTGGTCTTATATACAGAGTCATGAAGAGATGGAAAGAATGTGTGTATTTTTGTTGACTTGTTGAGTCAGACTGTGTTTGTTTAGAAGTTCTAGCCTAGGCTTCAAGCATACTGATACCTCCTTGACTGGAACTGGAACATCAATCCCAAGTGGCCAACAGAAGGACAGAATCCAAGGGTAGTTGCAGAAAAGACAGCTGGCTCCCAGCCCCATCCAGTGTTTTTAGAAAATGATTATTTCATCCTTTTCTTCTGTTAAGGGCTGACCTACGTGAACCTCTTCCTGAAAAGCTGAGTCTTGATCAGGTATTCAGGCTGCTTCCCCCCAGGCAAGTCATTTGAGAATGTAAATTACAAGGCCTCCTGTAGCCAGACCCTCTGTGCTACCAAGCACTCATATGGTCAGTTCTCTATGATTGGGTTTTAAAGAGTTGAAGGACAAAAGGCTTGCATGGTCATTTGAGAGTCTGTGGCATTTTTTTTTTCCTAAGAAATGCTAATCCATGGCAAAGCAGTCCCTTCTTTCTCAATGATGCAGAGGATCATCTATTCATTTCATTTATTCAAGTCATATACCAACAGTCCATATACCCGCTCACCTTCCCCTACTCACCTCCCTCTCCCCACAATCTCATCCAATATGAATAGGAACCTAGGTGAATTCTGGAACCATGGATGGTAGGCCTTCTAGGAAACCAACCAGCTCTCCTAGGACAGTGTCATTCCATCATGGCCTCCCCACAGCGGCAGTGCCAGAGGCCAGGACACATGAGAACATGTTAGAGAATGTTTCGAGGGCCTGTGTGTGACTCTAATGCCCCTCTGGCTCAGGAATAGGCTAGAAAATCTGGGGGCCAAATAACCACAAGCAGTTCTTCCAAAACAAGTTCTTTCTATCCTGAGGAGCTTCCCCAGGAGGTGTGTTTCACATCTATGAGTATAAGCATATACTGGGTGTCGGTATTGTCTTAGCAACTGGTTGGATTAGTTGTCTGTGTGACTGAGCAGGGACATCTTTTGGACATTCACAAAGAACTCTTTGGCAACTACATTAGAAGTCTCAGGCTGCACACCAGTTCTCAGTTTACTGTCCACATGACCTCCAAACAGATTCAGTGCTAGCCCTGTCAAGTCAGTTAAGTGCCCATCACCTGCCCAAACTGGGAAGTGTCAGCACCGAAAGGGGAATTAGGACAGAATTCAGAGGGACTGGGTTCTAGTGCCATCCTCCCTATTGCCAAACTCTGTATCCTTGGGAAAGAGGTCTCATCTAAAATAAATAATCTTAAAAAAAAAAAAAAGACTTCCCCAACTGTGAAACTGTGACATAGGACAATAATACCTATGTTGAGGCACAAAAGATATTAACCTTTACCCCTCTGTGTTTTTCTAGCCTAGTAAATAGTCAAACAAGCAGATAGATTGATGAGGAAAAGTCAAAAAGAAGTTTAATAATAATTTGTGTATCTCTTGCATACATAGGAGAGACCCAGGGGGCAAGGGAAGAGGAGAGAAAGAGAAAGTCAGTTAAGGAGGTTACTGGGGAAGGCACTGTAGACAAAGATATCAGACTTAGATTCATCTTTCTTCATTGAAAAGGGGTAAGAAGGTTAGGTCTTCCTAGTACACACTTCAGCAGTTCATCTGTAAATCTCTTTTCCCAGAGAAACCTTCAAGCAGTCTTTAGAGCCTCCTCTATGAAGTCAAGCTTTTATCAAAGTCATATTTGGGAATGGTAAATGTTTGCACCCCTACCCCACCCTCTCTGACCAACCAGGGAGCCGGGAGAGTGCGGATGTCCAGTGCTCATCTCTCAGACTTTCTTTCCTATGTGATCCTTCTCATCCAGTCATTGACGGGCCCACGCAGGTCCTGGTGCGAGATGTCTCCGACACTGTGGCCTTCGTGGAGTGGACACCCCCTAGAGCCAAAGTCGACTTCATTCTCCTGAAGTATGGTTTAGTGGGTGGCGAAGGTGGGAAGACCACCTTCCGACTGCAGCCTCCCCTGAGCCAATACTCAGTGCAGGCCCTGCGACCGGGCTCCCAGTACCAGGTGTGGGTCAGTGCCATACGTGGGGCCAACGAAAGTGAGCCCACCACCACCCAATTCACAACAGGTAAGGCCAGCCCAGGGTGGGAGGGGGAAGGAGAGCATGAGGAGGGAGGGAGGTTGAACCAGCTTGCGGTATCCACATGACAAATAGAACTGAGGGAGAACCAAGGATGTTGCTCGGGAATCCATGTGATCTCAGATACTGCAGGAAGGAAGCCAGAGGTTTCAGGCTTCCACAAAAGTTGACATAACAAGGTAGCAGAAGAAAGTGCTCTGTTCTTAGGGCAAGGCTCCTATCCTATCTATCATGGGCATATACAGCTCTCTGGTCTCATTTATAAAATGAAAATTTGGTCTTAAAGACTTTTAAGCATCCATAGCCCAGGCCCAAATGGCAATTTTGTAAAAGTTCAGGAAAGGTGCTCCTTTCTCAAGATACTTCACTGACATTTGCTGGAAATTGCTGCAATAATTCTATGAATCCACCACCAAGAAGGCACCCCATGGAGTTGTTTGGAACCCAACCTGTACAACCGGAAGCAAAACTTCTGCCAAAGGTTCTGTGACTGATCCTGCACTTGTGGGGTCTAGCAGAAGCTGAAGAAAATAAACCAAAGAAAGCCCTTATTAGTGCTGCTGACCACCACACTCCTTCCTTAAGCTGTCAGTCCTTGGGAGGACCTCCTCCCCAAATCTCTCAGTGACCATCTGGCTGTCCAGCAAGTGGACAAATAAGACAGGGACCATCCAAGACAGGCTTCCTGGCACATTCATTTTCATGGCTGTGACCACATAGTGAATTCTCGAAGACTTTGTCCTAGCCTCTCTGTGTTGCGGAGGTCATGTACCAAGGAGTGAATCTATCAACTCCAAATTGCCCCAGGAACTGCCAGCACCTGTAAGATCTAAGAACCAGCATCTTCTGATGAGGTAAAGTACATGAAGAATCACGAATTTTAGTATCCTGCCCTAGGTTATAGAATAAAAACCTGTTATGGGATGGGGTAAGCCAACTGAAGGCTTCCAAGAAGCACAATAAATAGCTTGCTCCCTAACTCCTCTATCCTCCACCTGCGTTTAAAATCAATTGATAAATAAGCAGAGTAAGACAGATTGAGGCCACAATAGTCCCTAGGTTGGAGTGTGACAGATTAGTGTGAGAGTCAGATGGGCTTGCAAGGGGCTGAGACCAGGGTGACCTAGGTACATCCCCCCTTATGGAGGGCTTTGCGGATTAGACTTACAATAGTGCCTAATTCCCAGAAGCCACTGGCCCTTGAGAGGGAAAAGGGAAGCAGTTTCCAGGCCCTGTCACGAAGCTCCCCCTGAGGTAGGTCCATCTTAGCCAGAGTAAGCAAGAGAGGCCAGGACTTTCTGCAAAAGGAGACGTGGTTATGTGGGGGCGGAAGCTTCCCTTGTAAAAAGGGAGCAAGTACAGACTGATAAAATGAGCAGACAGAATTTAATTATGAAGGAGATATTATTTTGATTCTGGAAAAGATTGTCCTAGGTTTCCTTCCAGCCCCCATGTTAGACACCACTCCACCCAGGGACATTGCTAGATTTTTTTTTTTTAACTGAACACATTTTGGCATCCCCAATGACTGAGTACACACCTTTAAAAAAGGACTTAAATTCTGACATTTCCCTTCCCTTCTTTCACAACTGCCCAGTGCCAAGCATGAGGAGGGACCTCACAAGCACCCCTTCCCAATGAATTCAAGGTCAACATGCAGTTGCCAGCCCTCATGCCCCATGACAGCACCTGGGCTATCTCCTGTGGTCATGATACCCGCATTTTGTTCAAGATAGTTTTTGTTTGAAAAGTGCTTTCTTTGTGCTTTACTCAGATAAGGAGTTTGAAGAGGCAGAAAAGGAGAAGAGAGCTCTTGAGCCACATGATGAAAAGCAAATTGTTAGTGTTTAGGTCGACAAGATGGCAGTAGGATTGGCTGGTGGCCCAGGAAAATTCCAATCAAGACAATTACAGTCTGCTCCAGAAACTCCCCCACCCCTCGGAGTTTCAGCTCACTGCTGCGTGATTCTCCATTTCCGGGAGCCTGTGGACAGCTGTTAGGCAGCTGCCTTCCCAACGCAGCGTGTATCTCCACCCCACTCCCCTCTGCTCCAGTGGGGTGAGGGGATGTGGGGTGCGGAGATGCCAACAGTTTCGCAGACAAACTCTCAAGGCCGAGGGTTGGCAGGCTCCTGGTTGCATGAGGAGAGGGTGGCCAGGCCTTGCAGGAGGGTCCTGAGTCATTGCAGAACTCCACTTAAATTCAAATTAGGCAAAGTGCTTTTCCAGGTGATGGCTTCGACACTAGGCACACACTAATTGCACAGGCAATTAAAACAGAGATTTGCTGCCTTCGTGGTGAGGGGGATATTTGCCTTGCTCTTAGAGATGCTCTGGAAAAGGAAAGCACCGATTCCAGAGAAAGCAGCCCAAGGAAACCAGAGGTCAGCTGTGAACCCCCTGCCTGCGGTGGTTCCTGCTTCAACTGCCCTCAGTGAGGACTCCCTGAGATTTTTCCTCTCCCTGGGGGGGTGGGGGAGCTGCCTTCTCTTTTAGCCCATAGGAGCACCCAACTCCGTCCACAGGCCATTCAGTCAACCAAAGGCTGCAGAATCCATCTGACCGTCTCAGACTTTTCATAAATGCTATTGTGTTTTCCCTAAAAGGTTATTGGAATCTTAGCCACCAGTGCCTGTATATGTATTTGGACATAAAATCTTTGCAGACAATCAAATTAAGGGAGACCACTAGGGTGGTTCCTAACCCAACATAACTGTCCTTACTTATAAAAAGAAGACATTTGGACATACACACATGCCCACATACACATGGAGATTGTCCTGTCAAGATGAAAGCATAGACTGAGGTGATGCTTCTACCAGCCAAGGACCTTGAGATTGTCAACAACTAGCAAAGAGAGGCAAGAACAGATTATCTCTCGTAGCCCTCAGAAGGAAGCAGCCCAGTACCTGTGCTACTTTGTTGGCAGCCCCAGGAACTGCCTAAGTCGCAGCTGTGGATCTCTGGCCTGCTTACCAGTAAATCCACTCTGGGGGGTCTCGTAAATGCTTCAACCTTGTGGCACTTGCCAAACCAGCCCAGACCAGCAACTCTCAGTTGAAGCTGTTCTTTTCTCTGAATATTCATGCCAGCATCATGAAAGCCCTCCACCTGGAATACTTAAAACTTTTCTAAAGTTTTGAGAAAAGCAAAGAAGTGACTACATTTATTCATAAAATTCACACGTACCTACTGAACACCTCCTCAGTTCCAGGTACGGTCATAGGCACTATGTCTAATGTATAAAAAAGGTAGACAAGATCCTAAGTCCTGTGAGTTACATTCCAGAGGGGTGACAGAAACTAGACAGGAACCAGAAAATCATTTCAATCAAAATCATTTCAATAACGAGTAGAAATGGATGACCTAGGAGTTGTTCAGAAAGGCCTCTCTGAGGAGGTGAAGATTTAACCAAGACCAAAGTGACAACATCATATGAGGATATGGAGAAGAGCTGTTCCAGCAACAACAGCAGCCAGTGCAAAGGTCCTGGGGTAGAAATATGCTAGCTGTGTTTCAGCTAAGAACGATGATTTAGGCTGTCCAGACTAAGTGTTACAAGGTAATGTATGATGAGCAGGCGAGACCAGAAGCCTTACAGGACCTGATGAGAAGTTTGCAATAGGAAGCAACAGGACAATTTTAAACAGATTCGATGGCTCTAATTAGAGACTGGCTATGGTTAGTCTGTTTTAGGGGCCCTGTTTATGCTTTACATTTTAGAGACTAGCTACGACTATTACCAGAGTCCAGAGCCCCAAGCCCCACCACAGGGTCCCCACTAGACATCTGTCCTTGCACTGCCCCTGGATTACTGATGCTGTGCCCTTATAGGGGTGCCATTCAGTTGTTCTCCTAGAGATTAAGCTTTAAGACCCAGGAGAGCAAAACATTTCACTCCGCCCAGAACCCCTCTTTCACCCTCATTCTAGGATCAACATCTCTCAGTATCATTGATATTGGAAGGATCTGGTCCTTTCAGAGAAAACACTGCCCCCTAGTCCATGGGCATAGACCCTAAGACCAAAAAAAAAGGACAGGTAGAAACTGTAGTTAACATGGCCTGGGAGTTTTAGACATGAAGAACGGTAGACTGAGGTGCTGAACACCTGATTCCCAGCCCCAATTCCTTTGTGCTCCATTTCCATTCAGGCACACACCTGAGTCCAGTCGAGCCCTTTGCCCAGTCTCTCCTCCAGCAAGAGTCTTGGGGAGGCACAGTTTAAGATGCTCCTCCCACATTCCTCTCTCCCAAGCTCCTCTCACCACCCAACTGCTAGAAGATAGCACACACAGCAAAGACACAGTCAAGAACACACAGCATCTGGCATGCAAAGGCCACACTGAGTAAGGAAACGTTTCTCAGAAAATTAAGCTGCAGAGACATAAATCTGCTAAAAGATTCACCCCATTTACATCGCTAAATAAAACACTTCTCACTCCAAAGCCCCTGTACTCAGACTGATTCACGGCATCTTCATCTTTGGAAAGAACAATTGGAGGACATCACTTGCCTGGCATTTACAAATTCAAAGAGACGGGGAGAGATTTTCTCAGATCAAATGGCTGGTGCACTCAAAGGCAACTTCAAGTCTCAGACAAGACCTGGCTATAACTTCTTAAGTGGTGATTTTCAGGACAGCGCCTTACTGCCCTCGCCAATTGTTTATATTGTTTTTGCCCAAATAAACTCAAGGAAATGACCAGTACTGTGAGAGAGAATGGACCACGGGATTATGGGATTATGGAACACCCCAATGTCAGTGTTCTTCTCATTACACTGGAATTCTTGGAACTGGAGAAAACAAGCATTGGGGGCACCATGTTACTGGGGCTAAAAAGAGCTTTGGAGACCCCAGGAAGCACCCTCCAGGAACCATGCTATTCACGTCACATCGATTGTCTAGTCTGTACATATCAGTTTTATTAGCCCATTTGACAGAAGCGGCCCTCAACTCCCAGTAAGGAAAAAAGACATGCCTGGTTCCCATTACCGTGAGGGGGCAGAGTGAGGCTCAAATAAGGATATATCCCTTCTCCTGTATCACTGCCCCAATATATACTTAAGTGTTCCAACTTGCAGGCCTTTCAGAAGTTTCTATGCAGGTAAATCCAGGACAAGATAGCTAATCCTTCAAAATTCTGCAGTCAACCATCTTCTTTCCAGTTGGAGGTCAAATTTGATATTACTCTATTCCACTGAAACACTTTACATCATCTCTGACTTTATCTACTGTAATAATTTCCCTTGCTTAGTCTCAAGCTGTGCAATACTTATGATACTAACTGGCTCATTTTTAAATTTCTAGAACAGTGAAACTCTGAATGGAAATGGGGAAGTATATAGGGTGTTGATCATTAAATTCCTAGAAAAACTCTCCACCCTGCCCACGCCATTGGATCATGGTTAAACTGGCAGGTCAGAGGTTGAAAGGCAGCTCTGTGGCTCATTAAACCTGAAGGAGAAGGTCAGGAAGTGTGGAGTCACCCCAAAGCTTGTTAAAGTTCAAATGTATTTAACCCATGTAATGTCTCTCTTTTTAGAGATTGATGCCCCCAAAAACCTGCGAGTTGGTTCCCGCACGGCAACCAGCCTGGACCTTGAGTGGGATAACAGTGAAGCAGAGGTTCAAGAGTATAAGGTTGTGTACAGCACTCTGGCGGGTGAGCAGTACCATGAGCTTCTGGTCCCCAAGAACATCGGTCCCACCACCAGAGCCACCCTCACTGGTGAGTGAACCCTGGCTCCCAGGGGCCCACAGTTTCCTGAGTCTGGGAGGGAGGGAGAGAGGAAGGAAGGAACAGCAAGGCCAGAGGCAAGAGATTGGTCAGGAGGCTAATTCAAAGGCAAAGGGAGAGGAGGATGGTGATACAGATGAAGAGGGTGTCCCGGGTCATCTTGATGCTTGGCTTGGAAACCCTCCTTGTACCCATGAGGGCGTGGGACCCAGCCAATGCTCTTTCTTGGGTCCCAGACACCCCCATCCAGGAAAACCTACCTGCTGGACTTCACTGAACAGTAGATGACAAAAAATGCATGGTGGTCAGATGAAGGAGACTGCAAAGCAGCCACAGACCGGGAGCTGCCAGTGAGCTTACAAAGACTTTGTTTAACTTAGGTCCTGGCTTCCTGGAAGAAAGCATTTGCCATCTTAGCAGACAAGGGCTACGCAGCAAAGAGTGCATACAGTAAACAAGGGCAGTGTAATCAAAGCTGTTTTCCTCCTAAACTGAAATCCCAGTCCTCCTTGCCAAATGAGGCCAGTTAAAGTAAATATAATAAATGCTTTTTCCAGACAGACACACTCTTGAAAACACAGCAAAGAGATGGAAAGATATGCTGACCAAGCAGGTTAATGGGGGTGAATTAAACATAGCAGGATCAGACCAGCTGGCGTAAGGGCCTTTGCAGAAAGCTGGAGATGTTCACAAAAATTAAGCTGAACAGAAAACTCAAATGAGACAGCAGGGAACTGATTCCACACACAGTCCAGCCCTGCCTGGAGCCGCAGGCTGATTTGGCAATTAGCAATTTACAAAGATGATGGCTAGTTGCATGGATGAAGGATATACCATGAAATCACAGTGGAGATGTGGAGAAGAACCCAGTAAAATCCTAGTTATTATTTCTCATCACTAGAAAAGGAGGACATTCTATACTCATTGATCATCTACCTAGTTGCAGGCACCTCTCTATAATCATCTTCACCACCACTAGCAAAGAGATGTTTGAATTCCCATCATAAGGTTAAGATAACTGAGGCTCAGTGAGTTTGAAAACATCCAAGTTCACAAAAATTAAACTATGACTCAAAGGCAGTTTCAAGTCCTTCCCTGGCTGCTTTGATTAAAGAAATAAAATGTAAGTGACAGTCAAAAGTTAAATGCTGCAGCTTATAGGAAATGGGAAAATTGCTCTTGAGGAGTGGGCTTAGATAGGTTGCTTATTTTTGGTAGAGTTGAGCTTATGAAGCATAATCATAAATATATATTACACATAATTATCCCAAAGAGCTCACTGCTGGGGAGATTTATAAAGGCAAATAACTTTATGTGATTTAAGAAGAGATTATAGGCATGTGAGGAAATCAAGTATGCCTGTACTTGCTGAGAGGCAAATTACCAGGACTTGCTCTGTCACTGTTTCTGGGGGGAGAGAAGGACCATGAGGCGGGAAGGCAGAGAGGCAGATGTCTGGTCCCAGCTCTGCATAGGCGTGCTTTCTCCCTCATTCTCTAACCTGGATGGTGAAGGGAAATTTTCAACTTTCAAGACTTGTGTTTATTCAGAGAATGCTTTGCTCTGCAGACGATGTTGAGAACCAGGATTTTGGACTTGATCCAGGTGTGGGCACATCCTGTGTGATCTGGAGCAACTGACAACCTTTTTAAGCTAAGCCTCACCTCCTCCTCTGTAAAAGGGGAATGAAACCACCTCCCTCGCAGCTTCTCGGACAGCCACACGTGGCTGCCGATGCTGATGAACAAGGAGGCAGAGAAACAGGTCTGTGAGCTAAAAGATAATACAGGAAAAGTCTGACAATCTGTAAGGCAGAGGAGACACTGGCTTCTCAAAGCAGGGTGTGTGGACAGTCTCAAGGGCACCATCACCTCTGGAGACTTTAGTTCCTTCTCTCTTCCCACCCCGAGCTCTCCCAAATCAGAGCCTGTAGTTTAGAGCCCCCCACCCCACCTTGGGGATTTGTTGTGCATTAATGGATGAGAAGCAGTCACTTAGAGCATGACTTCTGAAGTCTCCCACGTGGGTTAGAGCCCAATTTCATTGATGTGCGTCCTTGGGCAAATTTTTCAATTTCCTGTGCTTCAGTTTCCTGGTTTGAGGACATCATGTCAGTCTCCTAGTGTGGTTGCGAGGATAAAATGAAATCTTCTGTATCTGCATACATAAGCACTTAGCATGCAGGCTGGTACATGGCGACCATTCAATAGCATTTGACCTTTTATTGTTCTCTGTTTTGATTTTGAGGATCTTTACAGAAGTAACACTAGTTTGTAACATTATATAGGTTTCCACATTATATAGATTTCTGGTGTGCAGCCTTATAAATTTACATCTGTACAGACTGTATTAAGTTCACCACTGAAAGCCTAATTCCATCCCTCACCAAACAACTGGCCCCTTTTACGGGATTACCTACCACTCCCCTCCCTTCCAGGAACCACTAATTTGGTCTTACAGTCTTAATGTTTCTTTCTGTTTTATTTAGATCATTCACTTGCTTTGCTTATTGGTTTAATGATCTTTTATTCTTCTTAACCCCCACAAAGTTCACACATGGATCCGTGGCAACCCTGTCTTTCTCTCCTCCAAGTTCACAGCCCTTTTATTCTCAGTACTGACTCGGAGCCTTTATCCTCCTAGACACCTGTATCTGTTACTCTCTTCAGAAGCCCTTATCTCAGCAGCCATCACTGGTCACCTTTGCTGTGGCATCAGACCCCTCCTGCCTTCTTGGGACTGAGTCAAGCAGAAGGCTCACAGCAAGTGAGGCTCTCTCCATCTCCCCCTCAACATATTTCATCCTTTGCAACACAGAGGCCAGGCTGGGGCACAGAATGCCAAACATGTCTTTTTCATTATTCTCGCTGGGCAATTCCCTCTGGAGTATGGTTTTGTTTCTGAACAAGAGACTCAGTGTCTGCAATGATTTCCCCCCCCTGCGCTGGTGGCTTCTGTGTCCTTAATGATAAGTCTATTTTTAGGCTCAGCCTTTCAGGCAGAATGATGTCTGCTTGGCCTGTGAACCATATCTGGGGTCCCAAAGGGGTCTCCAGGTATTCTATACTTTACAGGCTCGTCAAGGGAGCTTTAGGTTAAACTGGAGGCATAGCCCAGGGACTGGCACCACCATTTTGTTTTCTGGGCAGCAACAAAAAACAATAAGCCATAGAGAAAACTCCAAATGACTGGCATGAGGGGTTGGAAGGGAAAGAAGGGCAGAAGATTTTCACTCCTTGACTAGAAGATGGGTAAAAATACTAGCTTCCCTGGCGTCAACACAGATTACAAACAGTTTTCTGGCCCCTGGGACTGAGGTGACTCATCTCACCTGTCATTGGAAAGGCCTTGGGCTGCAGTGTTCTGTCAGGAGCAAAGAGGGGATTGTCCTCAGCCATCTACATTCTCACCTAGTTCTCTTTCATAAACAGAAGCCCACGCTTGGAGACTCCTTGGTCAGGAGAAAGGCAAAAGGAACTGGCCCAAAAGGCCATGGGAGCGCTGGACTCTGACCCCGGACCCCAGAGGCCATGAAGGGGTCCCTCGCCCTCTACAGGGGATGCCACCTCGTAGCCTCCTGATAGCTGTCCCCAGCTGGTTTCATCTTTCTGACCTCTGACTGCTTCCATTTCCTGTCAACAACCTCTAATCAGAAAAGTCATCAACAAGGCTTAGGAAACCCAGGAGCTTGAAGCTTCCTCAGATACCATAATATAACATCAGATTGTAAGAAAACAAACACCTAAGCCAAGTTACACATAACTCACATAATTCACTCACGCACACACCCACCACACCCAAAACACATATTCACCAGTCATACATGACACATTCACACACACATTTGCCCACCATATACACTTGCACTCCATACACACACAATACATATACACATACCACAAACATATCCAACACGAACTTATACACATGGCACATGTACACACAAACCACTCACACATCACACACACACATGCAGACATACGCACACATACGTACATGCACAAGGCTGACATCTGCAAGCAATCAGGTGATTCAAGTTGCCACCTTCAGGACTTCTAAAAGAAGTCCTAACTCCCACGTTTTCATTGGGGGACTCCAGTGCGGGTCTAGTGGCCAGACAGTGGTTTCCTCAAAGTGCACAGGCAGAAGACATGCTTGCCCTTCAGAGAATCCAGGAGGAGTCCAGCTGGCAAGGCAGTACTGACCAAGGCCCTGGGTGTTCACTTCACCCTGTCTGCACTCCCTGATGTGCCAGGGCACAAACACCAGTCAGTGCCAGACCCTCCAATGTCCTGCAGGCTCTTCAGAGGAGGCGGAGTCCTGGGAATAGGCCTGGGGGCCCGGTCAGTCAGTTCTGGGCCTTCTTTGGGCGAAGTCACAGTGCCCCCAAGTGGTCATGTTAGTAAGGCACCCTCTCAACAAGCATTGCCATCTGGGCTTAGAAAATGGGGAGTGGGCTGCTGAGGCCATGTAGCGAGGAGAAAAGGGTGGTAGTTTCCACAGACTTCATCATCATAGAACTGAGACCTCAGGACATCTGTCCCCTTATTTCTATTTAAGGGCTGGGGAAAGAGCCAGGAGAGAAATCAGGTGGGAATTATTCAGCTTCTTCTTTGGCTTCTTCAGGAATGCTTGTTTACAGTAGAGACCCAGAGACAGGATGTTCCTGTAAGACTGGGGGTGATGAGCCATGCTTCTCATTAATCTCACCAGCAACAAGAAAGCTGCATTTGAGAATGTTCCTCAATGTTCTTCCTTTCTTTTAAAACATATGTTTGTGGGGCTCTACCCTTCCTTAAAATCAGGGTGGACTTGGCTTTTTCTCTCCATGCTTGAGCATCAGGTATCACACTCAAAAGTGGGGCATCTTCTTCCAAAGACTCAGGGAACCCTGGAGAACTTCTACCATTATCCAAGAAGATAAAGACAGGGAGCCTGGGGGCTTAACGTTTCATTATCTTAAAAAAAAAAAAAAAAAAAAGATTACTGTCTATCTGATATGCCTGTCAGGAGAGCCCCTGTTTCCAAGTATCTCACCCTCTATGAAACCTTAGTTACCCAAATTCCACATCTGGACATTTGTCTTCCCTTGGAAGGCAGATGTCCTTCAAATACACTGGGGTCAATTAAATCAATGATCCCAGCTCCCCCAGTTTGGTAGCGCTCCAGTCACTAAGGAACTTAAAGATGGAAAAGATCCAAACTTCTGCATGTCTTCAAATCCAGCCCAACCTGTAGACCCCAACTGTCTATTGAGGTTTTACTGGCAAGGAGGAACAATCTAATTTCCTCAGGCCCTATTCTCCCCCACTCCTTTTTCTGCTAACAGCAGGAAGCATAAAGAGTAGGGGGAAGTGAGTCATTCTGCCTTTACATCCAAGGTCCTTTTAGTGCCAATGAGAACGTGTCTGTTCCTGTTGCCCTCTAGCCCTAATTAATCTCTTCCTGTTCACCAGGTGAGCAGAGGATTCTGCATTTGCTTCCCTCCAAATCTGTTTTCAAGGTTCAACTCAAGCCCCTTTCTAGAAAACCTTCTCTAGCTACTCCAGTCCATGGGGATTTCTTCCCTCCTCTTAAGTGGTTTCCCTTGGCAGCCCATGGTGTAGCGCCTAATCGCACTCATGCTCCAGTTCACCTGCTCTGCCATACTCTACTAACCTGTAAAAACTTCTAGGCACAGGGGCCATGCTATGAAATGTCAAAACAAACGATTTGGGTTCCAAAGCTGGTTTCATGATAGATTAGCTTTGTGACCTTCATTAAAGGATGAAATTCTCTGAGCTTCTCTTTGCTCATCAGTAAAGTCCTCCCAGCAGAACTGGAATTATATAACACAGAAGAACCCTGAAGAAACTATAGTTAATAATAATACTGTTGACTACCAGACACTCAAAAATTCACCCTCACTTTTTATCCCTCCATTCTTCCCTCCCTTTCTTCTTCGTGATTATTCTAGATGATTGCCTATTGCACTAGGAGCTCAGGCTTGGCATATTATGGGTGCTCAGTAAACTTCCTCCTTCGATAGATTCTTCATCTCATTAATGGCAAGAGTGATGTCCATTCAGCTCACCCTGGTTATCATCTAGTTCACAGCCTGTGCCTCCCACAAAGCTGATCCTCACTGATACTTGTTGAGTCAATGAATTGTGTGCTCTGAGAGTTCCAGGAAGAGTGAGTGTGCAGTGAAAGAGCAGGAGGAAAACAACCTCCAGGCTGCACAAAGGAAGTTCTGTAAAGGATGGAAAGTGGTAGCTGCCTATGGGAAGAGTTTTTTGAGCTATTGGTAAGAAAAGGAGCAAAACCACTTACATGCTAGCACTTTCTGGACTTGGATGGAAAGATAAAGGGAGCATTGATAGAGAGCAATGGGATCTTTAAAAAAGAGAAATCCCTGGGAGTCCTCAGAGAGCTGATACATAAGAGCACTGAATGTGCCTTGGATGAACGTCTTCTTTTCCAACACAACTATATTTTACCTGCTGGCAAAGAGCAACAATTCACTTGTAGCACAGGAAGAAAGCTGCTGAAAATCAAAGGCAAGCAGCAGGCTGGAACCTAGGAGGAAGTCCCACGTCCCCATCCCCAGACAGAAAGGCTGGGAAGAGAGTACTTTAAATTCTGCTCTGCCGTTTTCTGAGAGAAGATGATTCTGTTGTAAATTATTGAACATTTCATTTAAGCTTCATAAATAAGGAACTTGGATGAAAACGTTACATGTTAGATCCGTTTGGCAACATATAATTTCTGTCTTACTCCCTCGATCTGTCACCCTTCATTTATGTTGGAGAATTTCTACTTCATTACAGGCAATTGAAGGTCTCAATCAGTTGCCTGAGAAAAGTAGTTTATGTCCCAAAGGTAATCTAATTTCTCTAGCCAAGGATGTACCTGGGACTCGCTGAACATATTGACGGAGATAAATGTGTGCTTCAAATGGATCTGGGGGCACCACAATCACCCACTCAATCTAGTAACGGGTACTCGGCCCAGGAAGGAGCCAGCTCCCCACTGATATCTGGACTCCCTGAATCACTGGTGTCATCAGTGCCATTAGCTCAGCCTCAGCCAACTGAGAAGACAAAGGCAGAGGACCACCCTGTACCTGCAGGGGGCACTTTTTGTAGCTGATGAGATCCCCCACCAAAAATAGGATTCACGATAGCTGAAAAGTTCTCTGAGCATGGTGACCATACTGGCTGGGCCTGACACTGGACATTATGTACATGGGCTCATTTAATCCTCACAATGCCCCTCCACATAAGAGACAGTGATTCCTGCCACTCCACAAAACCTGAGGCCTGAAGATGTTAAGTAGTCAAAATTTCACAGGTAGAAGGTGGCAGAGCTTGAATAGAAGCTTAACTCTGGCAGGCTGCAATCTGTCAAGAGTCATCGTTTACCTCCAATGGTGCTGCTTCAGAGAAAGAAGGAAGGGTTAGGGAATGGGTAGTTTCTGGCTGGTTCTACAGCGTTCCAGCAAGCACACACAGTAAGGCCTTGTAGTTCCTGCCATCCTCAAGTGGGGGTGGTATTTGCATTCCCTGTACCAAAGACATACCAGGGGTAAGGACTCAGCATCCTGAGCAACCATGCAGCATTCCCCTTCATGAGACTAGATCAGCTGCTAAGGGAAGGCTGTTCAGTGCATGTCTAATCAAGACAATTTCAATGATTTCGGGGACCAATAGAATCACAGCTGCTCTGGAGTGGGAATAAAATGATCGAAGGGGTAGGATTTTCCAGCCATCCTAAAACTCCTCATGAGGCCAGGAGCCTGAGTGTCAGCTTCAGCTGTTCACAGACTTATTCCATATCTTCATTTCTTTTATAAAAAAGATTTAAGTACTAGATTGAACTGTGTTCCCCCTAAATTCATGTAGCCTAGGATATGACCTTATTGGGCAGTAAGGATTTGAAAATTAAAAATAAAATAAAATAAAATAGGATAAGACATATTCCTGCTGAATTAAAGTGGCCCCGAAATCCAAAGTGACTGCTGTTCTTACAAGAGAAGGCACAGACATATAAGGAAGATGCCATGTGTTGTGAGCTGAAGTTTGTGGCTCCCCAAAAATTCATACACTGGAATCCTCATCCCCAAGATGATGGTATTAGAAGATGGAGACTTTGGGAGGTGGTAAGGTTATAAAGGATGGGGCCCTCACAAACAGTATTAGTATTTTTATTGGGGAGCCCAGAGTGTTCTCTTGCTCTTTGTGTCATATGAGGACACAAGAAGAAGAGGGCCCTCATGAACTAGGAAGCATGCTTCCCATGTGAATCTTGTGGTACCTTGGTCTTCGACTTCTTAGCCGCTAGAACTGTGAGAAGTGTTTGTTGTTCAAGCTACCTAGTCCGTGATAGCTTGTTATGGCAGTCCAAGCTAAGAAACTAAAGCACAGAGTCAGAGATCAGACAGATGGCAGCTGCAACTCAAGGGAGGTCCACAATTACAACCAGAAGCTAGAAAGATACAAGAAGTTTCTCCCCTACCACCTGTAGAAGGAGCATAACCTCATTGATTTTGGACTTCTACTGGACACCATAATTATGAGAATATAGCTCTAGTGCTCTCAGTCATCTTCTTTATGGCCAGTGGTCATAGCAGCCACAGGAAATTAAAGCAGACAGAGAAAACAGTACCCATCCCACCTTCCTCATGGTGAGGGTCAAAACACATTCACATTCCTTATGGTGAGGGTCAAAACACATTCAAGTATTTTGGAAAGAACAAGTATTACAGAAACTCAGAACAGCATAATCATTGGATGTGATTCAGACAGGCTCACACAGGGTTCCATGAAGAACCTACCAGAAGGAATTAGACTGGCCATGGCCAGAGAAGGGGGTGCTCTACTACCAAAAAAAAAAAAAAAAGATCTTGTTACATTTTTTTATAATCCCAGGTCTTAATAAATGAGGATGAATTTGATCCTAGAATAAGGACTTACAAAAGATGTCCACACATGAATCTCTGGCACCTATGCTGTGTCATCTTATATAGCAAAAAAAGAAATGGTAGAATGATCAAGTTAAGGATCTTGAGGTGGGGAGATTACTCTGTACTATCATCGCAAGAGTCCTTAAAAGATAGGGCAGGGAACCAAGAGTTGGAGCAGAAGTTGTGATGAAGAAGTCAGAGAAAAACATAGTTGAAATTTCTATGCTGCTGGCTGTGAAGGTGGTGAAGAGGCCACAAGCCAAGCAATGTGGGTGGCCTCAAGAAGCTGGAATAGGCAACGGAAGGGATTCTTCCTTAGCGTATCCAGAAGGAATCCAGCCTTTTTGAACCATTTTAGTCTTTGGACCTCCTGAGCTATAAGATAATAGATTGCTGTTGTGTTAAGTCACTCAGTTGCAGTAATTTGTCACAGCAGAAGTAGGAAATTAATACATCAATCAAATAAGTTAGTCAGAAAATGAATATGGAGAAAGGCAGGGAAAGATGACAGTTAATTCCAGACATTTTTGGGTGCTCAGTGAGCCTTCATATTTACCCCCAAATAATTTCTCTAGAGAGGCATATACCCTTTGGTTGGACAGTTTTACATGGTCTGTATTTTCCATCAGCCCCCAGAGATCATCCAAAAATTGGGTTCATACTCTAGGACCTGAATTACTCCCCTTGGTAGGGAACCCACAAGTCTTTCACGTTACTACAATAAAGGCCTGACAGCTTTGTGCTCAAAGAGAAAGTCCCTCCATTGGTGTTGCCTAAAGGACTCCAGGAGTCCTCATATGCCTTTTCCCTATATATAGAAGGTTCAGCTTGTTCCTCACCTACAACATTCAAGAAATGCTTTCAGTTCCATAATCTACTCCTTTCCTCTCAGTTATGCACTCCCCCAGTTCACAATTTAAACAATAAATCTCTTCTTTGGTTGTATTAGTAACCAACCCGAGGCTCTAAGTACCACAGGGAGACCTTCCACAGGGGACCTCACTTCTGAAGGTCATTGTCCAGGGCAGCCTCACTGCCTTCCCAAAGGAACAAGCTGCACAAAGTAAGCTCTGCACTGACCAGTTCATACTATTGACTAGGTATGGATTTCTTAAGTGGTAAGAATGGGATTTCCTATTAGGGAACATTAGGAAAGAATTCAGGAAAGACTAAACACAAGATTTGAATGGAGTGTGAGGTCATTCACTTTCCTCCTTTCAGCTTGCCCCACTTCTACACACATGAAATAACCTTTTCTTTTGTATCTGCTAATAGGTCTGGTACCTGGCACTGAGTATGGAGTTGGAATATCTGCTGTTATGAACTCACAACAAAGCGTACCAGCCACCATGAATGCCAGGACTGGTGAGTAGGAAGACTGGTCATAAAAATACTAGGACACCTTGTAAGCCTGAGGAGCCATGAAGGCTTGTCCTGGCAAGGACAGGAAGGCCTAGTCCCCTCAGTCTAGAGGTCCCTGAATAACAGCTATCAGCCTAGGAACATCTACCTGCAGCTCTTTGATCCCCATGCCTAATCTCTGCAGTCTGGAATGCAGAAGGGAGTCCCTCCCCTACCCCACAGAGCTGCGCATGGTCCCTCGGGGACTGAAAGGTTGCCAAGAGCTGTGCAGAGCAGTGATGGAAAACCGCAAATTGTCTGGGGTCATAGCGATTCATACTTCTACCTAGATTACCCCCTACAGGCAGAATGTGGTGTCCTCATGTGTACCTCAGAAGCCCTCAAAAAGGTCACAGAGCACAGTTCGAGACATGGGACAACTCACTAAATCTAAAAGCAATGGAAAAGTTCACTGGATCCAGCACTTTTACTTCCAAATCCCAGGAAGTCATTTCTGCCCCTTAGGTTGAAGCAATTTGGACCTGACGGAGGGACTAATCCCTGTTCCATTCTAGCAAAGGCAACCTCTCTAGAAAAGCATATGGAGAGGAGGGCCCACAAGTCCTCAGCTCTAGTTCCCTGCTCATCCTTGGTCATTATGGCCTCGGGAATGGGTAGAGTATCAATGGCACATTCCTAATTGATAGTGGTTCCTGCTTTGCCCTGATTGGCTTCCTGAGAAAGGCTGGGAAAAAATGAATATGAAGAGTGTGAAAACCAGCAGCCCGCTCAATCCCAGAGGTAGTTTTAGAGCCTTTCTGTAGATTGTCCATCTGTTTGTCAAGCCTCTGGCCATCTTTCAAAGGGAAGATGCTTAGCAAAATGTGAAATGTGTCAGCAATGACAAACTAATCCTCACAGTCAGTAGGCCAGCTCACAGTGTTAAAACACACTGGGGTGTCCAATGCCAAAAACTACTGGTGCTCTTATGAGACCTGTGTAAAAGAGGCCACTTCTGCTCATCCATAGAACTTGATAGTCCTCGAGACCTCATGGTGACAGCCTCCTCAGAGACCTCTATCTCCCTCATCTGGACCAAGGCCAGCGGCCCCATCGACCACTACCGGATTACCTTTACTCCATCCTCCGGGATCGCCTCAGAAGTCACAGTCCCTAAGGACAGGACCTCATACATCCTGACAGATCTAGAGCCTGGCGCTGAGTACATCATTTCCATCACCGCTGAGAGGGGTCGGCAACAGAGTCTGGAGTCCACTGTGGATGCTTTCACAGGTGCCAGGACAGCAGAACCTCAATTGGGCTCTGGGATTAAAGGCACTTACTATTAGCGGGTCATACAGGCAACCCACTTCTCCAATGTGCCACTTCCTTTAGAGAAAGGAGAAGCATGGGTCGGGCATTAGAGACAGACAAGAAGCTAATAATTACATCAAGAGGGAATGGTTAGATGTAAAGGGGAGAAAAGGGAAAATTTGTGTTTGGTTTCCTATAGCCTGGACATAGTTGCTGATTCTCTTTTTCTTCCTGCACTAAATTGGTGGGCATTCAGGGAATCATGTTTAATTCCTTCTAGGATAGAGGTTTAAGATCTTGGATCAGTATTATGACTAACTCACGGAGATAATGCTGGCTTTATCTTGCTAAATGTATTCATTTTTCATGATGTGAGCTGAAAAGAGTGAGCAGGGCTGGAGAGTAAGGATTGTGGGTCAGAGAAAGAAGGGCAGTCCCTGTCAGCACAGAAAGCAGCCCCCTCAGTCAGATGACGTCCTCACATGTATTTCAGAACCACCCATGTCCTCTGCTTTGCAGGCTTCCGCCCCATTTCCCACTTGCACTTTTCCCATGTGACATCATCCAGCGTGAACATTACCTGGAGTGACCCATCACCCCCAGCAGACAGACTCATTCTGAACTACAGCCCCCGTGATGAAGAGGAAGAGATGATGGAGGTCTCCCTGGATGCCACCAAGAGGCATGCTGTCCTGATGGGCCTGCAGCCAGCCACGGAGTACATCGTGAACCTGGTGGCCGTCCATGGGACAGTGACCTCTGAGCCCATTGTGGGCTCCATCACTACAGGTGAGGTTGGAGGACTTGACAGCAGGTATTAAAGGGGGTTCCCATAGTGGCTTTTGACAAATCAAAGAAATTTACAAAAAAAAAAAAAAAAACAAAAAAAAAAGAAACAAACTTGCTCCTGGTTTGTTTCTTAGAATAAATCTAAGAAAAAGATGTGCAAGCGATCGGAAGAGCACACGTCTGAACTCCAGTCACTGCTCGAGTATGCATATGCAAACAAATTTAAAAAAAAAAAAAAAAAAAAACGAAGAGGGAGGGGCTTGCCTCATTTGACTGGAGGTGTCTATAAATTATTCTATAATAGTCACCTCTTTAAGAACTGCATGAAATGCATGCAGTGAGAATCTTCTGTTGAGAACTAGGACAAGGGGGCCTTCCTGGTGATGCAAGGGGTTAAGATCAGCATTATGAAGCTATCCACAGCCACTGTAGCATGAATTCGATCCTAGCCTGGGAGGTGACCCACATGGCACAGGAGACCTCTCCTGTCTCACCCAAGCTCCCCTCAGCAGTGTACTTCAGTACATCTGCCTGTTCTGCTCCCCACTCTGTCTCTGGTGAATCCTCTCATCATCTTTCCCTTCCCCCCAGCACTTCTTGTCCTTGTATACATAAATAAATAAAATATATCTTGCAACAAAAGTAGAAAGTAGGACAAGCCTAACGTCTTACAAGCCCAATGTCTTGAGGCCAGAGCCCCACTGCATTGATCCAGAGGTCCTCCCAGGCAAGCATACCAAGAAGAAACCTTTTACAGTGAAGAGGCACCTGTTCCCACTCTCAAGAGCCATCTCTGAACTGCTTAGCAAGGCTACTGATGCAAGTGATGATCCCTCAGAATCTTATGGAGGTGACATGCAGTCATGTAGCAACTGGGTACTCAGAGAATGGTGTCTATTTGCCTGATGTCTGAAAAACAAGAGCACATTGAGATGAACTGGATCATTTGCCTTTTATCATTCCCAATGCAATCCCAAATAGTCCACTTGTCGATGAGGACATATGCATTTGAGAGGTTTCTTACATACTCAAATCGCAAACTGGACAAGTGGATTAAATACATAGCTGCTTTCAACTTTGCAATCCTCTAGCAGTAAAACAATAAAATACTCAGTATAAATGAAATACAGTTTATAAAAGTGGATTTGTCCTGGGCTTATGCTCTGAAATCTCTCTACAGTCAATAAACAGTTTTCCCAAATTAAACCAAAAAATATTGAGACAGAGAGCTAGGTTTGTCCTAGAGAAGTGACTCCAGAAAAAAACAACAAGATTACCTTTGGCTCAAAACCAAACACATGAACTTTAGGGCAAGTTCCCAGCAGGCCTTTACATAGGTAATAATCATGTACAGACACAGGCCTGGCAGGCTTGACTTCATGTGGTTAGAATGACCTTCATGAGCAGGGAGTTGGCCATAGCCATGAAGTTGCAAGTGAGGCTTCAGTCTGGACAGATTTTAAGGACACCCTAGTACTCAGTGGGTCATTTCTACTTCTAGAGACCATGAAGATCTTGGTCCACATAAAACTTGGAAAAGAAGTTGCTTTTCAAATTGTGCTTTCTGTCCTTTTCTCACCACTACCCGGTTCCTGGTAGGAATTGATCCTCCCAAAGATATCATAATCAGCAATGTGACCAAAGGCTCAGTTGTGGTGTCCTGGAGCCCTCCTGTTGCACCTTTTGATTACTACCGAGTCTCATATCGGCCAACACAAGGTAATTCAGTTATTGATTTCTCAAAGATGAGTGAGATTTGCAGTTGGGGGAAGACCACTATGGGAGAATTAGCATAGGCCATTGGCTGTCACTGTTAGCATGCTTTCCTTTCTGTGTCATGCTTCACTGAAATAAGAGTGGGTTGATGAGGAGCAGCCAAGAGACCCTGTATTCACCACTCTTCTTGCAAGAGGCTTAATTATAGTCATCCAGGCAGCAAGCCCTTCACCAGTTGAGGTAACTGGCCATCATTATCTACACAGTGTAGTGAGAAACAAGGAGTCCTAGAATAATCTGCCAGGAGGCAGGGTCATGTTCCCTCTCCTGAGAGAGGTAAATCCAGGACCAGACTCCTGGCGATGTCTAGGGACCCAGCAGAGCCATGGAAGGATTGCATTATGGTGGTCCTATTTCTGACACTCTTAGCAAGTTATGAGTCAGAGGACATTAACCCAGACTTTATCTGCTTCCTGTCAATTCTTTTTAGTACAAGTCTGGGGAGAGGGTCATGCTCACTTTCAGTGAGGAGGTGAGATAGGTTTCCACATGATTCATCTTTGGGCTCCATGAATCACTTTGTAGCCATCCTCTCTACTCTGTTTTAAGACCAGCTTGTCAAAAGCCATCTAACAAATAGTTCTTTTTTTCTTTCTGTAAAATGAGGGGGTGGGGCCAACATGGATGAATTCTTCAGGTTCTAACATTCCAAGTCCATGAACCATTTTTCTTCTCTCCCACTGTGGTGACTTACATTGCACTGGACTTCATGCCAGAGGCCCACAGGGTCCCCATGCAGACTGCACCATGAATGAGGGTGAATGAGGGATACACTGATCTCTAACCGTGGCTTCTGTTCCTCCTAGTGGGTCGGCTAGACAGCTCAGTGGTGCCAAATACTGTGACAGAGTTCACCATCACCAAGCTATATCCAGCGACTGAATACGAAATCAGCCTCAACAGCGTGAGAGGCAGGGAAGAGAGTGAGCGCATCTGCACCCTCATGCACACAGGTAGGTAGAGCTGCCTGTCTTGGGCTGTGTCGGGCCCTAGCAACAAAATGAAGAGGCAAGGGGTAGAGATATTTTTGAATAATCCTTGGCTCTGGGCCCAAGGTTGTATTCCTAGATGCATCCCCACTAAGTGATGTGCAGTTTCTCTCCCCACCCCCACCCCCATACTTCTCTCTAAAGCTGGGAGTTTACAGTCACCCTCTAGGTATCTTACTGACTTACGTCAGCAATTTTCATGAAACTTCCAATATGAAAAATGACCTTTAAAGATATGTGAAGGAAGTGAATTTCAGAACAGACATCCAAATCATCCTCTGTACTTTTTTAGACAACTCAAAGGAGATTTCCTCTCCAAGAAGGACAACTAGAATTCCAACAACCATTCTTATAGTCATATGTGACCAGAAACCATCAAGTAGTTGCATTACCTCTTGCTCAAAGTTCAAAGGAGAAAGAAAGTGGTTTATTCTAGAAAACTAGCATTGGATGGGACTGAGGACAAGCCATGACTCCTTCAGCAACTCTACCCCCCCCCATTCTCTGCCCCTCAACCAGCCCACTCTGCAGAATCAGGGAAAATTCAATGTAAAAGTCATAGGGGACAGTCAATATTTCTTTCTCCATCCCCCAGACTAACCTCCACTAAGCTATTGTTCCCAAGACCCATGGAAAAAATATCCAGTTTTCCTCATAGGAAAATGTCTGAATTTCCTGAGGTGGCTTAATTTCCTGAGACTGATATTTCCTGAGTGGGGGAAAAGTAGCTTGGAATTTCTCATAGCATGTGTAGATGCCCAGAAAGAACATCTGTAAGACAACCAAGGATACATTCATTCATAAACTCAAAAAAATTATTCTTTTAAAGACCTCAGAAGGTGTTCTGATCCTCCCTACACTCCTTCTAGACCTGTGACTACAGACAACTCAGCCCTGTTTTTGGTTCAGTCTTATTTAGCTTTTCCATCAAATTACCTGTGGCCACTAAGGTAGCAATAAATATTGACCCAAAGTGATGCCCAATGAGTCCAAAGACATCCCCTTTGCATCTTCCTGAATGTTTTAGAAATTCTTAATTAAGCTTCTTCTCCTTGAGGACAATAAAATGAACTTCAAAAGCTACTAAAGGACGAGACAAATAGCTCATTCCTTGGGTCCTTCCTTGGTGATACGCAGCAAGCATCTCTAGAACGGATAGTCCAACTGAAACTGCCCTCCTCCAAGTTGGGCAGACGTATCTCAACAACTTCCAGACTGCTCACATAAATGTCTTATTTCATGGCTGCGTAAGTTTATAATTTTACAACTTTGGAAATGAGTACTCCTCCGGGGTCTTCTGCTAACCTCAGAGATCAAGCTAATCAGAGTCTCCTAAGATTTTTCATCTTCTTTTCTCATAAAGTTGCTTTTGTAGGCCTTGCTGAAGGCAGGTTATGGATACAATTCAAATGTTACAATTGTAAAAATATTTTTAGGTTGTTGCTTTGAAATGAGGGACAAACCTAAGCAATGAAAATGTTCAGTTAGAGAACAGGGATGGATCAGCAGCACATTTTCATGCCCAAAACTAAATGAGGATGAGCTGACACCAAGCTTCCATAATAACATTGATTTCTAAAATAATCCTGAATTTAAGGGAACGAGGTATCATAATGAAACAAAGGCATAGAGCATGTGATAGTGAGAACAGGAATGAGAGCTGATGACAAGAAAACTCTGTTCTGCAGACAGGCACACTTGTTCTTAAGCCTGGAAGAATCTCCTTGACTCTCTATGCCACAGAAAAGATACCCAGGGCTCAGTACAGAATGACTCTTATGAGTGATAAAGCAAGAATTCAATAATCAGATATGACTTTGGAGAAAGCTTGAGTGGTATTCAATCACTGGCCAAGTACTTATCAAGGACCCTGTAAGTTCTAGGTGCTAGGGATACACCTACTTTTATGGAGTTCCCACTTTACTTTTCCAAGTTCATCAACAGAGACCATTCCACAAGGTAGATCTTTAAATTCACAAAATTCCAAGAAACATGGGGGTTATATCTTTGGTTTCTGTTACCATCTGAAAGGAGGGTTTTGTATAAAACCTTTCTAAGCTGAAATGGCATAAAATGAAAAAATGACCATTAAATCATATGGAAAAATTACTGACAATTCTCGAACAACCTAATAAATCATATCAAATGTCCATACCAATAAAACCTAAAATAATACTAACATATAGTAAAAACAGAAAGTATATGATAATACTTAGCCTTTGTAAAGTAGTCTGTGGGGAAGGAGTTTGGGTGAGACACTGCTGCTTGGGGTGCCGTTACCTCTAGACCAGTTGCTGCCAAACAAATGCTGAACTCTACTTTCGCTTTTTGCGTTTTGTAATAGAAGTGAAAATATTCTTCAGATTTCTTTCAGTTAGCAAAAACAGGTACTGTTATAGGTCTTTTCCAAAAGTAAAATGGCTGAATCTGAGCTTTCAAAAAGTGTGGGATGGGCCCTCCCTGGTGATGCAGCGGGTTAAAGCACAGCACTAAGAAGCTAAAGCCACCTCAGCATAAGTTTGATCCCCACCCCAGAGGTGATCCCACATAGTGTGGCAGACCTCTCCTGACCTACTGCTGCTCCCCTCAGCAGTGTACTTCATCAGTCGGCCTGTTCTGCTCCCCTCTCTGTCTCTGGTGAATTCTCTCACTGCCCCTGCACTTCTGGCCTATACCCCAGCTCTGTATGCATAAATAAGTAAATCTTTTTTTAAAAAGTGGGAGATACCTGTGTCACATTAAATAAAGAAATACAACAATTTCTAGTTGGTCTCTATGTAGGTCTAAAGGTCTAAAACACAATAGCATAAGAACTGCGCTAAGATTGTGGAATTTCCTACAGCATCTGAGCCTCTGACAATACTCATAGTAAGTTAGTGAATGTATCAATTGGAAGATCTGGGCAATCAAGAAAGAGCTGTGTACTTTAAAAAAAACAGAATTGAAGAAGTTGATGAAACCAGAAGAGATGAAAATTGAAAGGTCTCCACTCCACTATGTAGTGTAGTAGAGCAGTCTGTATGTATCGTGGGTGAAACTATGGAGGAACCTTGAGTGCAACTCATCCTGTAATTGCTCTTATCTTTACTGATCTTCTCTTTTCTGCTTCAGCTATGGATAACCCTGTAGATCTGACTGCTACCAACATCACCCCCACGGAAGCTCTGCTGCAGTGGAAGGCACCAGTGGGTGAAGTGGAGAACTATGTCATTGTTCTCACACACTTTGCAGGTGGGTGTCTGCAGCCCTATACATTAGGCAGGTGAGGATGGTGGGAATTGGGGCTGAATAATAATGTGAAAGTAAAAAAAAATTCAAAACATCTTGTCAGTCTGATGGACAATCACAAATTTTCCTGCTTCTATTTCAAAGTGTCTCCAAATGTTATAATCTATATCGACTATAGAATCGAGAGAGTTGAACCTTAAAGGTGGGAAAAGAGAATACAACCAAGGAAAAATATAAATAAATAAATAAAAGACAAATAGCACTAGCAAGACAAAACTCAGAATCAGCTAAGACTTGCCCCCAAAATTCTACAAGCAAGAAAGCAGACTTTTCTAGATACTCCAGAGCAAGAAAAGCACTGAAGTTCTAGGACCAAATTTGGGGCAGACACAGGTCTTTCTTAAGTCATATTCAAACCAAAAATTTAAGCCAAAAGTTTAAGAAATCTTTCAGTGTCTTCATCACCATACTTGTTTGACTTATGCTATTGAAGTAGACTAGAGGAGCCCAAAGAAAATAGTACCGAGTAGTCTAAGTATCTAGGCCTGAAAACATGATTTCCTTGTCTAAGTATGCAAGGAAACAGAACTGTTGTGCGTTATGTGCAGGAATCCAGAGAACATAGATACTAGAAGACAGAATGCAGGCAGATGTCTTACTTTTCAAGAATAACTGAGTAAGTCAATTCTGCGAGTTACGAAAATAAGTAACCTTATTGTCAAAGCTTGGGAAAGTAAAAACCAAAGCAGAATATTAAGCAAATTGAAAAAAGAATCAATGATGACTAGATTACTATATACTATATTTTACTAGATTACTATATACTATATTCTAGAACAGGTTAACTAAAAACAAGTACTATCAAAATTATACTATTTCCTTGTTTTTTATTGTTAATTCTGCTACCACATCTGTATCACATCAAGGCACTAGAAAAACCCACTTATCACTTAGATAAAAAATACATAATGGGTCATATTTGGAGAACTGTTGATAAATGAATGGTAATCTTTAAATACTGAATATCATTACTAGTTATATCCTGGACCCTCGAGTCATGTACAGTATATCTGAGCTCCTCTCTCCTATCTTTTCACATCCAGTTCCAGCAATCTGAACTTTCACCAGGCCTTCCCAAGCCACCATGCATTTGCACATGCTGTTTCCTCTACCAGGAAATTTTTTCACTACTTGTCTGCCTAGAAAACAAATCCCTCAAGTCCTAGTTGTAACACTTTTTTCTCTTTCAAACCTTTTATTATCCACCCAAAGTAGCCAGACACACCTGCACAGGTACAAAGTCCTCAGCTTCCATTCTAACAATTAGCTGTGTTTATTCAACAAATACTTTTGATGTCCTTTCATGTACCATATAAGGCCATAAGGATTTAGAGACAAAATACACAGATTTAAGGAACTTAAGCTAGTGAAGCTGCAGATAATTAAAGAGTCACGATTCACTGCAAGCAGCATCATGATATAAGCAAGTATTGAGGACCTTCAGCTGCATCTAATGGTGCTATGATTTGGGGTCAAGGTGTTAAGGGAAAGAAGGAGGCAGTATCAAATAACATCTAAAAAGAGAATAGGAAGAAAAGAGTCCAAGAAAAAGCCCAACCAATGTGCATCTGCAGAAATAGGAAAGCACGAGGAATTTCAGGGAGAGACATAGTTGGGGTGGTTGCAGCGTTGACAGAAGGCAGGATGTTGCAAAGGGAGATACTACAAAGAGAGTCATTAGGTGTGTTCCTCCAGACTTATTCTGCATTTTAGCCTGTTTGTCTGCCTTCTATTTTTTTTTAAGATTTATTTATTTCTGCATACAGAACTGGGGTACAGAGAATTCACCAGAGACACAGTGGGGAGCAGAACAGGCCGACTGATGAAGTACACTGCTGAGGGGAGCAGCAGGCGGGTCAGGAGAGGTCTGCTGTGCCGTGTGGTCACCTCCGGGGCAGGGATCAAACTCGTGCTGAAGTGGTTTTAGCTTCTTAGTGCTGTGCTTTAACCTGCTGCACCACCAGGGAGGGCCTGCCTGCCTTTTTAAGCCAACTACAAGAAAATTGGAACTTCTGGCCCTATCTGATTTGGAGAAGTGTCTAGTTAGCTTTGTTGAATGACTTAGAAATGATACAAAGATTCAACAGAGGGCCTTGTCCCTGATCTAATGAACTGTTTCATCAACAGCTTGATGAGTACAGAGAAGACGTGCTTAGCAAATTTGTGTATAAAACAAAACTGTGATCAAAAGAAATCAAATTCAAATATATCTTAATAAACTGAAACAGTGGCCCAAAATTCAATTCAAAGAGGCAAAATTCAATAGGCCTGCCCGTGGGTACAAAATATCAATGGTACAAGGTCAGGTTAAGGAGGTCACTGTAAACAAGGTCTTTGACTAGTAATTCATCTTAGTATGTGACAACAATATCACATAAATGTCTCAGAACCTAATGAATTAATATAATTGGCGCAAATAGAAACCATGATATTTTTGGTCAGCATATCTCAATCATTGTTCTCAAGTCCCTTCTAGGTTTGTATCCAGCAGTGATACAGTTAAAAACATCACTTGTTTACAGAAAAGTAGCCGGGGTTGCAGTTTTTAGAGTTGACACATAAATGTAATGAGATTTGGAGGCTGAATTTTCTGCTTAGAAGAGAGGGGACCTGATTATAAAAGGTGATCAGGAGGGGGTCACAAGACCAAAGGATTTGGCTTACTCTATGTAACTCTAAAAGCCTGCTTAGAAGCTATAGAAAAGAGGGCCTCCCTGGTGGTGGTACAGAGGGTTAATATCAGCCCTGTCAGGCCAACTGGGGAGCTGACCCACAGGGCACAGCAGACCTCTCCTGTCTCACCTGCTGCTCCCTCAGCAGTGTGTTTCAGTACATCTGCCTGTTCTGCCCTGGACTCTGTCTCTGATGAATCCTCTCACCCCCACATATCTGATTTTTCCCCCAATACTTGTATGTATGAATAAATAACTCTTTTTAAGAAGTTACAGAAAAGACAATTTAGCCTCCAAATAAGGAATATTTTTCTCAATGAAGGTGCAAAACAAGATGAGAGGGGAATCCTTGGATAGAATTAATACTAAGCTAAGTAACCTCTAAGACATTCCTTCCAGAACTCTCTAATAGGAAATCCTTGTGAAATGCCTTTGGAACCAAATATTTAGAATCAAATAGGCTTATTCAGTCCTTATGCAAGTTCATCTCATTTCAGTTGCTGGAGAAACCATCCTGGTTGACGGAGGCAGTGAGGAATTTCAGCTTGTGGACCTGCTCCCCAGTACCCACTATTCTGTTGCTCTATATGCCACTAGTGGGCCTCTCACTAGTGGCACCATCAGCACCAACTTCTCTACCCGTGAGTACATGATCCTCTATATATCTGGCACCTCCAGAAACTTGTGAATCCTGAAAATGGTCATTTTCCTTGTGGGGGACTAGGCTACAATCTTTAGGCTTGATATACTGTAGCCATGAGTTCTAATTTGGGTGGACTGCAGCCCAAATGCCAATGAAAGTGACTGTAACTCACAGTCGGTAGATACTGTCTTCCTTCTCCCCTCGAGTGCTAAACACTACTTGGGTCTGGCTTACAGTAGTAAGATCAAACAAAGAGAGGTGGTAGCGGAAATATATGTGGTCCTGGAAAACCTGATGGACATTAAAGGTGGTGACATCAGGGAGAAACTTGCTGTGAATAGTCATGACAAAAAGAAAAGTAGGCAGAGGTCTAGCTGTGGAGTTGGATAAGTTCAAGAGTGAACTCATGAGGTTGAACTCATGCGATTTGAAGATCATGACCTCAAAGGTGGAGGGTCAGAGTGGAAGATGCCCTACTTGAACCCTGATGCCCTGAATAGGGAAGTGGGGAATAGCCTCATAAGTGAAATAATAACTGATGACACTGAACAGTTATTTCCTGACCCAAGAGTGCTCTTGGTACCCCTGTCCAAGTCAGAACTGGGGTCAGCATGTGAGCGGCCCGGTGACCACATAGGTGGGCGAACATGCCTAGCATCAGACAGGAAGGGCTGGGGGGGGGGGTAGTCACTGCTATCATTTTCTCCTCTTTGCAGTTCTGGACTCTCCTGCAAACCTGACGGCCAGTGAAATCACCAGACAAAGTGCCCTGATATCCTGGCAGCCTCCCAGGGCAGAAATTGAGAACTATGTCTTAACCTACAAATCCACAGATGGAAGCCGAAAGGTGAAGTTTTGCTATAAAGGGAAAAGATCATTTCTGTCAAGCAAGACTATGTAGAAATTGACCTGTGGAAATTGCCTGGGTTTCCGAGTGTGACTGCACAGCAGCCTGTTGAAACACGAACCCTAGTCTGCAAGTCAGATCTCTGGGAATGAGTCCTGCCTCCAGGAGGATTACCTGAAGGCAAAGTACTGATTCTCTCCAAACTCTAGCTTCTTCTCTAGATAATGAGGGCTCCAACCCCTGCAATTTCATCCAACTAGCTCATGATGGTGCTTCCAATATGATGCAAAGCACGTGGGAAACTTCCAAGCCTGTATAAGTATATGGTATTAGAGCAATTTTTCACAACAAAGTCAAGGAGCTGAATACCAAATTCAACTGTCTTTTATAGCTCTTGATAAGTATTATAATGCTTACATCTATGTAGCCTAAGGTAAAAGTCTAGCAATTTTCTGTTTTATGTGATCAGTGCAAATAATCCAGCTAGAGTACTACTTGTCTAACTTTGTTAGCAGTCGAATCCTTTTTCAAAATGATATCATGTTCAGAGGCTGGATGAGAGAGAAGCAGACTGGTCTGGAGGATATGGAGCAGGGAGGTTCCGCACTGTTTCCCAGCTCTCAAGGAGGCCCAGAGCCATCTGACAACCTCTGCCTTCAGCAATCGAGGAGCCAAGGGTTATCCCGTGTGCTCCGTGACACACAGCTGGCCTAAACCTCACATACAAGCTGCCTTCTCTGCTCACTGGCATGGTTTGCTCCTCATGCAGGGGTGGGGACAATGGAAGGGCCTCTGTACACCTGACCTAGCAGGCCACGGGCTCTGCCTCCCCCTTAATATACCCCTCTATCGCGAGTCCACCGCTCCCCTCCACCTCCCTCCCTCTGGCTGGTTCCACAGGAGCTGATCGTGGATGCGGAGGACACATGGATCCGCCTGGAGGGCCTGCTGGAGAGCACCGACTACACCGTGCTCCTGCAGGCAGCCCAGGACACGGCGCGGAGCGGGGTCACCTCCACCGCCTTCACCACGGGTGAGTCTCTCTGCCACTTTGATTCCTTCTTCTCCCCTGCGTGACAACTGGTTCCTCAGCAACCTCTGCTGAGACTTGGCCAGGGAGGAGCTTATCAAAGTAACTGAATTGCTTCTTCCTGCAAGGAAAAGAAATGTTTCTTCCACTCATGACTTCCCCTCCCAAGCCTCTGCCAGGCAACTGCTCACTACCAAGATAACCACAGGAACCAGCAGTATAAATCCCTTATCCACACCTGGACCAAGTCAATGTACCAAGTAAAGACATCAGGTGCCTGTTCAGATTTTCTGCATGTATTTTTCCAGCCACGCTTGTAATCAGATTCAACCAGATAAAGTAATGAGAGAAACCCTCAAGCACACCAAGCTTTTCATTCCTGTGGTCTTGGCTTAGTCCTTTTGGCAACTGGCAAAGAAGGCACTATTATCCCCACTTCACATCTGAAGGACATGGGGATGGCCTCCTTCAGGTACCTCCTTCCAGGTACGTGACAGGGGCAGAACCTGAACCAAATAAAGTTCTAGTTGAACTTTATTTCTTTAAGTCTCAGCCAAAGATGCCTGAAAACATTTTTAATAGGTAAGAGTCACCTAATGTGTGAAATCAACTAATATCTTACATTTGAGGGCTATTTGACAGATAATCTTCTAATTGTGTTACCTGTATCATCTAATATAATCCTCCTGACAGCCAAGGAGGTATGTTCTATTATCTCCATTTACAGAGGAGGAAACTAGGTCACAGAAGCGGAGCCGGGGTTTGACTGGGTAGTTCTGGTGCTGGGATCTCTGGGACCTTTACTTCCACAATTCTTGCTTCCATTTCACATGCCTCTCTATGGTCTGTAATGTGGGTCTTCCTGGCCCAGACTGAACTCACTCCCTGTCCCACATGCTTGAGGACAAGTTTGGGCCAGTGTATATCACCAGATACACTAGGTGTCTGCCTTCCCAGAGTTCCCAGGGGACTGGGTTCCTATCTGTGTTCCAGGTCCCATCCCCCATCCAACCCAGGGGCCTCCCCCACTAAACTTTTTTTTTTATTACAAAGTTTATTTTTACATCATTTTGCACATTTTTTTTTCCATCTCAATTGTAATCCCCGCGGGTTTCCCATCACCAAATCACCCCTGTGCCACCACCATAGTCCCGTGCATTTCCCTCCCTTCCCCCCCCCCCCCCGTTTTTGATCCCATTCCCCACTCCACCCCCACAGAATGTCTCTGGTATATGGTTGTTCATTATTTTTGTTATTTTCTCGCCTGGTCCATTATACTCCTGCTATGAGTGAAACCATCCGGTATTTTTCTTTCTCTTTCTGGCTTATCTCACTCAGCATGATCTTGTCCAGCTCCATCCAAGTTGCTGCAAAAGACATGTGTTTCTCTTTTTTGGTTGCTGAGTAATATTCCATTGTATATATGTACCACATCTTTCTAATCCAGTCATCTACTTTTGGGCATTTGGGCTGCTTCCATGTTTTTCCAATTGTAAATAAAGCAGCAATAAACATGGGGGTACAAGTATCTTTTTCAATCAGTGTTTTTGTGTCTTTTGGGTAGATACCTAGGTGCTCCCCCACTAAACTTTTAAATGACAAAGCAAAATGAACTAGTGAGATTGAAAATGAATCTTCTTTTCCCCTCTTGTTACTTTCTCATGTCTCACAAAGTGTCTATAATGACCATGCTAGTCAGAAAACAACTTTTCTAATTAAAAAATAAAAATAAACCTTGGTCACAAACAAGCCATGAATCCAAGCTGTGTCACCATGTGAAATCTGGAGGACACTTGACCTCTTCGATGACGCTGAAGTCAATTATAGTTCCCATTCAACCTCTCAAAAGGATCTTACTTCACAGCCAAGGTGCTATCCTCCGCTTGTTCAAGGCCTCCCCTGCACATTCACAGGTTAATTAAAGGGCCCTCTGCTGTGTTCTTTTTCAAGCTACCACCCAAAGACCCCATGAATTGGGGCTTTTCACGGAATTAAGCATTTCTTTCCCTTAAAAAGGACACAGATGACAGGAACATCAGCAGAGCTCCCAATTTGCATATTTATTAAGTCTAAACTAATCATTTCATCCCCCAAATGCATGGGTTTCAGTGCTTGCTCAGTGTAGTATGAGCTTTTAATTCCCATCCTGGTAATGCCACAGCTGGTGGCTGTGAGCAGTATGACAATATGCCTGAGGTTTCTGCACTATCTTGCAGCTGTGCCTTACTCCAACCCACCTGGATTATGAAAGTGTACCAGCTTCTGTGCCCCTCTCGCCTCTTGACATGATACTGCCTCAGGGAGAATGCAATAGTTTGGGTCTGGGATCCCAAATCCAGCTGGGGGCTCAGCAAGATTCAACACGTGAAGAGTTGCTAATTCGTGAAGATGTGGAAAGGAGGTAGCGGAGGCCAGTTTTGTCTGGTGGGCTGTGCAGGAAAACCATAAGAGTGTGTTTAGGTGTGTTTTGTTTGCTTGCTTGTTTTCATGAGCCTCCAGCTGGCACTGGCTCCTGGGGCATGACCAATACCAATGCGGAAAAGAGGACAATCAGAGCTCTGCAGCCTGTACGATCAGTGTCATTACTGACCAAGTTCTTCCACTGAGAGGTTCGGGGAGTAGACACTGCACCCCTACCCCAACATGGAAAAAATGTGTCCATGTCTAGCAGTTTTGGCAGAATTTTAATGGAAAGCTCAAATTTAGACTTAAGTCACTGATGTGTACCAAACCCTGCTGCCTTTGTCTTAAAGAGATTTTTCAGAACCCACTGGAATGGCCAGTTGCAGAATGAGAAATTTGCGCACAAATTAATGCATATGAACAGATGATGCACAGAGTGTGGCACACAGGTCAGGCATAATAAATGTCAGTGGAACTGAATAGTTACATTCCAATTGCAGAGTAAGCAGAAGGGATTGTGTGGAAACAAAGCTGTAGGAGAGGAGTCCCAAAATCCCTGCTGGGCAGGCACAAAGACGGCCGGCCTGTAGTATGATGTTTAAAGTCCCTCTAACTTCAGGCTCTTTCTGCCACCCCAAATGCAAATTTCTCAGAATAAATTCCACTATACCTACGTGGTCATTTGCGTGTCAATATTAATGAATCCTCCTTGCCTGTGTCATCTTCCCCCCCCCCCACACACACACCTTTTCTAAATGTCCGCGCCAAATGCAAATTTGTCTAGGAGGAAGAGAACACAGAGGTATCAGCTTCCTGAGGTAGAGGTGAGGATGTTTTCAGTAAGGGAAAGATTGAGGTTTGCCTGGCAGGTGACATGAACTAGATTCCTCATAGAGGAATCTAGACATAGGATGAGGGTCTCCGGCAGTCAGGACACCCAGGTATTTCTCATTCCCGGACTCCCAAGAAGGTCTCCCAAGACACATTGAGACTGAATTGTTTTTGCAAAGAGTGGTTAAGGCAGCAGCACCTCAGGCCTGGCGGGTTTTGATGCATCAGTGCATTTCAGCCGCTCTTCACCTTCCTGCCTGCCAAAAGGACCTGGACTTACTACCCCCGCACTTGAACCTATAGCACACCCTCCTGTGGGTTCCAAGGTGGGGAGAGAGGAGGAGGAGAAAGAGGAAGAGCAGAGTATCTTACTTAGCTTACTCAAAAGATGGGCGTACAGAACCCCATGAACTACTCCTGCTGATCAAGAGGTCTGAGGAATACCAGAAGCACACTATGGGATGACAAACCAGGCTGACAGATTTAGAGGCTGATTTCATTCTAGTAACTGGCATCTTTTCAGACTTCATTGACAACACTGGAGCTTTTCACTTAGTATCCTATTCTTAGGTCACACTGATCTCAGCTGATCATTCTACACATTTTTTATGCCTTTGCTTATGAAACAAAAGCACTTAAAGTTGGGCCCTAAACTCAATTCCTTACACTGACAAACCCTCATTTGTCCTGGGGGGCCAAGATTAGAGATTCATTTCAAGCTGACGCCTACTTAATGGTCTGGAAAAGTTTGATGTTTTAAAAAATAAAAGAGAGAAAAAGAAAAGAACCAGCTCCCACAAAACCTCAAACACTCTTTTGATCAAGATGTCTTCCCTTGTTGCATTCTGCCATAGAACATAAACCCATTTCATTCTTTCTATCATGTTAATAGCTTCCTGTTCTCTTGTCTCTGGTGTTTGCATAAGACTCTGGGGGGAATTAAATACAAGTAGTATGGAAGAGAAAAAATATGGATACATTATTTATAATTTACTGTAGCCTGAAATTTCATCCAAGGTCTACTTGTCTTTTAGAGACATGAATATAAATGAGGAAACAAATATTCCCTGCTGAGTAACAGGGACTTGGTAAAATAATATCTTGTGAGAAGCAGGTTTCATTGTCTTTTTAATACTATAAGAAGCAAACAGGGTATTCGCTAAAGCTTGTCCGCAGAGACAGTGAACACCATAAAATGGGTTGCCTTGACCTTGAGGTTAAGTGAAGACAATCATTTGCGGAAGTGCCCAGAGATGGGTAATGAGTTTTCTTTATTGCCTTTGTTCCTGTCCCTGCTGTCTCACATCCTGGCTGAGCTCCTCTCTGGGCATTTCAGGAAAACACTAGGAGTCCACTTTTACACAGCTTTTGTTTTTGAGGTTGTGAAAACTAATGCAGATTGGCAAACCCTGGGCTCTGGGACAATAGGTGTGGGGTCACGCAAACTTGCAGTTGCCAGTTGGAAAGGAAAGCCTGCCGATCACTAACCCCGGCTATCTGCTCTCACATATGCCACACTTCCCCTTCCAGGGAGGGAACTGAAAAGGCTGGTTCTCTCTGCTCCACTACGTAGAAACAGCGAATGTTCTTGTTCCACTGAGACAATCAAACCCTCGCTGCCAAAAGAGAGATGCACCTTCCCTGTGCTTTAGCACCTGCTGTAAGGAAGGAGGTAGAACATGAGGCATCCCACTTGAACAAACTATCCCCCTGCATGTCCAGCTCTTATGATGCATGGGTGTCCAGTGAGATGTCTGAATGAATCATACTGCTCCGTTGACCACTTATCACCACTGTCAATCTCCCACAATCTCAACCTGTTTTGATTCTCCTATTTCCTTTTACCCCCACTTCTCCTTCACTTCCTACATGCAATTATTCTGATGTGTTAAATACGTTTGTCTCTATTTCTTAATCTTGTAAAATTGCTCTGAGTTTATTTTAAATATATGCGAATGGCATTGGATTATATATTCATTCACTGGTCTCCTATTTTTTTTAACTAAGTACCACTTTTAAATCCATCAACACCATGCATGTGTAGACATTTTTGCATGTGTTGCAAAAATGTTGAATGGTACACACCCAGCACATCTTACCTCTCCATGCTCCCAAAGATGAATATCAGGTTATCTACATAACTCCCACTACTACAAATGCTGGTGCAATAAACACCCTGTGTGTGGCCACATAACAATGAGTGAGCAATGCCCTTGGGATATACACCCAGAAGAGAAACTGATGGGTAATGGGACGTGTGTTTATATGGTTGAAATAAGAATTCTTTTCCCAAATGAGTGTCATAGCCAACACTCTCTCCAACAGTGCATGAAGACTTCCATTTCCCATCAACGTGCATTGTTCCTAAAGACTTGACGTGATCCAAGTTCTGTAATTTTTGACAGTCTAATAGGCATTATTAATGTCTCATTGTCCTTGCTGAATTTCTTCAAATGATAATGAATTTGAGTTTAAACATTCTTCATGCTATTAACCTTTCAGTTTCTTTTTTCTGTAAATTACAAGTTCACCCAGTTTGTCTCTCTTTATCAGGGTTCCTGCGCTGCAAAAGTATTACTTATTTATAATTATTTGAACTTTCACAGTCTTTAAAAAAAATCTTTCCCTGACTTAGGACACAAAGATATACTATATTCTAGTTTAATTTTATATTGTCTATTTTGTATGTATTAGATGGAAATGCAGTTTTCTTTCTAGAGTAAGGGTTACCAGATGATCCTTCTATTCTCATTGGCCTGTGGTTATTTATTGTATATAAAGTTCCCATATTTACATGGATCTGTCTTTGAACTACTTTTTCTAGTCCAAGGTCTATTTATATGTTCTCTTACCAACACAACATTGTTTTTTTCTATATCTACAACTCAATATATTACTACTAATATCATAAGAGTTTGTAGAACAAGTTTCACTTTAGCTATCTTTTTTCTTTTAATCTTTTTTTCTTAAAGCTTTTCAGAGAATTCCTCAATCTGATCTTCCAATTCATTCATTTAGTTTTTATTATTTCTAAATCTCTTATTAACCCATCTATGGTAGTCTTTCTTTAACTCAATTATTCATACCTACTATTTCTAATTCTTTGTCATTTTTGTGCTTTCTTCATATTGTTAATATCCTTCTCTACTTCTTTAAGTCAGAATTCATGTTTACTTTAAACCTGGTGTATCTATTCTAATAATTCTGCATTAGATAATTAATGTCATCCTGCATATGCTATTTTTTCACAATTGTCTTATCCCTTCATAGATGGACATTCTGGCCTCTGAGGTCAGTTACCATCAGATGATGTCTATATCAGAGAAACACTAAATACTGTAAACTAGTAGGTAATGATCACGCCACAACAACATAGGGAGAAGCAAAAGCAGAATAAAACTTTCTTTTAGCCTATTCTCTCTCTTTTTTTTGTACTGTTTTGTCTGGGTTTTGCATCAGGTTTTATTGAAGAGTTGGGGAATGTTTGCTCATGTATTCTGGAGGAGATTATAAAAAATTCCTGGTATTTTTCATCTTAACATTTCTGTCTATTTTTAATCATAAATTTGAAATACTTGAAATTTTAGATTTCAAAAAAGATAGTAAAATATGGGGCCCTCCCTGATGGTGCAGCAGGTTAAAGCACAGCACTAAGAAGCTAAAGCCACTTCAACATGAGTCCGATTCCCCCTCCCCCCCAACCCCCCCCCCAGGGGTGACCACATGGCCCAGCAGACCTCTCCTAACACTCCTGCTGCTCCCCTCAGCAGTGTACTTCGTCAATCTGCCTGTTCTGCTTCCCACCCTGTCTATGGTGGAGCCTCTCACTGCCCCTGCACCTCTGGCCTGTACCCTAGTTCTGTATGCACAAATAAATCTTTTTTAAAAAGACAGAAAAATAGAACTGAGGAAGCCTTTTTGAATTTGGGTATCTTAAGACATTTCCACAATACAGGCAAGGTTTGACAGTCATCTTCAGCAGCTCTGGAAATTCAGACTGGTGGCTTGCATGAACAAATGGTTAGAATAATTGATAGATAGCCAATGGTGAATGGAATTATTTTCTTAATTTAGTTTTCTCTGTGTTCATGGTTTATATATAAATGCAACAGATTTTTATCATTTGATTTTATAACCTCCACTTTGCTCTATTCCTGCTGTGTTTCAAGCAGCTTTTGGGGAGCTCTTTGGGTTTCCTATATATATAGCATCATCTCTTTGGCAAACACCAATAACTTCATTTCTTCTTTTCCAATCTGAATTTTTTTATTTCCTGCTGTTGTCTGATTGCTTTAGGTAAACCTTTAATACTAAGTTAAACAGAAAAGGTAAGAGTAGTGTCTCTCACCTTTAAAAGGAAAAGCTTTTCATTTTTCAACATTAAGTATAACATTGGATATAGGTTTGGCTTCTATATGCTAAGGTGGTTTCCTTCTATGCTCATCTTGTTTGGAGTTTTTGTCATAAATGGGGCCAGGCAGGTCTTACCAAATGCTTTCTCTGCACTTACTGAATAATCATATGATTTTTTATATTTTCTCTTGTTGATGTGATATATTTACATTGCTTGACTTATCGATATTAAAATATCCTTGTGTCCCTAGGTAAATCCCAACTGATGAGTATAATTGTTATATATTTTTTAATTTGATGTGCAAGTATTTTGATGAAGATTTTTGCATCAATATTCAGATATTGTTTTAGAATTTTCTTTCCTGGTGTTATCTTTGTCCGGTTTTCATACTAGGGTAATGTTAGCATCATAAAATAAACTAGGAAACATTCTCTGCTCTTGGGAATAAACAGGTAACCTTGCCCTGTCCATGGACTCAGATTGCATGCCACGAACCTGCAACCATAAACCCCCTTTTGAGAAAGACTTCATGACTTCAGTTCTGATGCTGTGACTTTAGGAGTGGCCAGGGGGTACTCTCCAAAGTCACTGACTCTGATCATTTTAAAGATTGCATCCAAGAACCAAAATCAGGGAAGGGCAGAATAGGGCTCATCCTTCACCACCAGGCAGTGAGTGCTATCTGACTGCACTTGTGAATCACGTAGTTCACTTCACTCTGCTCAGCGTTCAGCCTTTGGATGCCCAACACAAACCAATTTCTGAGCAATTCTGCCGGTGAGTGCCCTGGTTCTGTTGATCTCACAATTACATCTAGAAACACTTAACCGTGAGACATTTCAGTGTGCTGATCACTTGGCAATGCTTTCCTCTTAACTTGGTAATCACAACTTGTGCTTTAAAAAAAAGCCTCTTTATCAGACCAGGCCCTGGACATTGTACCAAAGGGAAGAAAAGAAGCTTGGTCCTAAATTTTTGCCTTGGTAAAAATTACTGAAACAATCTGTTAGGGTCAAAGCTAATTTTCTCCACAGTGTTAGGATTGTCTGGAATCTGCCTTGATTCTCTCCCCTAAAAATTTATGCGGCCACAGTATATGAGCCATGGACCCAGCAGAAACAGATCACTGTGTTCTTGATTATTACCTAAGCCAAAGTCCAGTAACCCTCAAAGCAGCAGTTAATGGTGAAACTGAAACATAATTCCTACTCAATCTAAATCTTAGGACCTGCCCACTCAAGACATATGTACTAGGAAAGAAGGAAAGAGAGAGAGAAAAAGAAAAGCAAGAGGGAAAGAGAGACCAGACTATTTAACCACTCAGCAGTATGAATCTAGGTCCTCAAGGGCCTGAAATACCACCTGTTGACCTCTTTGAAGAGAGAAAAAATGAAACAGAGAAAAGAGTAGAATCTACTCTGAAGCTGGTCTTCAGATTCATCTGAATAAGCCTGGTAAAACACTGTATTTGTATGAGGTTGTCATTTGAGCTTTGAGGGAAGATAATCTGTTGGGAACATTTCAGGTACTGGGGAGAAATTTTGGGACTGGCTGGTTCCTTTAAGAAGTCCAGGTGGTTCAGGAGGATGAACTATTAGTCACAAGGAAGTAAGTGACCTAAAGATGAAAACATTATGAACAGACGTAAAATGAGAAACTGAGTGAGAGAAAAGAAGGCAGACACCAGGTGGAGAATATTCTGGAGGCCAGGAAATCATGGTGATGGTCCCCAGACAACAGAGAGAGGGGAAACATTCATGCCAGGCCTCTGCAGTGCCACTGTAAATGCTAGGAGTAGGTGGGATCGGGAACTCTGATGAGCCCTAGGACATTCTGGCGATGAAGAGTGTGAGCTTTTAAGCAGCCATTAAATAAATCAGTTTGGTAAAGTAAATATATTTAATTTAAACATCAAACTATTTGAGATAACTGACCTTTGGGGATTAATATGCTTTCATGATACAGACATTAGTTAATGCTTTGCTAAATGGATAGCTGTAGATTCAATAAACAGTATCATATGTTATATTCTCTATTTTAATAGAATTCAAGAGTCTGAAAACTCTTTGGGGCCTGAAAACTTGAGTTCAAGTAACCAAAACCAAGTGGTCCTTCTGAATGCAATTTCCTTCCCTGTAAAACAAGTCTTCTTTGTCCTACAACAATCTGTCTTCCTCTCAAATCTCCCACAAGAATTAAATCAAAATAAAAATACACTTTGTAAAAGTTCTGTAGAAATTTTTATATTCTACACATATATTTTTATAATATATTCCTACATTCTCTCTATATAGAATATACATCCATTTTATATATACATCTATTCTAAATATAGAATACACGTGTGTTCTAGATATGTATGATTTCTATATAGAAATTTCTAAGTTCTATGGCAATATATTACTATGTCCTGTGGTGGCTTTGCCTGAAGTTAGCAGTGCCTTTGTTCTAAGCTACCTTACATGGAAGCCACCCATGATGAAGTTGAAAGCCTTGTGCCAGTAGGAGTCAACACCAGAAGGGCCTTCCATGAAGTCTATTGAATCCCAACAACCTCTTCCTAACACAGGATGCTTCACTGATCATTCATGACACAGGTCTTAGATGAGCTGGGTGTTCAGTAAGATGACTTTGTTTCCTTTCTCGAGTGTCATAATGCTGTCCTTTGTGCAACTGCCTCTTCCAGCAAGCTTTCTAAGTGGTTCTCTGTCATAGGTGTACTGCAACTGGTTCGGCCACTAGAGGACACTGTGGTGACTGACATGTGTGATCCCTGCCCAGTCTCCTCATAACACTGCAACAAATGAGGCTGCAGAAGCCTATCAGCCCACCACACTCTTCACTGACCCAGAAGATCATTATATTTACAGAGCATCCAAACCACTTTTCCTTACAGGGCAAGCTGTGCGTTTAACACGCCCTATCAGCTCCTGCAGTCCAGAAAGTTCCTCCTGCAGGATCTCTGCTTCTTGGCTAGCCTGCTAAGCATTAAAATGTGCCCTGAAGCTAAGCTCTTCAAAATACATGATTTAAGCTTCTCTTTCAGCTAATTAGATATTGTTCTACAAATTAGACTCTTCTCTGTAAAAGATAAGCAGCAATTTATTTCCCCTGCCCTCTCCTTAAAATTAAACTGAACTGTAAAACATGGCTATTTGATTGTTTTGTCCAATCAGGAGATTATTTTGCAGAAGGAATAGAATTCATCTTCATGCTAAAGCTGAGCTTATTTAGGTACTCCTTAATGGCTGTTGTAAAGATGCTAGAAAGGCTTCATTTAGATGCCTCTCATCCTTTGGAAAGGTAGCCACTAAGCGATTTACTGCATCCTGTGATTCTGCAATCATTCTCTGGGTATCTTTAACTCAACCTGCACCTCCCCTCTGGCTGCATTAACATACCTTCACCCTTGCAGCCGGAGAGAAGGGTGTGAGTGGATATTTTTGTGGTCCCCATTTTCTGGTGAGAAAACCGATGCCCGCAGAAATCAGACCTTTTGCCTAAAACCAAACAAACAGATAAATAGAGGAGTCAGACCACAAACCCAGAATTTTGGTTTTCAGATGGCATGAAATGATCTATCACCTGATAAATCCAACATCAGTTGACAGGCAGGATGATGCAGAGTTACCACATGTGGTATGAGATCCAGTGCAGATTCCTTATAGCTCTTGATGAAGTACCACAAAGATCTCGGATCTGAAGGGTTCGTGTGCACAGTGAGAGAAAAAAAATCCTTCTGGAAACTGCCTCTTTTTCTGTGCAGGGGGCCGGGTGTTCCCTCATCCTCAAGACTGCGCCCAGCATTTGATGAATGGAGACACTCTGAGTGGGGTTTATACCATCTTCCTCAATGGAGAAGTCAGCCAGAAGTTACAGGTGTACTGCGACATGACCACCGATGGGGGTGGCTGGATTGTAAGTAAATGTGCCTCTTCTCTGTCCATGCGAACACCCTGGTCTTCTAGTTCAGCCGCTCAGCACACAGTGAAGCAACTTCAACACTGTCTGGCCATCCTTTCACCCACCCTCTACACATCTGGGGGCTCTTCACTGCTCTCAGAGTCTGTCAGCAGCCCGTCCACAGTTTGGCAAAGCAGAGGAAGGACGCCACCTATGGAGGCTGCAGTGGGTGGTCGGGTGAAGGAGCCCCAGGAAAACTGCTCCTTCTGCAGGACAGTTCATGCAGTAAAGCACAGGGACAGAGGAACCGTGGTGCAGGGAGGCCCTGCGGTCGTGGCTGCTGAGCACGAGAGCCATGCTGAAAGCGCAGTCCTCTGCGCCTGGCTTCTCTGCAGAAGGAGGGCAGCCGCTATGCAGGGTGGCCTGGACCTCTCTGTCAGAGGACGGCACCTGGGGGAGCAGCTGAAGGGCATGACGTGAAAACCACTCCAGTCTCAAAGGTTGCCACTGTCCACATCATCTCCTGGCCTCTCTGGCCTCTTCCCCAAAACCATCGCTGCCTTCAAGGGGCATCAATGGTTAGGAAGAGAGAGACACCATTTCCTGCTACCATCCCGCCCCGTGTTTGGTAGGTCGGCACAGAGGGAAAGAGAAGGCACAGCCTCCTAAATCACCTGCCTAGCACCAGAGTGTGCAGGGACAGACCCAGCAGCCAGGCCCTAAAGCTGGCTGGTGTTACTGAGTCAGTGCAGGAGGGAGGGGCTCGGGGCTCCAGCGGAAGCCCCCCAGCACAGCGAACTCACAGCTCTGGATTTTTTGCCATTCAAACTGGATGGTTTTTGAAAGGATTTAAATGGTGGCTGTGCTCATAACTGCTACACGTGGGAGATATTTTCCTTTATGTTTCTGACATATTTGTGACTCCTTCTTAAAGCGTAATTGGAAATTGGAGGCGAGGCTGATGTATTGAGGGGTTAAATGAAATTAGCACTTAAACAGCTCAGAAACAGAAAGTGAGTGATAGGCAGTAGCTCTGCCTGCGAGAAGATGATGACAGTTACTAGCTGATTTGACATTGGTCCTATTCTTCTGGTGAGAAATGCTTTCTGTTACACTCTGTGGTGCAAAAAAGATTAACTCCAGAGCCAGGCCTATTTCCCCTGACTGTTGGGGGCTGATGTGTATCTTGAATCCTTTCTACATTGCAGCGGTGCAAATTAGTGTCAGCCTCACACGCTGGCCTATTCATCAGGGACCCCTGTGCTTGCAGAAGTGCTCTGTACATCGCCTCTGAAACCGCCACGCGAATGCCACGCTCGGTCTCTACTGCAGGGCTCCTGATCTGGCCGTCTTTGTCATTGCAGATATAAAACTTGGTTATAGCAATTGTACTCATTACAGCTTATTTTCCTGAGCAGCTGCTCATTTGTTTCCCTTTCTCGTCACAGGTGTTCCAGAGGCGGCAGAACGGCCAAACTGATTTTTTCCGGAAATGGGCTGAGTACCGCGTTGGCTTTGGGAACCTGGAGGATGAGTTTTGGCTGGGTAGGGCCTCTCTCTTGCTTTCCCTGAGTGTGCTTCTGTGGCTCCTTGTCCAGGTCTTCCCTTTCTGGGTGCTTCTGGAATTATCAGAAACCCTTGGTCTGCTGAGAAGCTGACAATTCATGAATTGCTTTCAGTACCTCTTGCTCTGTTTGGCTCCACTATTGATCTTTTTTTATCTTATTGTGGTGTTTTCCTCTTTGCTCTGTCTCTTCCCATCCTCATTAATAGTCTCTTATGCTGATGGGTCTTGACAGGAGGCAACTGCAAAGCAGCTGCCTGGCATGGCGGGACCACGGAAGCGACAGGCGCTGGTCCTCCCTCAGATGCCAGGCGCCCAGCCCACCATGTGCAGCTCAGCAGAGGAGTGAGGCGGCCACTGAGCTGCTTCCTTGGAGGATTATTATTACCTGACTTGGGAAGGGCAAGGGGATAATAAAAATGGCATTAGAGGCAACTGGCAATTTCCTAGAGGTCTGATACAGGCAAGACACAGCTTTTTTTTTTTTTTTTTTTTTTTTTAATGGAAACATCGCTTTATTGGTAGGCCAGGCCACAGTGCAAAACTGCACAGAGTGGAAACATTCCTGGACACTGGAGTGTACAACAGCAGCGGACAGGTTAATACTCTTCGCCCCCATCCTCCCCATCAGCACTGTCTGCTCCAACCTCCTCATAATCCTTCTCCAGGGCGACCATGTCCTCTCTGGCCTCAGAAAACTCCCCTTCCTCCATGCCCTCCCCCAGGTACCAGTGGACAAAGGCCCGCTTGGCATACATCAGGTCAAACTTGTGGTCCAGGTGGGCCCAGGCCTCAGCGATGGCTGGTGAGAAGGTAAATACACACCAACCCAGGCAGATAGCAGAGGTGCCGATTCCAGAGAGTAGCAAACTCATTACTGCCTGCATCTCCCTCTAAGTTAGAGTTTGCCAGTGGTTTATGTAGAGGTGCACGGGGAAAAGGCAAGTAATCAGATACCATATTTGTGTTCCCTCTCTCTGCCCATCACCGTCTCATCCAGGCCTCACCATCTTGCTCCTGGATGTTCCTTCACTACCCTCTAACTGGCTTCCTGGCCCCCAGGACCATCCATTGTCCACATGATCACTAGAATAATCTTCCTCATACCCCAAATCTAAACAATGGCTAATGTCATTCGTAAAACCTTTCAGTGATGCCTCATCACCTCCAGGTGAAGGCCAAACACCTTCGTTAAGGTAAAAATCTCTCCGGATTTGACCTCTAATCTACCTGCACCCCAAGCACCTGACTCCTCTTCTCCCCTCCCCCATGCCCCATAGCAAACTCCAATGTTCAGAACCACTGCAAGAAGCACTCTCCCAGTCCCAAGTAAGCCCCTCTCCCCAACAACAACAAAAAACCCTGGCTGTTGTCTTTCTCTGCATATTCAAAGGTCCAGCTAAACACATCTGCCTCCACAGAACCAACCCTACCCATATTTTTAAATTGAAGCACCACTGGTTTACATCTTTGCTGGTGTTTTGACAGAACAGGGTTTCCCTCGTCAGTACAGTCACTGTAGCTCTCCAACCACCGAAGTACCCACAGTGCTCCACCACTGCCGACTGTGCTCTCCCTGTGTCCTGTTGCCACCCCTCACCCTCCCCCCACTCTTCTGGATGCCTCAGATCTATGGTCAGCTTTCAAGGGTTGGTTTGCAAGTTTATCTTGTCTGACCCTCTGCTTGGTTCTTCTACCTTGCACCTATATGTGAAATCACCCAGAATTTTTTTTTTTGGCTTATTTCACTTAGCAAAATCCCTTTCAGCTCTATCCACATTGCTGTAAATGACAGGACTTTGTCTTTTTGCTCCCTGAGTAGTATTCCATCGTGTATATATACCGCACTTTCTTGATCCACCCATCTGTTTTGGTGCATTTAGATTGTTTCCATATTTTGGCTATTATAAACAGTACTGCAATGCACACCGGCATGCAGCTTTCCTTTTGAATGAGTATTTCTGTATTCTTTGGGTAGATACTAGGGGTGGAATTGCTACGTCAACAGGCAGATCCAGGGGCCTCCCTGGTGACCTAGGGGTTAAGCCTCAGCACTATCACCACTAAGGCCTGAGTACACATGGCAGGCCTCTCCTGTCTCAACTGCTGCTCCCCTCAGCAGTGTATTTCAGTCAGTCTGCCTATTCTGCTCCCCACTCTGTCTCTGGTAACTCCTCTCACAACCCCCATGCCCTACACCCCAGTTCTTCCATGCCAAAAAAGAAAGGCACATCCATTTGTACCCTTTTGAGAAAGCTTCACAGTGCTTTCATATGGGCTAGACAACCCCCCCTTTTTTTCTTTTTTACCCTTTCTGGGAGAATCAGCAACTCCCTCATTTATGGCTCAGATCAGTGTCCATCTCACATTCTGTGTCTCTTGATTCTCTAAACTTCTTTCAGACTGGGACCACATCCTATTTCTTTTAACCCCATTGCCTGTTACAGTGCCTGAGATAGTAGGTACCTAAAATGTAGAGCTCAATCAATCAATTATAAGAATTACTGAATACTTTTAGATACCCAGAGCTGAGTTGGCAAATGTAGGTAATAAAAATATAAGGTATAAATCATATAAAAAGCCTGCGAGAAAAGTGAGGTGAAGAAGAAAACTCAACTTACCCTCTAGAAAAACTCAACTTACCCTCTAGGACTTTGCTGTGTGGGAGACCAGTGCAAAGCACTCAGGTCACAAGCAGACAGTGCCCATGTTCCCACACCTCAGTCACTCAGGGCCACTTTCAAACTTTTCATCATATCTGTGAAATAGCTGAATTGTCACACTCAAATTTTCTGTCTTGTTTTGCTTAATTAAATCTTTTGTTTTGTGAAAGAAACTATAGCACTGCCAAAAATGGAAAGCAAATGATCAGGTTACAAATAAAAGGAGTTTCAGGAGGAAATGCAATGAAACAAAACCACATTAATATTATTACAGGAGAATTAAAATGGTAGCAGTGCAAGCTTCCTGTTGCTACTGGTGCTAAAAATGGAGATTATAAAGTATTGGATGTTAAACCTTAGAATGAACTGAGATTGAGAGTTAAAGTTAGAATCAAGCTTCATATTTCTCCTTAATCTACTAAGAGAATCTGACTATACCATTCTCTATATGTACAAGGTTATTTAGTCCTTATTCCCAAAATAGTTGTCAAAGAGACCATCTCACACTGGGAAACACTGTGCTAGTGTGCCATCTCACACTAACCTCTGGGCTACTCATCAGAAGGAAGAGTTCAGCTTCATAGAGAAGGCAAAGAAAGGTGAGTAAGAAGAACAGAGGGAAGGAGACAAAAAAAAGAGGCAGGAATCCTGCCAACATATACATACAGAACAATGAAAAAACAGTGCAACCAGAGGAGAGGGGAGAGTCAGGAAAAGAAGAAAAGGAGGTTAGGTGGGCTGACTGGGGCAAGTGATGACAGCTGAAGTCAGGAGAGAAGCCTTGACTTAATGCCTTAAAAAATAGGGGGGCAGAGCCTCCCTGATGGTGCAAGGGGTAAAGGCTCAACATTATTAAGCTACTGCCAACCACTGTGGCATGAGTTCGATCCCCGGCCGGGGAGCTGACCCCCATGGTGCAATAGACCTCTCCTGCCTAACCCACTGCTCCCCTCAGTAATATATTTCAGTACATTTGCCTGTTCTGCCCCCCACTCTGTCTCTGGTGAATCCTCTCATCCCCCTAAACCTCTGGCCTACGCCTCAGTTCTTGTATGCATAATTAATTTAAAAAAATAAATCCTTAAATAAAAAGGAAAGGAAAGAAATAAGAAGCCCGTGAGAGCTCTCAAGTAGTTCAATACCCAGATTGGGAGTAACAGTCTGACCCACGATTTATGTTCTAAGTTGAGTTCTCTAAAAACAGAGGCCAAGTTTGGATTCTTATATAAACAAGGGGAGTGCTCTCAGTGAAGGAGAATGGGGAAGTGGGATAGGATCGGGGAAAGTCCAACACTGTAGTCCGCTTAAGAGACCAGTTCATCGTGCTCCTCAGGATGCACTGGAGCATGAATTGTTCCCCAGTGCTGGTCACCAGCGGGCAAGGGATCTGGGCTCATGTAATCTTCCCCGCAACATCGAGCACTGATGGAGGTAAGCTGCAAAGCAAGAGGAAAGGAGAATGTAAGTGACTCCTATTTGATCAAGGGAAATTATCCAAGGAGAAGACTTTGAGTTGTTAGCAGCTTCAGGCTGTGTCTACCTTCTAATGAAGGGCATCTGGGCATAGCACTAAGGATTCACTCCACCCACATATGCGCAAGTCTAGGGAATGTGGAGAGTAATTAAATAGAAAAAAATACAGCTTTCAAACCATCTTGACTTACAATCAACATGAAGCTTTAACTTTCAAGCAGGATTTGGAAGCAGAGAAATAGATGGACCCTCAGCCAATCACTTCACCCCTCTGGATTCAACCCCCTCTTCCACAGAAACTAGCTCATGTAATCTTTACATTTTCTTCCATCTCTGCCATTCTGTGATTCTAAATCATGGCAAACGGTGATAGATATCAGATGTCACAGCAAAGTCACAGGAGTCCAAGTCACAAGGCAGATAGAAATCGGGACATAGATCTTACGAACTATGCAGGGAATGGGTCAAAATCTGGGCAGGTAGATCATCCTAGGAGAGCCCCAAGACACAGCCCTCTAGGGTTAGTGAACAAGAAAATACATACAAGGTAATGTTACCAGGGAGGATCTAGGCTGCAGCTAGACTTGGGCTTAGGGGTTCATACCTACAAGGGTGTATTAGATGAAGGCCTGGGGAGGCCAAGGAGAGGATAGTGTGGTAACTGCTCAGAGAGACCAGGGAAGAAGCAGCACCTTAGCTGTAGCTGGTAGATTAGGGAGAAAGTGGGGTTGGAGACGTGTCAATCATCTCTGACCTGGTTTTGGGAGCCCCAGGGGGCTGGAGGAGAGAGAAGGTGGGGCAGTGTAATGAAAGGTACACAGAGTTCCTTTTGCAGGCTACTGACAAGCAGCATGTCTGGACCTCCTGAACCCCTAAGCTTCATCCTGAATTCCTCTGAAACGTGTTTCTGCCTCTTGTGAGCTAACACTCACACCAAAGGATCCATGCCCACATAACGCCTCTTATCACCCAACGCCATGGTTTGGAGTGCGAAAAGGGAGTGGGGACAAGAATCTTAAAGCCCAGGGTGTGTCTGCTACCAGTTCAAGACCTCATAGTACAACCCCTGAGCTGACCTGTGGTGGGAACTCCCCGGGAGCCCTGGGTCGGCCTTTCTACCATGGAAATTCCATCTGTTTGATGGATCTGGTTGGTAATGACCCAGGATGGGCTAAAGTCAAAAGGAATTCAGACACCCGCCTCACTAGCATTTTTTTTTTTTGGACACTAGAGTAGCATTTTGCCTCCCAGAGCCAAACTTCCGGAACAAGGCTCACCCTCACTCTCTCCTCACAGGGCTGGACAACATACACAAGATCACATCCCAGGGCCGCTATGAGCTGCGCGTGGACATGCGGGATGGCCAGGAGGCTGCCTTCGCCTCCTACGACAAGTTCTCCATCGAGGACAGCAGAAACCTGTACAAGCTCCGCTTAGGGGGCTACAACGGCACTGCAGGTACCTGGGCCCTGGACACACCCCACATGCAGCAGGACCGTAGGGAGATTCCCAGTCTGAGCCACACCAGGCGGTGGCTGCACCCACAGATTGGACAGTGCCTGTCACCCACACTAGTCCAGGCTGCCCCCACCCATTCACAGGACCTGAACCCAGCAGCTCGGAACTTCAGTTTCCTCATCTGCAAAATCATAATAATGATGCCTGCTCTGCTTGGCAGAGTACTGGGTGGGTGCGGGAGGGGAGTGGGTGATAAATGCAGGGAAGGTGCTTTTAAAGTAAAAAAAAAAAAAGTGTGATGTATGAGTAAAGGATTATTTTTCTTGTCTAGATTAATCAATATGTGCTCTTATCCGGTGAGAGCATAATCATCTACTGTCTGAGTAGAAATCGCCCCTCAATGACATCTAGGAAAGCCATCTTTTAACTAATGAAAATAAAACAGGTCCCCCATTGTCTGAGACGCACCCCCTCCATTCTGACGCTGTTGAGGAGTGAGCGGCCACTTAAATGGTCCTCACTGGCCACATTTCTTTTCATTTCTGCACAATCCACCTTATATGTCATTTTTCTCTTTATAGATTTTACAACATTTCAACTAAGTAGAACAATCATCTCTGTAAAGTCTGTTGCATTAATCATTTTATTGGAAGGTAATATCTCATATCCAGTCTGCTTTGGAAACTTTGCAATCTGTTTCCTGTATTCTATTTAGCACCTTTCATAAAACCTGTTTTTCCAAATACTCTACAGTTCATTCCATGGAGTTATCAGTTCTCTTATTAGCTCCATTTCTAGGGCTAAATGCTAGTGGGTAATTTTAGCAACATTTTTATACCTCTTGGAATGAAGAAGACCACCACGTTGTTGCCTTCCAATTACTGTATCTGTGCAATTATTTCTCTTCTAAGCCAGATATTGTTACTCCACAGAGAAGATATACTTTCCTTGTGTTATTATTCTTACTTGAGATCACTCAATGGCAAACCAGTCAGCCTGTTTTGCCCCGAACAAAAGATCTACTTTTCAACACGTTGGGTTTAAAATTGAAATACATTAAAATATATATCAGACTAAGTCATTTCAAAAATAACAGATACTACCCAAACCCTAAGATAAAAATTGTAGAAAAGCAGTTATTGTTTCTCTGTCAGGAAGTCAAGCAAGCCCTCCCACTTCCTTCAAGACCTGCCTTCCGGCCTGCTCGTGACCTGCCCCAAGCCTGTACTTTAATCTGGCCAGTCACTGCCACCTCTGTTGTATTTCTTTCTCACTGTCAGGCCCCTGGGAGGTCAGAACTGTTGAACTGTGTTCTTCTCTCATATGGCATGGGCAAATCCTGCCAATAATTTGGCTAATTATCATAAATTAACCACAACCTGACCCTTCATCTCAAATACTCAAGTTCATTTTTCCCAAGATCTAAACCTGGGCTTATACAGATTCTAGTTCTTTTTAAACTGGAAGGGTTTCAAGGAAGAAGGGACCATACTCCCTTTTCCTGGCTTTTAGTATTGCTCCATTGTCCCTGGCCTCTCTCTTTGGCATTTGTTCATCCTTACTGTCCAGACTGACAAGAATCTATCCCCACGGCATCCAATCCAAATGCAATGCCTTCTCCTAGTCCCATTTCAAAGGTTACAAAAATGCAAGTCTCTAATCAGGACTCTAATTGAATTACACATAGAAATTATCAATTAATATCAGTTAATTAACACATAAACTAAAGATCATATATAAAATTATCCATAAAATGTTGTTGGTCAACTCCTAAGCATTGGTAGTGCTTAAAGCACATTCAAAAGCAGCATAAATCACATCCTCTGCAAAAACTAAACATCTATTTTTAAAAGAAATAAATAGGCACCACAAAAGAAATGAGATACTCACCTCCAGTTCAGAGATAAGGTTCTGGGGGTTGAAGAAGGCTTCATGAGGGCAAAAATATTTAAACAGGATCCCAGGATAAGGCAAATATCCTGGAGAAGACAAAAGAAGATTTCCAGAAGAAAGCTTCAGAAGGAACAATCACTAAGGAAGGAACGGAGGTGTGAAGGGTCTGACAGCCCAGGGTGTGGTATGCATTCAAGTAGAAAGAGAAAAAAGATTGGAAGACCAGAAGGGTGAAACCAAACTCTGAGGGGTCTTGAAAGCAAGGAGACAGAGTTCAGTCTTCAGCTATGGTTGATCTTGAGTAGCATATTGGAAGGGGTTGGGGGGGGGCGGTGTTAGGAAGGTCAGTGTGAGAGCCAAGAGCAAGCTAAACCTGAATGAGCAGACCTGCTGTATTTAACCTGGCAAGCAATAGCAGGAGCGTTGGCTCATGTGCAGAATTAAGAGAAAGGCATAAATCTGGACAGCATGTTGAGAGAGAAAACCAAGACTGAGACAATGTACTGAATATATGAAGTACCTAGATGAGGCAGAAATAGGGAGGGGAGGCAGAGTTAGGGAGGAGATGAGGAGATAAAGACCCTATCTGAGGCAGCACAGGAAACACAGGGGTGGAAGCTGGGTGGGATTATTGCAGAGGAGTCATGAAGGCAAACTGAAGGATGAGCAGAAGACAGAGTGATAGGGATGTGGGGGAAAACAATGCAGTCAAGAAACCAATGTGAAAGAAAGGTCACTAGAGGTAGGAGCAGCCACGAATTTTAAGATAGAGCAAATTAATATGATTTAGGTTGGGAGAAAGTAAAATGCTAGTGTGTGGGGGGAGAGTATACACAAAAACATACAAATACCTGAAAAAAATACAGTATCTTTTCTGCCTTTTCCAGGCCCTGGAAGAAATGGGAAGGAGTGATTTGCATATAGTGGGATCAGCTCTAGCTGAAAAGAAAACCTGAACAAGAAAGATGAAAAGAGTGAGACAGAGACAATGACATGTTAAGTTAGGGATCCAACTAGCCTGGGGAGGTCAGGCTCCCACAATATAAATGTCCCATCATATAAGTATCATTATGGAAGGAAGCTTTAGAGGCAGCGAGTAGCCACTGTCAGTGTAGACCAATGAGAATTTTAGTCTCTCCCAGCTTAAAGCAACCCCAGAAACATCTAAGATAAGCCTCTCAGTGGCGTGAATGAACTTTAGCACCTTTGACCACAGAGCTTGCCAAAAGTATGGCCAACTGTAATGAATTAATTACAGTCTGATCAATCCCCTCAAATGCTCAGTTCATATGAACAACATCCCACTGAGAGCACCGGACTCTGCTGCTTCTAAGAGTAGAGATCTCATGGCATCTCAAGCAATCCATCCTATTTAGTAACAGCTCCAATATTTGATTAATATCTTCTCATGTGAGCCAAATTATGCCTCCTTGTGTTCTCCATTTATTGAGCCTCATAACTGCCCCAAAGAGATAATTTAGTTTTTTTTTAATAATATTTATTTATTCATGCATACAGAACAGGCCAGAGGTGCAGAGGCAGTGAGAGGTTTTACCAGAGACAGAGTGGGGAGCAGAACAGACAGACTGATGAAGTACACTGCTGAGGGGAACAACGGGTGAGACAGAGGAGGTCTGCCATGCCATGTGGATTACTTCCAGGACCAGGGGTCAAACTATCACTGAAGTGGCTGCAGCTAACTTGCAGTGCTGCATCCCATTGTGCCATCAGGGAGGGCCCATAATTTAGTTTTTTAAGTCCATATTCCATCCACTACTTGGAAACAGTATCTACCCCTTCAAGCTTGCTCTGCCCTAAGATGCAGCCTCAGTTTTCTCATCCACTTCTCTGACATGGTTACAATTTCTTCATTGTCCTTTTCTTATGAACAGGAAGTCTGGTTAACTTTGGTGTTCTTAACATGTAGACCCAAGTTCTGAAAGTGAGGTTTTGGAGTGGGATGACTGGATCTGGTAGGTCATGGAGACTTACCAGGCTGTGAGAGCACAGCAGTGGCACAGGTTAGACTCAGTCTCATGGCTCATCATGGCCTCATCCTGAGACAAAAGGAGTCATGACTGTCACGTCCTGGTGTGGACTTGGAGGAGACAGATGAGGGAAGTGGGTGACACTGAGTGGACAGAGTTCTCAAGGGAAGGTAAGGAGACCAAGAACTGTTTTGGAGAGATTACAGCCTGGGAGCAGCTGATTCCTGTGGTACAGGAAGTTAAGTGCTGAGTTCAACCAGGCTAATCAACTGGGTAGAAACAGCAGAGGTAAGTGAAATGTCCCCTAAATGGAGGCCAGGTTTGTTAAGTGTGTCAAAAGTCCAGAAAATCCTGACCAAAGAGTAACAGGTCAGAACATCTCATGAGTGGATCTTTTTTCCAGGGGACTCACTCAGCTATCACCAGGGACGCCCCTTCTCCACAGAGGACAGAGACAATGACGTTGCCGTTACCAACTGTGCCCTGTCATACAAAGGGGCGTGGTGGTATAAGAACTGCCACAGGACCAACCTAAACGGGAAGTATGGGGAGTCCAGGCACAGCCAGGTGGGTGAGCTCAGCCAAAATGTGCTTCCTTCCATTCAGAAAAGACCAGAACTTGAACTTATAGTTTCACTTTACCTTTCACGTTAAGTGCACACATGTGTCTTACCTTGTCATTTTAAATGGAGGTACTCAGAGTCTTTGGGAAGAAAGTAATGCAGACACTGGGAGCAGGGCTGAGCTGGAGTAACAGCCAGAGGAAGGAGAAGAAGCATCTGCACCAGCACTAGAACTCAACCTGAGAGGCCCTTCCTTGGCAAACCGCCAACTTCCATTCCATTTCCCCATCTGGAAGTGCCCATGAAGAAGTGCCCATCAATTTGAGGCATAGTTTCACTTGCTTACCTTCATCCTAAGTATGGTCCCAGAAGGGAGAATCAGAAATACCAGCATAAATTGAGCTATCTCTCCCCCACTGGAGACTAAAGACCATTAGCTGGATTGGATGATAGGGTGCCCAACAGGGCCAATTGGGACCACTGTTTTAGCACTAAAAGGCTGGCACCCAGAGAAACCTGGAAACCTCTTAGTTTTGGGCAAACCAGGTTGGTCAGTCACCATAGGTGGAAACCACTAGAGACCCCCAGGAGGAGTGAGCAGTCAAACACAGTGATTCCCTTCAAAATGCTTTCATTCTGCTGTAACTTTGCAATTCAACTGGGGCACAGATGCATATGACTCCATAAAGACAACACATATATAAAGCTGACAAAAAGGAATGACTTGTAACACAGTCCCAGGAAAACTCACAACTTGGGCTCTCTGCCCCCAACTCCTACTGTCCAAGCTTGTGTCCTATTGAAGAAGGAGGAGGCTCTCATTTGCTTGTCTTTCTCTGTCCCAGGGGATCAACTGGTACCACTGGAAAGGCCATGAGTTCTCCATCCCCTTTGTGGAAATGAAGATGCGTCCCTACAACCACCGTCTCACAGCCGGGAGGAAGCGGCGGTCCTTGAAGTTCTAAACCACAGGCAGCCAAGAGTCAACCAATCTTTTCTGTCATTTGTTTGTATTTTATAAGATAAAACAAGAAGTGGGGGGTAACAGTAATATGTTTTGCAACATATTGCGAGTGTTTCAAGAAAGCGGGATGCAGCAGGAATCAGCTGAGGATCAGCTGTCTTTGGTTTCTGCTGCCCCAGGGGCCTGAACCACGGTCTCCTTTCTCCCTCCTACCCCGTCATCCTAACACCCCCCTCCTTACCACCAAGGAGGAAAAGTGAAGAGTTTTCTTAACCGACCAAATCAAAGATAAGCCCTAAGTCACACAGGCATGCATTCTTTTCTCCTGCCCTCCTTCTGAGATGCCCTTCACTTCTAGGTTGTTTCTAGGCGCTGGCCACTGTCTTCAATGGCAAGGTTGAGCCTTCCACCCCAGAGATGGAGCCTTCAAGAGAGAGCTTTGCCAACACTCTCATTAAGAGGAAGCAACTCCACCCCTTCCCACAACCCAAGCCCTTTTTAAAGGGCCAGAGCCTCATCTTCTGACACTCTTGCTCTTATCAGCCTACTGTCCTCTGTTCCCATTCAGGAGTAGTGGCCTCTTATCCAGTCACCCGGCTCTTTGCCTACTTCCATCCTACTTTCGAGCCCCGACATGCCCAATACTCTTCTGGAATCTAGTTCCTACAGCACTGTCCACAGCTTGCGCTGTGTCCCTGTGGGTCCTAACTCACTGCTTGTCCCTCAAATTAGGCAAAAATAACTTTTGGGGGAAATAGGTGGGAAGGATGGTTGTGGTCTTTAACACTTTCAGGTCAGACATTGAGGAAAAGATAGATGAAGTAGAAATCAGGCAGCTGCCATTGAAATTATAGGCCCCCTAAGGAATATAGATTGTACCTCGCTCTATTTTTCTCTATTTCTAGTCCTATTTGTCATAGCTTTTTTTTACTCAGTTGCAAACTGAAGACTGCATTTCTGTCTTCATCCAGACTCTCTTTAGAGTAGGTGGCTTGAGAAGAGGCAGAAGAAGAAATTATATGACCAACTGGTCATTTCCTTCATGGATAATCCTCGGGCAGTGGAATTTGGACATCTTGGTCTTTATTTCTCTCTTTTTTGATCCTATGGGCTCAAATGGATTTTCTCCAAGAGAGCTGAAGATTCTAGAAGCCAGGAGCCTCAACTTTTCCAATTCAGCTGTCACCTGCAAGCATCCCACAGCATCTGTCGAAAATTATGCCTAGCCATCTACTCCTTTTCCTCTCCCCTTCTTCAAGGCCCTGTTCTGTCTTCTGTGAGGCCCATCTTTAGCCTAACTGGGGAATCCTTTCCCAACCAGTAATGGATGAGCCTGAGAGCTGAAATTTTCTAATGGACCTTCTACAACCTAACCAAGCTGTTACCCAAGAAGGGAAGTCCCTTGAGCTGATGATCACACCTCTGGTGTGATAAGGGTGAGGTCTTGCTGTTGGCCCTCTCCCCTTAGCAGACCTCCAAGGCCTTGTTCACTGCTGTGGTGTGGATGTGACTGACATACCCAGTGCTAAAATACAGGGGCAACATTTTCACTTCTTAATTCACTATAGGCTTTAAAATAACTAGGAGAGGGAAGAAGAAATGGAAACAATCCTTTCAAAGAATCATGTAAATTAAGTAAGAGTCAGCTAAAGAGCAGGAAACCAACCCACGACAGGAAATTCACTAAGTGAGAACTTGGGGGCTAAGGTGTAGGCTCCCCTCTGTCATTGGCTGGCTATTCCACATTTGGGAGGTTGATTTATCCCTCTGGGCCTCAGTTTCCTCAACTGTTGGATAAAAGATTGGGCTAGAATGATTTTAATTTCCCTTTCAGTTTTGACAGTCACTAAAACTAGTCTCTCTGATCTAAAAACCTGAGAAGAAATTGACATTGGCAAGAGAGCACAATTACATAATGAAAATTTGCCAGAAATCTGTAGGTAGGTAGGTAGGAGAGGAGGAAAGTAGAAAGGATGAAAGGATGGAAGGAGGAAGAGAGGAATGAAGGGAGGGAGCGAGGAAGGAAGAAAAGGCTTTTTCAGAGATCTTAAGTAGACACACACACACTGTAGACACCACACAAGAAAATAGCACATAGAAGATAATGCCAAATAAGAGACTGAACTCACCTTGTCTATAAAAGCAGAAACCAGGGACCTAGCTCATGCCACCTCATCAAGGCAACAGAAATGTGTAAAGATCATGAGTTGTCCTGTAGTCAATTCAGGTGAAAGCCAAAATCTGCCTTTTCTTGGAACCATTTTCCCTGTGGAACAGTTTTATAAATAGTATCAGCAGTTTTGCCTAGGTTCACTTTAAAGAATTTTTAAGCAAGAACGGAACTTCAAAGATTAGCTGACCCAACCTTCTATAAAAGGATTTATGGATTCCTTTTATTAGGTTGAGCAATTTTCTCACAAGTTTTCAGAGACACTGTGCTCCATTCTCTCCCCAGGGCCCAGGGTCAACTTTGCTCACTGCTTCCTGATGACCCTGTTCTTCCCAGCACATGTGCTTTTCCCAAGGCTGGCTTCAATAAGTAACACTCACACAGCACTCATCCTAAGCAAACCAAAGTTTGCTCAAAGGACTCAAAAAGAACAGAAGTGGATCCATCCAGAAACAGCTTGACAGCAGAAATATCAAAATATCTACGTTCAAAAACAAAAACAAAACCCTCTGAACCACAGCAGCAGATGCGCTACTTAAACCCATGACCCACACGGCTTCTCCTTTTTGCCTTTCCCCACCACATAAAAATTGTTTAAAACACAGTAAAGGCGCACTCTCCAGTTGTTTCTAAAAGATGGAGGAGAGGAGGGGGCCACCAAAATTTATGGAAAGCTCCATCCTTTGCCCATATTTAATTTGAGAAACTGCTAAGTATGACCCATGGGTGGCAATCAGACAGACGCCCCCCCCACCACCACCACCTCTCGTAAAATGCAGGAAACATGGTGGTTGAGAACAGTAAGTCTCTCCTGGTTACCTGAAGAACTCACGCCAACCCAGGATGCAGGAACACTGGTCTGCCCATTATATGCAGGAGATTGATTTGTTAAAAACAGCAGCAAAAATAGCAGCAAGAAAATGCACATATATTTAAGTCCCCCCACCACACACCACTCCAATATCCAGAGGAGTAAGACACCTAACACCCTGTTGCCTGGCATCTGGGAACCAGCCAGCTCCCTGCACACTAAAAACTTATTTTCAAAGACAAACATGAAGAACCAAGGTTGTGAATGAGCTCAATGCCAAACCAAACAATCCTAATTACATTTATACTTTTAAAATCCAGTCCCAGAACAGAGCTGTAGATTAAGAGACAAAAGGTCATTATGGAATCTTTTCAAAGAGCTCTTTTAAAAGCATCCATTGAGAGAGGGTTTATGAGTTCCTCTTTGTCCTTTCCTTTAAAGAAAAAAGTGGAACCAGTGGATATACCAAGGTGATGAGGGTTGTAAACAGACTAGCTGGTGACTGGGATTTGCAAATATTCCTGGGACAGGAAAATCTTATTCTTTTTTTAAACTTCCGCCCAGAATTTCAGGAAAGGTGGAACCATTTGCTAAGGATATATGCTTTTCTACGGCTCACTATTTAATCACTCAACTCCTATTCATTCTAATTCCTTATTTCATTTCTTTCCCTTCAAAGGGGGCATTCTACTTGCCTCTCATAATTCACTCCTAGAACTCAATAAAGGAGCTTCAGCAAGATTCTCATTTGAGTTGAGTTTAGCAATCTCACAGAAGGTAGGGAAATTCACCATCACACACATCACACTTGCCAGGACTTCCAAAAAGTGATCTCATAGGTCTCTGCAGTTTGGGGATTCTCTTACATAGGCCCCACTCTGCCTACCCAGCCAGGGGTGGGGGATAGATCTTCCTCCAGGTAGCAGTGACAGATTTTGTATCCCCTGAGGGGAGGGGAGTGAGCAGTAAGACTGGTACCAAGACTGTGCCTATAGCTTCCCTCTGGCCTTTGGCCATGTTCCTAAAGATCTGTGGCTAAATGTTTCCCTAACCCTTTCTTTTTCCCATAAACCCCCCCCAGACTGAGGTGATCTAGTTTGCCTCCACAATACCAGAGCATTCTAGCATCACCCGGTCAAATGAAAACTCGCAGGCCAGATGAAGTCTTCTAAAAGCAAGGAGGGAAATAAATGCCAGCATTCTCTAAGAGGGTGTGTTGGTGTGGAGACAAGTTCAGCTCGAAAGACTGGCTCGGTTCACCCTTATTACATCCACCCTGAATCTGCTTATATCACTTCTGTGTCCTTCAAGTTGAGAAACAGCTAGGGAAAAGAAAATACAAAATAAAATAAAATAGAAAACAAAAGAAATGGATGGACCACTGGGACCTGCCTTCTGCAGATAGCCCCAGATACAGAGGCCAGGAGGGTGGGAGCAGTGCTAGTTCCTTGAATTCTGGCCCCTGCACCCCATCCATTTCACCTGACAAGAAAGTGAAGCACCCGAAGCCTGTCACTGCACAGAAAGTGAGAAGGGTTGCTGAAGGGTTGCCTCACGTGCTTAGCCAATCCTGCCAGAATCTCACGTTTTTCTCACAAGCTTGATTTGACATCTCCGGCATTTCTGATGAATTTTTCAAGGTCTCCTCTTGCCCAAAGCATGACTTCATTGCACCTGCAGCACTTCATTGTCCAAATGTCCTTGGCAAACCTCATAGTTTGGGACAGTGTTGCCTTTTCTCCAAACCGGAAATCCTCCCTCCTTCACCAAGCTGAATAAGGCCACTGCAGAACATCAAAATAACACAGCTCTTGTTCCGCAGTTAAACTCAGCCCCCTGGTTAACTTAATAAAACAGCTCTTTATTGTCCTAGCTGGGGGATGAACTGATGCTAAATTTCCAATGAAAAAAAATTTAACGCTTCCCATCTCATGGGTTTGGTTCTCTCAGGTACTAGCCTTGGCTCATTAACACTATGGGCTCATATTAAAACAGTTGCAGGCATCCCAGAAAGTCTGGAATATACAAGCCACAAGACAGGATTTGGGTTCAGATCCACAGCCATAAGGCAAAGACATGAAAGAAAGTTATTTTCTTCCCATTACTGTTTAGCAACCCCCAGGAAGACTCTGCTGCTTTTTAACATCCTGGCATTGGACATGAATATACTCAACACTGCCTCCAAAGGCAAACATTGGAAATACGCCTTCAGAGCCTGAAGGGCTTGAATCACCTAACCCATCCCCCACTCAAGTAAACAGAGGCCCAGAAAGTTAGAAACTTGCTGAGATTGGGATCAGGGATGGACTTTTTACTTTTTTTCTCCAAATGAAGACTAAGAGAAAGGCTGTTGATTGCATCCAGGTGCTGTGCTAGGAGCTTTACAAATACTACTTTGTGAAACGGTCACTGCAACCCTGAGTCAACCGTGATAGAGATGAGGGAGTAGAGACACAAGATCAGTCCCAGTCATACAGCCAACTGAGCACAGCCATGACTGGAAGCTCGTATCTATTCTAAAGTCCTTGTATTTTCTTCCTCAGGAGGCTACAGACCCATCTGTTTATTTAGCCAAGTGGTCACCATCTTGGATTTTACTCATGTTCTCACTAGGGGCGTCTGATCCACTTCCTCTCTGTCTTTTAAGAATAAGGACTTCTTGTATTGTTTTTGTCATATGCTTCAGGGAGCCTTCAACTTCACCATCAGGAGTAAGAAACATCTTGGCAACTCTTTTCTTTCTTTTAATTTGCTAAGTGAGAGAGAACAGGTTGGAAGGAAAGAAAAAGCTCAGGACAAAACACTTTTTCTACCATCCACTCTTAGGGAAAAATGGAGACACCTTCTGACCCAAAGTTACAAGAGTAGTAGATTCCAGAGCTATTCTCCTCAAAGGGGAGCAGACAGGTAGGCAGGACTGGAGGAGAGGAAGTCTCAGACTAAACATGTTCTTAGAGTATCCATTTTGGGGGGTGGGGGAATGGTTATTTTATAAATGTTTTCAAATAGATACAGGTGATAGCAAATGCAGAAATACCATGAATTTGTAGGCTGGAGCAGATTCCAGGCTGATCTGGATTCCTTCCTCCCAGACTTTCAGGGGTACAAAGACCTTCATGGCCCTCTACAAGAGCACATCCATGGGAAATTTTGAGGAATAAGACTAAAGAAGGCAGAAAACTAACTAATGTTATTTCCTTCCTGATTTCTTTTTCTTTTACTATCTACTATCTACCTCCAGCTCCCAGTGGGTTGTGGGGAAGAGACACTCACAGGCAAGTTGATTACAATCTCAGCTCTCTTTGCCACTTTGGGGAATTAGAAAGAAGTCAATAGTTGGGAACTTGTATTTTTAATTGCCAGGTCTACACACTAAAAACTGAACCCCTTCCTCTTAATTGAATGACATTTCTGTATAAAAGAATACATCTCCCCGAAAGAGAGAACTGTACATACAATGGTTCCCTCCTGGTGCAGGGGCTGGGAGGGTCCCTGGGTTAGTTGCAGCAAAACCCTGGTGTCTGCAAAATTGCATCCAATAAGAAGTCCCCACTAACTCTAACACTATACCCACCCTTGCCTTCTCTGAAGCCTAAACTCGCATCACAGTCCCAGTGATTTAAGGTTCAGAATCTATACACATTATGTTTAACACACAGACTCCCCCTTCCTGTCATTCACATTCCAATCTGATTATTCCAACCTCAAATATACTCCAGGCCCATAGGAATTCCCAGGTGCCCTGAGCAAGTCCTTGTGACTTTGAGGGAACCATTTCCTGGGGCTCAGGCAGCTGAAACCCACCCCAGTGGTCTCTAGATTGTTGTTCTGAGAAATCATAAACACCAAATCCTCCAATCCGTCTGAATTTGAGTTTGGTTTGTGTTTAAATCTTTAACAACCTTTTCAGGTAAAAATAACCAAGACCAATTTACTGACTTTGTAGCTACAGCGTGCTTGGAAAAGCATTTACTAAAAGACTGGAGGAAGCTGAAAGCAAGAAGAAAATGGAGTACATACTCCACCAGCGACACACATTTTGATGACTTGAAATGAAAGCTTAGAGAGAAAGGGATACAAAAACCCAACTTCCCCCCATCCTTTCATGGCACGGTAGCTCAAAGACTGGAATCTCTGCTTGTTAACCATTGTTAACTAGTATTTTTAGTCCTGATTGCTTTTAGCCTCTGTATAGTTCCTTTTTTAAACACATTTTCTATACGTTAATAAAAGATCCTGAAGGAATGGTGTGTCTCTTCTGCGTCCTCTAGGGAATTACGGAAGCAGCCATCCCTAGAAACTGCCTCCTTTGCTTTGGGCCCCTCTCAGCTCTTGCTGACCCACTTCTGCCAAATGTCTTCTCTGCATCACCCTTTTGGGTAGGCTGGCCTCCATGGCTCCCTTGCCTTCCCTGACCCTGTTCTCTCATTATACTTGACACCTGAAGAGCACAAGGGTGAGGAATGCCAGCCCTCCCCAGGCAATCAAAAACCCAGTGTATAACTTCTGACTCCCCAAAATCTTAATGAGCTTGCTGTTGTGCTGTTGGCTGGAAGACGTGCCAATAACATAAACAGCCGATTAACGCATATGCTGAACGTTCTATGTATTATATACTGTACTTTTACAATAAAGCAAGCTAGCAAGAAGAAAATGTTATTAAGACAATCATAAAGGGCCTCCCTGGTGGTGCAGGAGTTAAGTCACACCACTATTAAGCTATTTCCAGCCACTGCTGCATGAATTCAATCCCCAGGCAGGAGCTCACCCACATGGCAGCAGACCTCTCCTGCCTCACCCACTGTTCCCCTAGCAGTGTATTTCAGTAGATCTACCTGTTCTGCTCCCCACTCTGTCTCTGGCAAATCCTCTCACAACCATCCCACCCTACATCTCTGGCCTACATCCCAGCTCTTGTATACATAAGTAAATAAAATAAATCTTTTCTTTTTTTAATTTTAAAAAGAAAATCACAGGGAAGAGAAAAGACACCTACAACATTTTTGATTCAGAGGGATTTGAGTCAACTATATATTTATTGAAAAAAATTCACATATAAATGGACCTGCCTCTGTTCAAGCCCAAGCTGTTCAAAGATCAGCGCTATGTCCTCACTGTCTCTACCCAGCCTCTTACCCTTTCTGCTCCCAACCTCTTCTTTCTTTTCTCTCTCTCACCCATTTTCAGTTCTTCTCAACACCTCTTGTGTTTACCAATGAAAAGATGGGTGGTAGCCTCTGCTGGATGTCGGGCATCCCCTGGACTGGTCTTGTCTACCGTTTCAGTTGTCTTCAGCCACTGGCTCTCTCAACTCTGGAGAGCGCAGTAGGAGCCAGATCGCCAAGGCTCTAGCGCCATCTATGGAACCTGTGGAGTATATTCAACTAGCCCAACCCTGTCCAGGTCTCCAGCTCCTCTGAAAACATTTTCCCTGTTTACTTTGAAAATGGCCCAATGCATAATGTAAGATCAATTCTAACCTCCAGGTAACAAAGGTAAAAACCCAGTCAAGTAACAGTCCCAGGAGGGTCACGAGGGAAACTCCCACCCAGACCAGTCCACAGACACAGCACTAGGGGTTGGGGGTGGGGGCGGGAGGAAGAGGGAGAGCATTTTAGGAATCCTCCCTGAGGGAGGTCAATCTGGAGGAGTCATCTGCCAATAAAAATGAGCCAAGGAGAAAAGATAAGGTGGGAACAGTGTAAATAAGGGTCAGAGGACACAAAGTGTGTAACTTGTAGGAACAGGGCCCAGGGTGATATAACAGCTACTTAAGCCTGACTCCCCGGGTCCCTGGGAGGGGCGTGACAGGGCTCCCCCAGGCATCCAGGGACAGACAGACAGGCTGCACATTATGAAATACCAAGTTCAAGGGGAGACCCTTCTTTGCCTCCCCATATTAAAAAGGAAACAGTGAGCACTTTTTTAAAAGGACAAAATCTTAGTCTTGAAAATAACAGTGTTTTAGGTTTACTCCCTAGTCTTCTGCAGGTAGCAGCCACCTCTTCTCAACCACGGGTCATGTGAAAAAAAGCGACTAATTGCGACTTCCAGCCACATGACCACTCCCACAGAAGAGACCCCACTCAAACAGGCACAGGGGCTTTAATAGCCCTTTCCTAGTGCCTCGTTTGTTCTTTCTCCATTGTTTCCTAAGAAACAGATTCCAGGAATATTAAACAAGAGGGGTCCTGTAAAGCAGTCACATTTCCCAGAGCCATTTTAAATAAGCCACCTTGAAAACTCCTATCTCAGAATTAAGTTCTTGGAGGACTGACCCTTTGTAATGTGCTGATAAAACCTGTCACCTTAGCGGGTTCTCCACGAACCTCCTCTTCATGTTATCTGGGGAACAAGAAGCTAAAGGGATATCATGGAACTTAAAGAAATTTCAGTGATTAGTATTTATTCCTGAGGTGGCTGAATGCTAACATTATGTTGTAACTTAAATGAGTATAATTCACCCATTGCTTAAGACCTCTGGGTGCATTTATAACCATCTGAACACAGATTTAATTATTGCTGTGTTGTGGGAACTAAGAACTGCCACGGGTAATGTTAAAAGTGGATTATTAAGCAAGAGAAATGTTCATAGCATTAGTAGTCAATGCAATTACTGGGAACCCAGCCTAAACACAGTAGCCTCTTCTCTCCCCTAAAGACCCCATGAGGGCCCTCGGAGCCAGTTGGCAGTAAGAGAACAGCATGGAATAAAGGCCTGGGGGCCTCTCTCTCGCTACTCTAGTGTTATATGTTGAACACGCTCCACTGTCCCACTTTTCAAGGAGTTATTTCTTAAAATGCAATGGCTGTATAAATCTACATGTAACTGTATCTCCTCTCTTTTTTTCTATTACATTTTTTATTTATTTCAATTATTTTATTTTATTTTTTATATCATTCTTCATTTTCATACAATGTATGCTTTATCATCTCATGTATGGCCCCCAAGAAATTCCCATCACCCATTCACCCATGCACCATTAAGTGCAGTCCCTTGTGCTCTTCCCATCCATTTTGATCCAGTTTCTTCCTCCCATCCCCACCCCCCACCAAAGATGTCTCTGGTTTATAGTTGCCTGTTGATTTTAGTTTTTACTTTGTTATAATTATTCCTCCCCTCCATCCCTTATTTGGGTCCCTTACATTCCTCCTGTAAGAGAAACCATCGGTATTGTTCTTTTTCTTTCTGGCTAATTTCACTGAGCATAAACACTTCCAGCTCCATCCATGCTGCTGCAAATGGCTTACCACTTTCCCCTTTCATCACACCATCTTCCTTCGATCGTTACCAGCTACATGGCCAGACACAATGTTAGCTCTGGATGTGCATAAAAAACAAACAAACA
>NW_004567125.1:19174932-19294276 GCF_000260355.1 Condylura cristata | reverse complement strand
TCTCTCTCTCTCTCTCTCTCTCTCTCTCTCTCTCTCTCTCTCTCTCTCTCTCTCTCTCTCTCTCTCTCTCACTCTCTCTCTCTCTTTTTTCTTGGCCTCTTTCCTTTTCTAAATGTTTTGACCAAACTCCTTATACTCCCATCCAGATAGTCTATATCTGTGAATAAAAAGACCCCACTTAAAGGTTTTAAAATAGAATAAAGAAAATTTTCCAAACTTACATATGTGTTCATGAAGAACTAGAAAGGGAAGCAGAGCAAAAGAACTCAGATAATTAAGATGAGGGTTGTCGCTCCAATATTGACCATATTTTTTTCTTAAACTCAGAGTAAAGTACTTCAAACATTAAGAAAAATGGCAATTAATTAGCTTCTTGAATCCAAAAAGCTAACAGAACCTCCTAGAACAACTGGTTACTCTAGAATCTTCCCTAGTGGGGAGAGGTGAGAGGGAAAAGGCTCTGGTACTTACTGCCTTCAACACGAATTGCTGTATCAGGTCACCGCTAAATGCCCATTCATGGCTTGTGTGAAAGCCTTGGGTCTGCTGCTCATGACAAACAACAAACTCTTTAGAGGTTTCTGGGAAATGAGTATAAATTACAAGAAATGCAGTAGCAATTATGAAAATTCAATATGCTAGCTGTACAGGAAATTTAAAGATCCAAGAAAAACAGTGAGGACTATGAGTTAATGTGTAAATTATGTCTGTGTGTATGCAATGCCTGGCATGATTTGTGATCCACATGTAAATTTTATGACTTTTTTTCCATAAATAAAACCCACAGAGTAATAACCCAAACTTGTATTTACAACTAATACCAAACTGAAACAATTGGTAACAATGACAGCCTGGATTGCTATTAAGGCAACTTGACTGATGTATTCACACAGGAGAACAAGGAATCGCTGAAGAGGCAGCTATGTGCCTTGTTTCCCTACCCTCAGCCCCACCAGACACCATTTTGAAGACGTTTATAGATATTCACGTAAATCTTGTTTTCAACTCCCACCATTTCTTAAAGAAACTATTTGAATTTTAACTGAATTTGAAATGATGGTGCTTGCTATAGGGCAGGGCTATAAAATAGCAATACCATTGACATTTTGGTCATATAATTTTTTGTTGTGGAAAACTCCCTTGTGCATTGCAGAATATTCAACAGTTTCAACCCACCAACTCCCAGTAGGACCAACATCCCCCTCCAAGTTATAACAAACAAAAATATCTCCAGACACTGACAAATGTAATTTTAACCCCTGGGGGCAAAAGAACCTCAGTTATAGGGAAAGTTACCACAGAAAGATGACATCAATCCGGACTTCATTGAAACTACATTTTAAGAAACTTGTGCCAGTTCATTTCAGCCCAAAAGACAAAACAACCTGTCAGCTAGAGCATTACTATAGCTGTTCTATTGAATTTATTTATTTATTTTTTTAAAGATTTTATTTTATTTGTGCATACAGAACTGGGATACAGGTCAGAGATGCGGAGGGTGAGAGAATTCACCAGAGACAGAGTGGAGTGCAGAACAGGCAGATCAACGAAATACACTGCTGAGGGGAGCAGCGGGGCGGGCCAGAAGAGGTCTGCCACGCCATGTGGTCACCTCCGGGGCAGGCGGGAATCGAACCCATGAGGAAGCGGCCTTAGATTCTCAGTGTTGTGCTTTAACCCGCTGCGCCACCAGGGAGGGCCTATTGAATTTATTTTTATCTAGTTTGTGAAAGTTTGAAAATCATGTATCCATGTTTTATTTAGTTTTGTTTTATTGGAATTAGTCTGGGTTGTTTTCAGTTTGAGATTAGATTCCAAGATGGAGTTAAATTTAAAAGATGGTGTTTACAGAAAATGAGAGTTCAACTTAATGATGGTACAATTTGCCATGGCTTGCAGGAATCAATTAAGTTCCAAATCAAGGGTCATTTTCAAATTAGACCTTTGGCTCTGTTGCTTCACCTGATGGACAATAATAACTGGTATTGATTGTTTAAGATCCCCAATTACCTCACAATCGCACATGTCCTGAAGGTTTTTTAAGGAAAAAAAAAAAAGAAATCAATTCAAGTTAGTCACCAAAGACAGTTGGAAGGCTTTGCTCCAAAATTCTATGTAGGTTCAGGATTCAGGTCAACTGAACTTGGAAGGCCAGTATCACTTCCTCCGCCACCCCGAAGAATGTGCAGGTGAAAGCCAGCGGGACAAAATGAAGGATTGGGGCCCAGAGCTTCATAACAGCAGAAGAGGCTCACAGGATGAAGACCAGAGGCTCTAAATTAGGTGTTTGCCCTGACTTATTGATAGGTTTTTCTGGTAGAAGGATTACTGGTGGTTAAAAATCTTAGTTCTAGATAACACGTCCAACTTTCATTTTCTAGGTAGTGAAGGAAGTGATAAATATTTCTCCTGAAATGACAGGGCCTCGATTAACCTCAATTTAAAATAATCCACATGTCAAAGTGATATACCTAGGGAAAGCTTGTTCTGGGGGGTCTTTAACTCATAATAAGGGAGGAAAATTAATGGGTCACATCTTGGTGCTGAAAAAGTTGTGCTGCTCTCCATCATGATCTTTCTTACCACAGGGTCTTCTGCCCCAGCAAAGCCTCTGAGGTAGCTCAAAAACTGTCCCTCCCATCAGTGTCTAGGTGTTACCCAAAAGCAGACTTCTGCTGCCATTTATTTCTCTTCTAAAGACCAGCATCACTTCTCTGATTTGATGGAGTGAAAAACTTGCTCTCTTTGCAAAGGCTGTAGGGGATGGGAAGGGAACTTTTCCAAAGAAAAGAGTAGACCTCTGACCTGTGAGTTCCTTGAAGGCAGAACTTGAATTTTCCACTTCTATTCCCAATATTCTGCCCTCTCTGGGTGTCTGGACTTAGGAGAACAACTTGTCACACCCTAGTCCTAACTCTGCAAGGGTTGTAGAGGGATAGGGGTTGATAGCCACCTTCAGAACCATTCACTTGTCCCAGACTCTGACCCATAAAAGGAGAAGGAATAGGAATGATGCCATCCATACGCAGCCCTCAGTTCCTGCTTGCAGCCAGGGGCACAGGCAAATGTGTGTTCATGGAGCCAGCTAATTTCACTCTTGTTGGTGTCACATGGACTGTGACAGATGTACTGGAGCACTGGAGTTTCTCTCTGCAGTTTTTCCATTGGGCATGATATTGCACACTGAAAGCAGAGCATGTCTCTCCACACAGCAACTGCTACCAAAGGGCCGTGGGAGGACAGAGAGAACCATCACATCCCTCACTGAGCCACTTTAGTCCTCCTGACCAAGAGCATTCCTTTACTGCTGCAGTCCCTGCTAATATAGCCATGCATGTGTTCACTCATTCATTCAACAAAAAGTCATTGAACAACCCCTCTCTGGCCCATGGCTATTGGTTGAGGGGTGAAAACAAATCCCAACGTTATGTAAATATTTAGAGCAAACCTTTTTTTTGTTGTTGACTTCAAGGAATTATGTAATAAATGGCTGAAAAACAATGGGATCTATATCTGTTTGCCCTCCATGAAGGAAGGTCAAGCTCAGAATGAAGTTGATACCCCATAAGGCTAACAGAGCCCCTTAAAGAACTAGGTTCTGATTACATTGTTAAGTTGCTGACTCCAATTTAACCTGGATTTATGAATACATCTCCTTTTTTTTGTAAAAAAGCAGTTTAGTTGGTTTTTTCTGCTGTTTGATACTAAAAGAATTTTGACCTATAAAATACAGTAAAAAGTTTCATGACATTTAGATACCAGAAAATTTTTGATCCAGACTTCTTAAAAAAAAAAAAAAACTACCATTTATTCCCAGTTTTGAAGAAAATTAAGTTTAAATTGCCTCTTTCCATCTTTGACATCACTGAATCCATCTTCCAAGTCAGGTCAGTTATGACCTCAAATGGATAATGTCAAAAGAGTTCCATTATATAGCCACCATCAAAATGTCCTGGATAGCCAGTCGTCCAGAAACACACACACACACACACACACACACACAAACTGAACACTAGAATTCTAGATGATTCCATTTCTGCCTTGCTGTTGACATTGGTGAAATCATGCATCAGGGGCAGAAGCTGTCAGTGAGCAATAGGTCTTCAAGGGTCTGTGAGACCCAAAAACTCCAAGCCATTTTTATGAGAACATTAAGATAATATTTACCTTTTTCATTGCATTGATGTCTGCTTTGGTGGTGATAATGCTGCAGACACCTTAAGGCAATCAGACAATAGCAACAAACTGTACTCATAGTCTTTGTATTTTTTTATTCATGTTAAGAAGACATGCCGATTTCACTCGATGGAAAAGTAAAAATTACTCATTTTATTATATCTTGACCCTGAGTGCATCTCTTTTTAAAGCACTTCTGCAGCACACTCAAGTGCACTAATTGACTCAAAGAAAAAAGACCGCATGATTGCTTGAGTTGCCAGCTGAGTGAGTTGGTTTTTCTCATGGAACACCATTTCTCTTGAAAGAACAACCAACAGACAAACTGTTTTTTTTTGGCTTTGGTGTTTGACAAACATTTTGTCAAAAAGAGTCAAGTGAGCCTGTTATTTAGAGGAAAACAATTGACAGTATTTGTAACTGATGATAAAATTTGAGCTCTCAAGAGAAAATTAGAATTTTGAAAAGCTTGTTTCCACCATGCTAAGCTTGACAGCTTCCCAATACTTAAGAATGTTTCTGATTAAATCAGCAGTGATATTAAAAAGTGTGATTTTTTATTTTATGTAATAAAATATGTCAAATTTGGATCATTGTATAATTCTTTGAATTTTTTTATTAATTTGTGTGTCATTTCTTTATTGATTTTAGGAGTTATTTTTATATATTCTAGATAGAAAGCACTTGTCAGTTAAAAGCATGGAAAAGATCCTGTACTCTGCTGCTTGTCTACATCTTTCTACGTCTCTAGGGTATCTTTAATAAGAGTTTCTGTTTCAAATTTTTCAATCTTTCTCTTGATAGTTATAGTTTGTTGCTCTTGTTCTCTGATCCTGCCACATGCCTATATTGTCTTGTGCTCTCTGTGGTTTTATTTTTTATATTTAGGCTTTCAATCAACCAATAAATATTTTTGCATATGTATACAATATTGCCAACATTTGAAAACTTTTTTAAAAAGATATATTGTATTTATTTATGCATACAAGAGTTTGGGTACAGGCTAGAGGCGTGGGGGTTGGGAGTGTGAGACATCCATCAGAGCCAGAGTGGAGACAGAACAGGCAGATCTACTGAGATACATTGCTGAGGGGAGCAGCGGGTGAGACAGGATAGGTCTACTCTGCCATGTGGTTCAGTTCTCTGGCCAGGGAGCAAACTAGTGCTGCAATGGCCGCAGATAGCTTCCTAGTGCTGTGACTTAACCCCTTGTGCCACCGGGGAGGCCCTGAAAACTTTTCAAAATGACAGTCTATATTGTTCAACATAATATATGATGTGAGGAAGTGCTATATTTTTATTTTCTTCATATGCATAATAAAATTTCCCGGTACTATTTATTTGAAAGTATATCCTTTCTAATGTCACCATTCTAATTGCCACCTTTCTAATGTAGGTCTTCTTTAAGTCTGAATCTTAATAATGCATTATCTTAATTATTAAGGCTTTAAAATAATTCTCCATATCTATAGGACAAGACTCCTCCCCTTGGAAATTTGCAGCAATGCAGTTACAGAAGGGAACCTTAACAATCCACTTTCATCAATGGTTAGATCATCCAGACAGAAAATTAACAAGTAAACAGAGCCATAAATGACACACATATTCAAAATATTCTATCCAAAAGAGCATGGTATTGTAATAAAAACAGACACAGAGATCAATAAACTAGAATCCAAAGATCATAAATAAGCCTACATACATACATCGAGTCAAGAGCATACAAGGAAGAAAAGAAAATCACTTTAATAAATGATGCTTAATCACTTGCAAAACAATGAAATTATCTTACAACACAAACATAAAATTAATTCAAAATGAACTAAAGATCTGAATGCAAGTCCTAAAGCAACAATATAATAGAAGAAAATATACACAGTAAGCTGTTTGCATTAGGCTTAACAAAGTCTTTGTAGATTCAACACCAATGGCAAGGGAAAAAAATATAAATAAACAAATAGAACTATGTAAAACTAAATAACTTCTGCACAGCTTAAAAGCCATCATCAAAGTGTAAAGGTTATCTACTAAGTGAGAGAAGATATTTCCAAATCACACATCTGACAAAGGGTTAATCACCAACAAAAAAAGTGAGCAAACCAGTTTTCAGGGGGCAGAGAAGCTGAACAGACATTCCTCCAAAGACATATAGATGGCCAACTGGCATATGAAAATATGTTCATCATAACTTATTATTAGGGAAAATGCAAGTCACAAGAACAATAAGACATCACCTCATGCCTGTGAGAATGCCTACAGTCAGAAAGACAAGAAACAACACGTTGGTAAGGATTGGAGTAAAGTGAACCTGTGAACACTATCTATGAGAATGTAAATTGTTGCAGCCATTATAGAACACAGTACAGATATTCTTGAAAAAATAAGAATAAGAATACCATACGATTATGCTATTTCAGCTCTGGATATTTACACAAAGATTATAAAAACAATAACTTGAAAATATATATTTATCCAGATTCATTGTGGCACTATTTTTGGTAGCTGAGGTATAGCAACAACATAAGTGCCCATAGTTGGATTAGTGAATAAAGCAAATGCAACAGTACCATGGAATATTTCTCAAATCTTGCCGTTTGCAATAACATGGATGGGATTAGAGAGTATTATGCCAAATGAAGTAAATCAAATCAAAAGATAAATATCACTCATATGTGGAATATAAAGAAACAAAACAAATGAACACACAGATAAAAACTCTTACATACAGAGAACAAACTGATGACTAGCAGAGGGAGAAAGGGGCTGAGGGCTAGTTGAACAGATAGGGGCAAGGGAGTTACTTCTACGGTGATGGATAGAATCTAGAGTTTTAGTGTAAATCATATGATCAATTATATTTTTCTACATCTGAAACTTATTTAATGTGATAAGCCAATATGACCTCAATAAAAATAAAATCTGTTTGGTTTGGTTTGGTTTGGTTGTTTGTTGTGGTAAGTACTTCTTTACTTCCTATCATTATGTTTCAAGCTCATCCTGTGTATTTCTTGCTCCACTTCTAGAATCAACAGCTTTTTCAAGGCATCTATTTAGAAACCAAAATCAAGGCACTAAGTGTGTTCATTTATACTGGGATGTCATTTCTGTAGGCCCTGTCTGTTGCTATAGCAAGGGAAAATATAGGGGTGTATTCACCAGTGTTAGTTGTATATAACCATGTCTATCTATGTTAGGTTACACATGAGTTCTTACTAATGTCTCCAGTTCTAATCCATTGTCATATGAATGAGTCTAGCCACTTCCCCATGCTTATCATAAATTCCAAACCCAAGAGTGAAAAATTGAACTCCCATCATTTGCCATCCTTTACTTAATTACTTAAATATTCTATTCTAGTATACATGCATAGCAATATCAGAATTGTGACCTTCACAGGAAGCAACTTTACCAGCTAGAAGATAGAATTTATGTTCAGATGCTTTTGTCTTTAGACTCCATTAATATCCACAGTGTAATATCAATTACACTGACTCCTCTTCCCTCATCTTCCTCATCAAGGTCTTTCTAAAGTACGTTTGTTATATAGTTAAAATCTATTGGGATTCTTTTCCAGGATCCTTCAGACTTTTAAATGACTTTTTTTTAATCTGCATGTATTAGGGTTCAGTACTTAGCTCTATAGGTCTTGACAAATGCATAAGACCATGTATCCGTTAGCACACTATTTTGCACAATAGTTTCACTAGCCTAAAAATCCTGTGTGCTTAGATTGTTCATCCCTCACCCTCTCTCTAAATCCCATGGAAACCACTATCTCTCTTTACTACCTCTATAATTTTGCTATATTTTAGAAAGTCATGCATATGCAACCATGAAGTCTGTAGCCTTGTAAACTGGCTGCTTTCATGTACCAATATGTATTTAGGATTTGTCCAAGTCTTTCCACAGCTTGTAACTCTTTGCTTTTTCTTTCTCACTAATTATCACTTCTTTTGCATGGAGTGCCACTTTGCTTATCCACTTACCTCTTTTGGTTGCTTCCAGTTTGAAATAATTACAAATAAATTGTGCAGGTTTTGGTATAAGTTTTCAATTGAAATGGGTGAATACATAGGAATGTATCTGCTATAGTATGGTAAGATTATATTTAGCCTTGTAAGAAATTCCCAAACTTTCTTCCAAAGTAACTACAAAATTTTGTATACTGACCACCAGTACATGAGAATTCTTACTCTTGTGCATCTTAGTCACTATTTGGTAGCATCAGGATTTGTTAGTCTGTGTGTTTTAAGATTCTAGCCATTTCTTAGGTGTGTAGTGACATCTCATTTTAGTTTTGTGTGTGTGTGTGTGTGTGTATGCCACTTCTGGATAATTTACTTGACCTGTCTTCTGGTATCCTGGTTTTCTCTTCACCTCTGTCTAATTTGATGGTAATCCCATCCATTGGGTTTTTAATTTTTGTTATTTTAACTTTAATTCCCATAAATTATGTTTGATTCTTCTTCAGATCTGTGTTAAATTAATTGAACAAGAAGGCCATTAGCCCGAAGTGCTCTGATATCATGGTAGTCTATATGACCAACCAAAATCTAAGCCTGTAAATGCCTCAAGGTTACAAAATCAAATCTCTAGGGCACCCAGCCATAAATGGTGGTCAGGCTTTAAAATATAACTAAGCAAACAATTTCCTTTGTTCCCATACTTTTTAATAGAAATCTTTCCTATGACTCATGTTGACAGAGCATTCTTAACCACTTCCAATTTGGTGTTGCCTGTTCTGTATCAATTTTGCTCAAATAAACTCTTAAACTTTTAAATAAATGTCAGTTTATCTCTTAACAAACTGCTTATACCCTAACTATTTTTTTTGCTTCCTACAAACATTTTAAGCTTTTCTTTTATCTCCTCAAAAAATCATATTAATTTTGGATATGAGGTTAATAAATGCAAGATCTGAAGTCAATGCATTATCTTTTACTTCTGCTTATATATGTATTAATTGTGACTTGTTAGCTCTCTTTTTCCTCACGTTTGAGATTGTGGTGGAACTGAAGCCCTTCACAAAGTATACAAGCTTGTTTTTGCCAGATGTTTGGGGCATTGCATTCTACAATACTTGAAAATGTGACTTGAAGGTTTCTAGACCACCTGGGCTCACATTAAGGTAGTTTAATATTTTAATTATTAGGGAGATGTTTTTGTTTTTTTTTTTAATTAGCTCCTGTTCTACCTAGTGCTTAGGCAACCAGCCCTAAAATTTCCTGTGTGTAGAAAGGTGCAAAGGGGCTTAGTTCTGGCTCACATTTACTTAGCATATGATCCACTGGTGTTTCAGTATTTGGGAACAGTCACTGGACCCTTCCCTCTCCTTTCTCCTTCCTCCTCCTCTTCTTCCTCTTCCACTATATCTCCCCCTCTCTCTCCCATATATCACACAACCACACACACACAAGCTTAAACAACACACAGACACTTGTACTAAAAACCTATGAAATTTGTTCAGCAACATTCCCCAGGGTAAAACTTCACTTATTTCTCTTGGCGCCTGCCTTCCCTTAGATGTTGGGCTGATATATCCTTGATCTTGTATTGTATCAACTTCTAATGCTTTTAAGAAGATTTCTAACATATACATAAACTATCATTTTTCACTGTTATTAGCAGGAAGATTATTTCAGGTACCTAGCCACTGTTACCAGAAACAAAGTTATGCATTTCCAGAATATGCATATTCATAACAAAGAGATTAGTCAGGGAGTAAATTCAGACTAAACAGGACAAAGAGAGAAATGTGGTGGTAACTGCTTTTATACACACAAACAAACCAGACTAGAAACTTCAGACTGGTAGGGATTAGAAGTTAAATGTCTATCTGGAGACCCAACAAAACTAGTTTTTCTCTAAGGAGACAGATTTCATTAACTCTACAAATATTTATAATGTGACTATTCTACATCCTGGGGTTAAGCAATGAAAAACCAACAAGTCTCTCTGTCCTAGCTGAATGTAAATTTGAATGGAGATTCTTGTCTCTGCCTTTCTCAGCACCATGTTCTAAACAGCAGGGTTATGTAGCCCAGCTGGAATAAAGCTATCAGTGAGTGTCATATTTCCTGGGGCCAGCTCAGCAGGTGAAGAAAATAATAAAATGAAAAGGATTTTTACCCCTTTAACAGTCAGTGTCCCACAAATGATCCATTATTTTTCTTTCCTCTGAGTTAAGTCTCTTTAAATCTCTGCCCTTTCCACACTGGGCATAATTGGGAGCAGCTATGGATACTCTATGTCCATTTGCATGAGAAAACCTGCTGCAGTTGCATTTTAATTTCTTCCTTTGAAGAAAAATCAGGTTTTCTTTCTTCCTTTAGAGTCGGTGTCAAATTACTATGAGCGGTCTCACCTTTAAGCCTGGGAGGTGGATGGAAAATCACATATGCTCTTTAGTGAGCTGGAAATGTCCACATAAATTAAGGTTATTTCAGGACTCGGAGGGCTTGGCCCTAATTTCAAGTCCTGACAGCCTGCTTCTAGCAGAATACACATGAGCAGAGCCTCCCATGTAGTCTGCTCAGTCCAGGCGGGGGTCTCACTTTCTCGCCTCCTAAATGATCTCAGCTTCACGTTTAGGCCCTGGGACAGGAGGAGAAAAGCTTCTTCCAAAGGAAGGTTTCCCTGCATGTCCCTCTGACACACTGTAGAACACAGGGCACACAACTGCAGGTGTCCTGTGCTAAGTGTTACGAGATTACTCGCATGTGCAAAAAGAGCTTAAGTGGCAGCTCATGTTCCTCAAAATCCTTGAAATGCTCCCAGGCTGGAAAGAAATATGATGTTTATCTCTTGACTCTTCTCTAAGGGTACTTACTTACTGAAGATTTTGAGAAGAGCAAACTGTATAATGTTATGAGCACGTTGTCCACACTTCCCGTCGTGATCATGGAGACATTTTCTGTTCATGTGACAATGAGTGTCCCATGGAAACACCCTAGGATAGTGTGGTGCAACGTGTCATGAGGAAAGCATCAGGATTCTTTTTGTGTTAAAGGGATAGGGCTAAATTTACTTCTTTTTCTTCCTTGTCAAATATTTTGTAACATAAGTTCTTTTGGGGTCAGGGTTCTTAGTTGCAGGTTGGGTGACTGAGGCAGAAAGGTCATAATTAAAGTTACTGGGTTACGGCTGGTGGCTACGAAAGGATCTGAATCGGGCTCAAAGGCAACCCTTTTAAGAAAAACACCCAAAATTCTCTCCTCGAACTGATTCTGGGAAGGTATAATTGTCATTTCCCTTGGATACTGACCCACTTGCTTATTCCCTTAACAACACTGATAACAGACATGGGCCACTGCTAGAATCTTTAGCGTCATGAACTCTGGAAACTGGAGTGAGTTACTGCTAACACCTTAGCCTCACTAAGATGGTGGTATCTGTCAAATCTCAGCTATTTTAGGCCCTTAGCTTCCAAATCAAAGAACACTCTGGTAAATCTGGTTCATATGTCAATTGCCCAGCTGGTAGGAGAGCTGGAATGGTGAGCTACGGGCTTCCACAGAGAGAAGACTCTGAAAGAGAAATATCTCAAAGATAAAGGGGAAGATGGAGTTGGCTAGTCAACCACAAATAAAGACAAATGTTCTCTTCCGTCAAGTACTTTTCTACCCCACAACTTTCTTCATACTCAACTTTTTCTCTACCCCCCCCCTACTATACATTCCCTCTCCTCTATCTGGGACACATTGCTAGTACAAATATGAAAAGCTTCTGAAGCTAATCCACAAACAGCAAAGACCTTCCAGGAAGCTATATAAGTATGCCATATCATGAGCCAAACTCACTCAATTAAATACCTCAACCCTTACTGGCAATGACTCAGGTTTGAAAATTCCAACCAAAACTTCCAGTGTTTTCTTTGTATATCCAGTTTGCCAATCCCTATACAAGGAGCCCTTCAGGGCTGTCCATTCTGCAAAATGGGTTGGGGGTAAAGGAAAGACTTGATTGCTGAAGTCTAACAACTCTACTGTGCAAAGCACCTTTGAGAGCTGGTCAAGGAGAGAGAGAGACACCTTCCAAATTACCCAAGGGATCAAGAGTTCCAGAGCCCAACATCCCATCTGGAAACATCCACAGCATCCCTGGTTGCTGAATAACCAGTCAAGCCCAGGAATCTCAGAGCTGCTGGTTAAGTCTCTGAATACAGTTAACCCTAAATACACACTACCTGGAGAGACCCCAGAACACCAGTGAACAGTTAAAGAGTATAAATAAAGTTTGAAGTAAGGTCTAAATATATTTGAGGAGAGAAACTGTTTGTAAGAAAATGTCTTACCTGTCAAGGGCAGATGGGTTTTGAGCACTAAAATTTGGGATATGACTAAAATCTGATTTGATTTCATAGTCACAGGTGAATAAAATCTGGACCTTCTAGTTACAAAGATTGAAGTCTTCATTAAATTTTAATATACCCCTTTGGACACCCAACAGAAGTTCATTTTACTCATGTACCCCAAATCATGATTTCTTTACCAGAGGGAATTTGTACCACTCCAAACACAAGCTTCAGATGGAAAACTCTTCACTCTCCTTTTGCACATATTCCCCAGCTTCTGTATGTGTAAGCAGCCCAATAGGTTGAGAGTTCACAGTCCATACAGCTCTGGAAAGGCTAAGGTCACACTGAGGTCAGACACAGAACAACATCAAAGCTGAACACCCAGCCAACACACTTGCAAGGTGATGCCACCTCCTTTTTAAAAAAAAAAAAAAAAAAAAAAAAAAAAAAAAAAAAAAAGCTTCCCTGTAACATAAATAGCTAGAAATAGCTGGTGTAAATCTGTTGTTGGATTTATTTATTTTTCATACAGAACTGGGGTACAGGCCAGAAATGCAGAGGGTGAGAAGATTCACCAGAGACAGAGGGGGGAGCAGAACAGGCAGACTAATGAAACATACTGCTGAGGAGAGCAGCGGGCTGGTCAGGAGAGGTCTGCCACGCCATGTGGATCTCCTCCGGGGTAGGTGGGGATCGAACTCATGCAGAAGGGGCCTAAGCCTCTTAGTGCTGTGCTTTAACCCGCTGCACCACCAGGGCCTGATGCCACCTCCTTTTAATCCCCCTGTGTATGGCTCATTTAAATAGATGATCCTTAACAATAATAAGATCCCTTCCGTCTTTTTACCTTGTATTGATGCTATGTAGGATCACAAACCATCCTTTTGCTTCTACTCTATATTTCTTGAAAGGACTATCCTTCCTGCTGCATGTTTTTAACTCTGGAACTGTTAAGATAAGTAGTAAAGACTGAGTGAGTGATTTGGAGCAGCAATGCCATACCACCAGAGGTTCCAACAACAGATTTACACCAGCTATTTATGTTACAGGGAAGCTTTTACTATTCCAGGTAAAAAGTTCTTGGCTTATGATGAGAAATTACTTGAAGGACAAGGTGATTCAATATACTCTTTCTGTGGTCAATTTCAGCATTTCACCCCATTTAAGGTTTCACATTAAAAAAAAAAAAACATAAAAATAACTAATCTAAAGAATGCCATAATAGGATTGGCCAGGGCCCATGAATCCCTAGAAATGTTCTCACAAAGTCATTGCAGAAACTCAATGTTGTGTGTCTAAGTGGTCTCCTGAGTGAAAACACAGTTCCCTCTTAGGAGATGAGACTTGGAGCATGAATGGAGTTTTAGCATGGGTTAGAGAAATGGGCATTAAGGAATAACTAGTTTCAGCTGATTGATTCTTGGGCCCCCAGTATAGTACAATCTAGCTGCCAAATATCACACAATCCAGTGAAACTGCTCTAAGGTCACTGACAGCTTCATTTTAAATAAAATCAACAGCCTTCTTATCGTCCTTATTTCACATAATCTTCTGCAGCCTTTGGCACTACCCATGTTCCTGCTCCTGTTTTCCAGGAGTTAATAATTGTCCTTTGTTTGCGTGCTTGCTTAGATTTCTATGAACATACCCTTAATTCTTTCTGTGTGTGTATAAGTAATTCAGCTCCAAATTTTCCTCTAATTATATAAATTCCCTTGGTGTACTACCTTCCTCGCTATTTTACTTCTTTGAAGACACACCTATGAATAGATCTGTGTTCTTCATTGTTGGTATCCCAATAAGCACCCTACAGAAGCCCTGATATTATTAGTACCTTCAGATTCTCCTACATGGGTTGGTTATATTCCAGAAAAGACTCTTCCCATCTCTTTTGTGGAGATCTGATTGGAGATGGTTGTCATCTCTATCAGAAGATCCATGGTTGTCAAAATTCTGAGAGTCTGGTAGGAGGTAAAGAGTGGAAACATCTCACTCTTGGTATGTGAACTTTGGCTGACCCACATTCTTTTCAATATGATCTCCCCATACTCAAGTCCATATGCCATCTATTTTATCTCCATAAGAAAAAAAACCCTTGAGGGCCCTTCCTGGTGGCGCAGTGGGTTAAAGCACAGCACTGGAAAGCTTAAGCCACTTCCGCATGAGTTCGATTCCCGCCTGCCCCAGAGGAGATCCACATGGCGAGGCAAACCTCTCCTGGCCCGCCCTCTGCTCCTCTCAGCAGTGTACTTCATAGATCTGCCTGTTCTGCTCCCTGCTATGTCTCTGATGAATCCTCTCGCCCTCCGCATCTCTGGCCTGTACCCCAGTTCTATATGAATAAATAAATCTTTAAAAAAAAAAAAAGAAAGAAAGAAAAAAAAAAAAACCCTGAGTCTTCTGTGGCAAAGTGGGAAGTCATCTTTTTATATAGGTAAATCATTTGGAGATACAAGTCTTTTAAAAATAATTTGAAACAGCTCTCCTGGTTTAGATCCTCCTTTACCTGTACTTCCAGAGTATCCTTGGCCTCTGACTCCTGAGATTTTAAAAGGCAATCTCTAGTTAAAGTAAGCATCCTATTTAGTTTTCCACACAGTGTACTAAGAATTATAATTCACTTTCTCTCGCTAAATCAATTGGCACTCTTCCATCTGATACCTGACTTTTAAAGTTTTGTTACTATTGTCTTTCTCCTGATCTATTTATTCTTACAATCTATGTATTTATAAAAATCCATCATCATGCCTTTAAGAGTTTTAGCAAGAAAGCAATAAAAAGAGATGTTTGATTTATCTTCTTTAAATAATCCCACCCACCCCCACCCCAGCCTTTTAATTATATCTCTGGTACAATTGCAAACATGCTCTTCTTGGGTTCTCCAACTGGACTATTTTCTCTCTCTCTCCCCACTCTCTCTCTCTCTCTCTGGCACTATCATATACACACAGCCCTTTATGCTGCTCTCCCGGCCCATTATTGGCTTCTTGTCACCTCTTCCTTTGCCACATCTGACTAAGGAACTCCCTCTCATCCTTCCCCAGGACACCTCAGCCCACTGAGCAATCCCATCACAGCCCTACCACACATTTTTCTTCCCAGATAATAATTGTCTATTTACTTTTCTGTCTTGCCCATTGGATTGTCAAGACACACTTACAGGTCTCCCTAGGCCTTCTTCCTTAAAGGATGCTGCTGGCAAAAGGGGAATTCTTGTAGCTAAGTGGAAAATGCCGAACTTGTGAGAAGATGCTCCCCTAAGGCAGTGCTGCTACCCAAGACTAGGCTTCAATCCAAACCACTGAAAAATTATTATTATTATTACTATCATTATTGTTGTGGTTGTTATTGATGTTGCTGTTATAATAAAAGACTCTCTCCTAGGCCAGTGCTCAAAGTTACAACAGAAACTAACTGTACAGGAAATTTAGTATAGCCCTTTGTAGTTAAAGCACTTTAGCCCTCATCAATTAATTATGATAATTTGCCATCATTAGCTAGCTAATTAAATTTGAAACTGAACCTCCAGAGGAGAAAGCCCAATTTGGAAAAATCACTCCAGGCAGATATCCATAGGTCCCACTCCTCATTTCTTGACCTTCCATGAAAAACAGCGGACTTGAGCTGGAACTGGGCCAATCCATGGCCCCAGGGACCCTCATCATTATGCAGTCTAAGCCCAGTGCCTCTTCCTACTGAGCTTTGGCAGCAAATAGCCTTGAGAACATCTTCCCAGGTGACGTACTCAGAATCATGACATTCTTATTTACAGGCAGAAACAAGAGGCTGTATCTAAAACAAGCACACAAAATGCAGTTTCTTGCAACATAAAGGGGAATAAAATAGCTAGATGATAAGCCAAGCAAGACTTACAGAGTTTGAGGACTGCTTTAAAAGTGGCTGTGCTGGGAAGAGTGGGGAGGATAGAAACACTGGAATGGAAGGAAGCCATTTATAGACTTCTTGGGGAACTTAGTTGTCACAATACAGTTTAGTCAGACTCCCAGACTTGCTTCTCTTCGGTATATCAAAGACATGACCTTTCACTTGAAATCCATGCATGCAGCACTCCACTTCTCAATGCAAAGGAAGAGAGGAAATCATCTGGTATGGGTGATAGTACCCCATATACAGTATGGCTGCTGGAACAACCTCATGAAACATTAGCCTCACCCCCCACCCCAGCCTGCTGAATCCTTTCTGCTTTTGATGGGATGTTGTATTAAGGAATTTTCCTACCCCAAGTTATATTTCAATCTGGCTTTTTCTTAAGTGCCATAAGAGAAAGGAGAGATACAAATATCTTCAGGTGAAACATTGAAAGACCTTAAAGCATTCTTATGCAGATTATTTATTTGACTGTGCCTGATTATGATGCTACTATTAATAGGTATCATATAATATTAATAAAAATAACCGTAATAATAACATTGCCCCCTCACTGCCCTGTAACAATAGCAACATTTTCAGATATTTTCACAGTTTATGTTAGAACTTCCACCTTGTGAATTAGGTGCTTTATTGTTTCCACTTTTTTTTTTTTTTTTTACACAGAATGAGTCTTTTATAAAGAAGTGACTGACTTACCCAACACAAAACTAGCTGGTGATACAGCCCAGGATTTCAATCCTGGTCACTAGATGCCAGATTTGACCTGTCATTGTGAACTTTGGACTGAAAATAAAAGAAACCCCAGCTACAAGTCCAAAGGAATAGCAGTGTTGAGTTCGGCTGCTTTGGTGCCTCAGTGATATCACCAGCGACCCAGGTTCTTTCCATTTTTCTTCTCTACTATCCTCCTTGTGTCAAGTGTTTTCTTCTCATGGTTCTAAGGTGCTGTTAAGGCATCTACCTGTAGTAGACATTCTTAAGCTGAAAAGGGACGATCTCTGTAATATGTCCCTTTCTAAAAGCAGAGACAACTTCTCCTTACATCTTATTGAGCACAATTTTATCACATCCCCAACCTTTACAATCTCTTACCAAGTGACACACACCATCTTAGTTAAATTAGCCAAGGCAAGAGCCTGGGAAAAGGACCAGACACTGCTGAAGGATATGAATTGTTTGTGAACGATAAATAAAATTTGTCAGCAAAGAAGAAAAGGGAAACTCTTAGACTGAAAATCAACAATCACTGTCATCCCACCATTCTGGCAAATTTTAATTTCTACCATTTTGCTGTCAAGTAATGAAACAAAGCATTTGGTAATTCTACATTAATATGAAAGGTTAATGGAGTATAAGAGATGTGTCAAAGTTTAAGGTGATGATATGCACTTGGTACTAGGTTCAGAACAATGTAAAAGGAACTCCAAAGTCAGGAAGTAAAGGCACCTGGGTTCTAATCCAGCTGAAACTAGCTTTTACTTGGTCTTAACCTGCCTAATCCTGACTTCTTTCTCTTTTATATCAGATAACAGTGACTGCCTCTATTTACCTTACAGGATTCTCCGTAACATAAATGGCTTACTAACTCATTATTCCCATTAAACAGAAGTCACTTTCCAGCAAATTAGAAAAGGAAGCTTTCTGGGTTTGAAGGCACTTTGAGTGTTCATCTTACAGATTCTCCCCTACATTATCCTTTTCATCCACAATTCTCAAACAAACTTGAGATAGGAGTTGTGGATGCTCCACTACTGACCCCTGGGCTCTAACCCAATGCAAGAGTGTCAGTCAGTCTGCATCCAAATGGCTCTTCAGAAAGTGCCAGCACATACACACGTGAACCCACTCTGCCTTGCATTCCAGAGGAATTATGTGATGAGGGAGTGGATTTCAAGGAACTTAATGACAATATAGCCTCCAAATAGTAGCCGACTCGGGGACATGTAGAAGAGGGGAACTGTGTTCAGCCTCTTGGGTCACTTTTAAAGTGAGGAATGCTTAAACAAAGCTTTGACTTCTCTCAGGATTCCTAGCTTTCTTTCTCTGTTTCTCTTCTCTCTCTTTGGTCACATCCTGAAATCTGTTCCCTGACTTCGTTTTTCACTCTAGCTCTTTTTCAAACTTCACTTCTAGACCCATCCTACTGATGTGCCCATACCACTGAACTTGCTCTTATTTACTATAAAAGTTTTTAATTGCTTTACCTTCATTTCTATAGTCCAGAAAGTCTATAGTTGGTTGCCTGTAAAGAGACTATCATAAAACTATGTTCCATTGGACTGGAGGAGAATAGCCTTACTACTCATCTACTCTGTAGATGAGCAGCATTGCATGATCTAAAAGCTTATTAGAAAGAATCTCAAGTCAGTCCCAGACTTATCAAGCCAGAATCTTCATTAAACAAGATTCTTAAGTGATTCAAATGTGTATTAAAGTTTGAATAGTACTGATCTGTATCAACCACATCACTTCACCAAGAAGTTAAGTGCCATCTGTATGGTGTTGACAGAAAATTAGTGTCCTAGCTAGAACCACATTGTCTCTTAAAACTATGGATTCATAGCTTTCATTTCTACATAGGATAATAGACACTGACATAAAGAAGCTAGTATTTGACTTTCAAACTTCCTTCTCTTATGCACTACTATTATAATATTTTGATAGCATTACTTTGTAGTTTTTTTTGTATAATTCTCATTTTTACTTCTTGATTTAATGAATTTACCAGCGTCTGCTCTTCTCCAACTAGTGACATGAGTAGGGTCTTCTCATTATGTTTTTCCACTCATCTCTCCCTTTCCCATCATCCTCTTAGGACTCCAACAATGGGCCATGAGCAAGTTTATCTACTAAAATTATATTTAGAATTGCTAAACTTATATTTGCAATTATAAATCACCTTAAGTCTTTATTTTATTTCTTGGTAAAGATCTTGAGATTAGTACTATGATTGCTCTCAAAAATGAACTAGAGAGTTTTAGGTATTTTAACTTAATTTTTCTTTATTGTAGTAACATTGATTTATAACATTTTATATTATTTAGGGGAATAGTTCACACCTTAAGTTGAGTTTTATAATTGATATTAAAACCTGTGGATCACTAAGTGAAAGATTTATGGGTCACATGGTATGACTCATCTCTTTTTTTGAACACTTTTACAAGAATCGTCTATTTGAAGGGTTTTAACTATCAAATATCAAAGGTAGAATAATGTTTTCTTAGATATGATATATGGCTATGTTCACTTCTTTGAGATTTCTGGTATCTCTTGAGCAGATTGGGGCAAGAAAGGATGGAGAAGGGAGATATCCCCTTCAAACCTTTTACCCCACTCCTACTGCCCTATCCTGATATATATCTATCACCCTCTGTATCTGCAATATTGTTTATCTACCCAATGCCTCCACCAATGACACCTCCATTAGCATTCTTCCAACTCCTTTTATCTTGTACCAAGCAATTAAAGAAATCAGACCCAAGGAGTCCCAGACCCCATTACAGTACATTCTTGAGATTTTTCCATTTCAATGCCCTTAAAGTAGGGAAGGAGTGTTTGGACAGCTCACAGTCAGGCTCAGGCCATCTGATAAGGCACATGTCAGTATTCACAGAAGCAACCATGGGTGACTCTAAGGTTCACCCCACCCCCAATCTGGAAAGATGTGGTCATGATTCATGTTTCTGTAGCAAATGACAAGAGAAGAATAGAGCCTGCCACTTATTAGGAATAGTTCCTCCTGTCCTTGAACTCACACTGTATTTCCTGGTTCAAAATTGTCTCTTAACCTCAAGAAAAGCCTGCATTTAGAGGTTTCTGAGTAACTAAGAAAAACACCCCCGCCCTCTCAGTTTACTTTGAGAAATCTTCATGATAGGAAGACGCTAAGGAATATACAGGAAATCTGAAGAATCTTAAAACTAACTGTTCAAAGAAAATGTTTCCCTGTGCTGATTAACAGGTCAAGTAAACAGCTGCTTCTGTAATGTGGTCTGAAAACATTAATCAACAAAAGGTCTCCTTGCCTCATACATTCCCTCTCTCTGACCTGAAATTCTGCCACAAATTTGCTGATAACAGGGCATGCCTTCTTCTGTGTGCAGGGATGAGGGGAGATGAGAAAATGTTTTAATCCTTTTACTCCAGTTTGTTCAGAGCTAAACTTACCCTGAATTTTTCACATTTGTTCAGAAGGACAGAGGGGTTCCCAGGGGATACTGAAGGCTATGGGAAGAGGGATGGAGGAGAAGAGTAGAAATCACAGAAAGAATCATTTCCAAACTGAAAAATACTCTCATTTTAACACTGTGCTTGTAAAACTCCAGGAAAAAACAACGCTTGCGGTTATCACAGCCTCCTCCTGTTCCAAGAATTTCCTTCTCTTGATGAAGGATCTCTTCTGATCAAGCAATTGAGTGGGAGGATGAAAAGGTACAGGAGAAAAAAAAAAAAAGAAAATTAGGAAACACCTCCTATGGTAGCCTGAAAATAGAGGTAACAGTTTATTTATGTACATGTTAATTTTATGCAAATAACTCCAAAATTTAAGTTGCTTTTACTATTTTCTGCATGTGAATCCATGGAGAAATCTTCTTATTATTCCTACATCAAAGAAGCAACAAGACAATTTGAAAATTACAAGAGTGTAGGGAATATAGGTCCTTCAAAAGCCCTGAGCTGAAGCTACAGGAGGGTTTAATTTACACAGACAGATCCATGGGGGGCTTGGGGAGTGGGATGGGCCATGGGGGGTTATGTTTATTCATCCATTCATTCATTCAACAAATATCAAGGAATCTATAGTACAGCCAGGACTTCCTAGTATGGACTTGTCTCTGACAACGCCAAGTATTGATAGTTCTATTCCTGCAGTCAAACAGAAAATTATGATACAAGGTGGTAAACTGCAGTGTTAAATTCAGCTAGAACTGTGAAATGATATCTAACTTAGAGAATTTTCTGGCAAAGTGGGGTAGCATGCATACATAGGGAAGAAAATAATTTTTTGTTGTTGGAGAATGAATTCGGAGGTAGATACCAGGAGATAAGACTGGAGAAGTTAGCAGGGGTTACTCATAAGGAAACTTGTACACTATGTTTTGAAATGTGCACTTCACCCTCTAAATAAAAACTGGAGACCATGGACAAAATTCAGTGAAGGGCATATCACAGTCAAACTTCATAATGGAGATGGTAAAACATGGAGCTAGAGAGAGCATCAGAAGGTCACTGTGGTCAGGAGAGGGCTGTCACTGCCCCAGGTCAGATATCTGGTCAGAGAACCCGCTCCCACAAGTGACTGCTGTAAATGGGAAGGAAGGAAATAGAATGCTCATCTTCCTTGTCCTTCCTTGTGCGTTCTGAGGTACTGGAATTCTATTATGTTACACACATAACACACATTTAAAGCCTTTACAACAACATTCAAAAACATATTTCATTATCCCCATTTTACAAAAGAAGAAGTTTTAAGCTCAGAGAATAGAAATAATTTTCCCAATGTCACAAAGTTAAAAATTAATAGTCAAGATTAGAACTCAGGATTTGGACTACTTTTCCCTCTTGGAATGTTAAAATTCCAAAGAGCTTGAAACCACCATGCTGTGAGGAAGCCCAGTTAGTCACATGGAAACAAAGAAGTCTCACAGTAGGACCTCAAAAAACCAGTAAAACCTGGTTTGATCTTCCAGCCCATTTTAGGCACTAGTACAGATGAATGAATGACCCAAGCAATTGTCACACTGAACAAAACCATCTGCCAAATATCGTTCTTATTTTTTAAGTCCAAAAGTTTTGAGACATTCAGGAGGAGTCTCTAAGGAAAATCTATCACTCAGAAGCCAAACTACTTTCTCACAGAATAATTCCTCTGAAGTCTATCTGAGTAGTGACAAAGGAACACTCACAGGTCCCGTGCAGAATTCTGACTGAGAACTGCTCCAAATCACTATTGTGGATTTTAGGAAAGAGATCAAATTAAAGTTCTGTCTCCCATTTCACTGCTAGAATGCAATTACTCTTCTGTTGGTCCATTTATGTGTATGTTTCTGTATCTGTATCAATAAAATATGTGTCTATATGTGTGAGTATACCTACCTGTATGTGTGCCTGTGTGTCCCTGGGTGTCTCTATGAATCTGTCTGTCTGTGTCTGTGTGACATGTACCTATGCAAAATGTCCTCTATGCAGACACCACTAAGAACTTCAGAACCTAATCAAGACCTGCCCTTGATGGGGAGGCTACACACTGCACACCAAAGAAAACCACTTTATTACTTATGTTCCACCTCCACAAATTTGAGAAATAGTGTCCACATTCATTCATATAAGGCGTGTTCATTAGGCATTTACAGTATATCAGGTGCTGTTGTGGGGCCACAGGACTCACAACAAAAAGGGGAAGACATGGCTCTGCTCCTAAGGAACTTTAGCTCTAATAGTAGGAAGACAGACAACAAATAAGGAAACAAATCAATAAAATGTATAATGGGGAGGGGTGTAACAGTAAGAAAAATTAAGTGTGATCTAGGGATAGAGCCTGGGGAAAGTGAGGGGTAGCAGGGTACAGTGTCTATTTTGAAAATCCTCTTGGAAAAGATGACTTTAAAGCAAAGACTTGAATGAATCAAGGAAGTGAACTCTGTGGAAGAAATGGGGGGAGAACATTCCAGGAGGTAGGGAAAGCATGCACAAAATTCCTGGGAAGAGACCCTCTTAGCTACTCAAAGTCAAACAAGAAGGGTAACAGGGCTGTGGTGCAGAGGGGCAGGGCTGAGAGTGCAAGGCGCACAGGCCTGGTAGTGGAGGCCTTCCCACCATGGGGGGAGTGGTGAGGTGAGGGGGGGGCAGCAGGGGGGGAGGCATCAGAGGAATTTGAGCCACACGCTCTAGCCTGTGATCATGGCCTGAACCTTGATGGCAGGAAGTGCTAAGACAGTGGATGTGTTTTGAAAGTACAGTACTTGGTTGCACACGCAGAATCATTATTCTGATCCAGTTCCTCAGCTCTGAGGTTTGGAAGCATGTCCATTTTTTAAACTGAGGCCTGAATGAGCTGAGTCAGATCTTTCACCAGTACTCTGGGAGGCATTGTTTGGTATTTCAAATCTGCCCCAAATCACCAGCTTGAGGGTGAGGAGATGAGTGGATTTTTATTTTGGGGGTATCCAAAAGGAAAGATCAAGTAACCATGTAACTGTCTGATGCTTTACTGCCTAAGTAGGCTAACAGGTAGCTCTCTAATCAGTTATACAAGCAGACACGGGGTTTATCCTATTTGTTATCTTGGAGGGTTTATGATATGTTTTTTAGAAAACAATGTCATTAAATTTTTTATACCTGATCAATATTTCTTGTTAAGCAGAACTAGCTTCTGAAAGAGAGGAACCAATCTGCATTAAGAACCCAGGAGCTTCTAGGAAGGAAGGAATCAGTATTCCTATGATTTAACATTAGGGAAACAGGAGTAGCCTTGATCCTATTTTGTTGTCAGGAAGAGATTCCAAAAACCCCACAGACAAGGGGGTAATGGGTGCCATATGTATCACAGGAGCCGGCACCGTTCTGGGACAGCATGTGTCTGAGGCAGAAAGAGACTCACCATGTAACCTCTAGGATTCCTGGTTGGACTTGGGAACAACACTTGAGAGGAGAAGGTGAACTTAGAGAGCTGTACCTTGGAGCCCAATCATGGGGTTCCTCAGTGGTAGTAGTAAAAGTCTAGATCAGTGAAAACTTTGTACTGCAAATGGTTTCCAATAGTGGCGCCATGAGACAGCATGAACAAGTGACACAAGATCAAAATACCATGTCATCTCCTGGTATTTGAAAGCAGGTTTGGCTCCCTTGGGACTGAGTGAACCCCTAGTATACATGGACAATGAGATGAGAACTTGGACTTCCTGTAGATAAAGTATAGATAGGACTGTAATGACTAATGGACCACGTAAAGATGCCACATATGTGGTAACAGGCATATATATGGTATGCTGCATGGTATACCATAAATATTCTAAGACTGTGGTATGGCGATACATGACTTACACATATGGTCAAGCCATAATGCCTTTTAATCATGAAGATCTGGCACACACTCTTTATGGTAGGTTGATGGTTGCACTTATTGATTTATTTGCATTCATTTTCAACTTTCTAGAATGAACACACATCACTTTTTGCAAAGAAGCGGGGGAAGTAAATCAAATATATATAAAGAAAAGAATATTTAGCCCACATCCACGCCACTCCTCCCTGCCAGACAAGTGCCCCTGTGGGTAACCCTGGGCACCTATAACCAATAGTGACTTTCAGGTGCTTTTGTGACACCTGTGATGGCCAGATGTGAAATGCATGAATAGCCAGAACTTTTGTGACACCTGTGATGGCCAGACTCCTGAATGCATGAATAGCCAGAACTTACCATCCCTCACCAGAAGTACCAAGCATTAAGCTGCTTGGTACTTAGGTTTTCTGAGCTGCAGTAAACTTTTCTGGCACAGAACACATGTGACATTTCTCTTGTCACTGATTTGGGCTCCCTTAACAGCTCAGGTGGCCCCAAGAGATAGCCACTCATGGATGGCAGACGGGGATTTCCCAAACAGTTTCTCTGGCCCCACATGTATAGTTCACAGGGAGAGTTTCACTTCCAGGACCAGGTATCACACCCACAGAGCAACAAATAGACCCTCACTCAGGTGATTTGCATACCACAACTTAACCTGGGGTTACTTTATTGGCACAGACATGTATATATTGCCTTCACATGGTCAGAAATCAGAGGTGAAGGCCAAAGGGACCCCATTTCTCCGTCTTCAATGAACCTCCCATGCAGAAAGGAAACACTGACACATATAAAACAGTCTGTTAAAATAGACAAACTGGTGAACTGGTGACTGACTTCCTTCAACCCAACCAAAACTACTTCCTGTATCTGGTATTCGGTCCCATCACCAGCACTTCTCTCAAATGAGCCCCCTCACATCCACCCCCACTACCTCCACAATGGTTCCACTCTCTCCCATTCTCACCCACACTCACACATCCACCTCAAGACACCTTTCCGTTCATTCTTCATGCAGTGCCAGATGAATTTTTCATACTACCATGTGTTAGCCCTCAATTCTTAAAAGTAGTCAACAGCCCCCATTACCTCTGTAATGGAAGGTTTCTAAGGAAAATTCAAAGAAATGTAACACCTTAGCACAGCATGAAGTATCTTTCACAATGCAATCCATCTTTCCATTCTGAGCTCTCTCCTCCCCACCAAGCCACAGCAAACTCCTTCACAGTCCCAGCCCCAACCCCCCACACACACACATGCAGCACACTCTAACAAGACCAGAATTACCAGCATTCCCCAAATACAAAGCAGCCAGGAAGACCCTTTCCCTTAATCTCTCTCAAAATTCTATTCATTCTTCAGGGTACAATGTGAATACTTCCTTTTCCAAAGGGCTTTCTTTAGACCTCAAGTCAAAATTAATCCAACCATAATTGGACAATAATAGCACTTTGCTTAGATCTCATTACACACATCGTATTATGTTTTGTAGCCCCAGAAGTATCCTGGAGCTCCCAGAACACAATTATCACATGTCACTCTTCTTTGTGTCCTCTACAACACAAGTTTGCTACTTATTAAGTCAAAGTTATTACCTGCTTTCAGTACAATGGTCCACAGGTCCCAAGAGGGTTACAAGGTACAGATTGGTCCACGCATTGCTATTCTAATATCAATCTTTATAACTTCATTTTGTTCAGTGAATTTACCTAGATTTTCTATATTTCTCTTTCTCCTGTCCTCTCTCTGCCTCCACATGTCCACATACTCAAAAACACAGGGAGACAGAGAGACACAGAAAAAGATACTATTGCTTCCATGTTTACCTAGAGAACCCCAACTAACACAGCAATCAAGCCCTCAACTGACAAAAACAAAACAAAACTAAACAAAAACTAAGTATCCCCTGCCAGGATCTGGCCCCTGTGGCTACTGATGTCAATGCAGTATAATTACTCATATCAGAACACTTTTCCCAAGCCCTGATGTTTCGTTCCCGTGACACTGTTGACCCTCTTCCCCATCACTAACCTGGTTGTGGGGTTCAATAGAGAAACCGGAGTTGCCAGTCCCTTCCCTTCTTGACCCTAAATCTTACTTGGCAAAATGTGCAGCAGTGCCTATGACCGGGAAGGCAAGTCAGCCAACCTTGTGCATTCATTTCTTGTCTAAGCTCTATTTCCCAACTGAGCTTCTAACAGTAAGATAGGTCATGTTTTTCCTACACTTTTATTTACTATTTTGTTTATTGTTCAGATGCTAGGCAGAGAAGATACTCCAGGCAATGTGCATAGTTTGATTTCAAAGTCTGTGAAGAACATCCACATAAGGAGTAGCCCTCAGGGGGACCCCTCACTAGTCCTAAAATCCCCATGGGCAGAGCTGAGAGTTTGAGTTTGCTAGTCACCGCTCCAGTGCTGAGGAGGATTAGCATAATCCTCTGTTGCACAGGAGGTTATAAGGAGTGAGTGTGAATCTGCAAGGTCCATCCCCGTGTGTAATACCAAATGGCTTCATTTGTATGACTGTTGTAATCCTGTTGATGTGAACTCCCAGATGCCCACTTCACTAATTTCTAGGTATCTTCAGCATGCTCCTCTGATATTTGGATCAGCTACAAAAGGAGCTTCTCAAAGACATTCTTCATGTCCCACCAAGCACTCAGATATCTGTGACAATACGGGGAAGAGAATGTGCCCCTCCCACCTGGTATACAGTTTTTCAGAACCACTGAAGCAAAGACGTTCCAGTCCACCATCTTGCAAGTGCCCATGAACTCTTTCAGTTTCTCTTGCAGCTGGTCTCTTCTCTCCCTAGGGCATGAGACCAAGGCTGGGAGAAATCTTCATAACAGATTCATATCATCACTCCTCACCTCAGAAGTTTAAGGCCCATTTATCAGGCCAAGATTGTGATACTTAGAGTCCCTGCTTGTACAGGATAGTTTTCTAGGAGCCTGAGAGTCCCTGGATGGATCACTAGACCAGATTTTTAGCAACAACCAGACATATCTGGATTCCAGTGTGGATACACTAGTAATAGCTGTACGCTAGCCAGGTCTCATGTCCTCCATGACAGTGACACTGGGCCCTCAACAGAGGATTCTCCAATCCCATCCCCATTTCCTGGCAAACATACTCCCAAGTCTAACCTTAGCACTACTCTTCCCCTCCCCTCCTCTCTTCCTCCGCCATCTCTTCTTTTTTCTTTTTTGCCTTCTCTTTTTTCCTCTTCTCCTTCTCTCTCTGTCTCTCCTCCCCTCCATTACTCTTCCTCTCTCCTCCCCCACCCTTTCCAGAAAGAGGAGAGAGGGTGAGAGACAGAGGCAAGCAAGCAAGAATCAACCTGGAGGAAAGAATCAACTTCCATTACTAAAAGATCATGTCTTTCATATTTCTATTTTGCCAGCTCAGAGAGAGCTGGATGCTTTTCATTTTTACCCTGGTTTGTGTACACTAACCTCCCTTGGGGAGCAGGAGGCACCCAGCACAGAGCAATCCCAGTCACAGTAAATCCTGCAGCCCTGACTCCCAGGCAGTCTGGATTTCTGTTGATGGGTAGACTGGAAGAGGGGGGAGGGGACTTGGCTGGGAGGAGGCTGGCAGGTGAATTGGTGCACCTTTCCCTTTAAACTGGCCAGAGAAACTCCACTTCCTGCTGGCTGCCGAGACCTCACCTCCAGCTGGCTTCACTTGTTGGAAAACTCTCACACAAAAAGTCTCCTCCTGTTTGCCAGCTTGAGGCAGCTGGTTTCCTTCTCTGCAGGTCATTCTCTGGGCGGAAGACTGGGGAAAAGAAGGGTGTTTAGAGCCTGAAACAGGGCAGGAAGAGTTTTGTTCTCTTCCCAAAATAGGAATGAGCCAGTAGATCCTAGGAATTCCCCTTCCTAAATCAGTGGCGTTAAGGATAGAGGCTAGAAATGCTATAAACTCAGCACTGATGTTGCCTCACCTGCAAATTACAGACCTCCGATACAGCCTTGTCCCTGCTGCAGGCAAATACTATGACTATAAATCCTGGGGTTTGGGCTCAGAGCATGCTGGACCCTCATTCTAGGGGAGAAAATGGGGAGGGACCAGAAGCCAAGAGGTACATTCAAGAGGACACATCCCATGGCGATAAGAAGCCGCCAGAGAGGCCCCAGGGGCCCCAGGAGGAAGGGCCGCTGGTTTGGTGCTGTTCTTCCCCCAGCACCTTCCCAGGTGACTTCCCCACTTGACAACAGCAATATGGGAAGTAACAGGGAGACATACCCACCCACAACGTGGTCGATAGAGAAATGTCACAGAACTTCATTTACTTGAACTGGAATCTAACCCTCCTGACTGGTGGAAAATCCAATCCAGCCATTCCTGCAGCCTCCACCCCTTAGGCTTGTGCAAAGCACCCAAGGGTGATGCTTCTGCTGCCCAAGATAGTTGCAAGGCCCCTCCAGCCACACTCTTCACTGCACTGTACCCTCCACATGACCCCTTAAAGTCTAACTCACAGTGACTTTCAGGTGACCAAGGAAGGGAACCACTACAGGCCCATTCATTTCTGGGGCCCTGCCTCCTAGGTGCACCAGCCCCTCCAAAATCTTGTCAGCTCCCCAGATGCACTGTCAAGACGAGTATCAGGGGCCCCACGATTTTAGGGACCCTCTGGCTATTTCCCTTCCCAAAGAAATGGCATCACTCCCTCTTACCCTTTCTCCTTTCTAACTTCTTCCTCCAAAAAGTTCCCAGAGTCTCCCCCACCTCCAAGAAACTCAGCACAGTATCAGCACTACTTTAGGGCACTGGCTTCAAACTGGGCAAATAACCCTGCAGATGGAATCCATCTGACTGATCCAGTATTTTACATTTTGAAATATGTTGACACTTTGGAAGCTGACACTTAAAATATGGATTTCTGAATTATTTGAAAAAGAATAAAAAGCTAAGATCTAGCTGTTCATTCAATCAATATATATTTGTTGAGCACCTGTTATGTTCCAGGTAATAACCTCCTAGGTCTTAGAGCTAGGAGAACAGGACACTGGGGTTCCAGATTGGGTGGAGTTTGTGCAGTTTATTTTGGGGACCTAGCAACAGGCACCTGTGGGTGGGGATGATGAGTAACCACATGCAAACCAGTGTTAAACAAGATCTTCCAAAAGTAAAACTCTGTGAAATGCAGAGAAGAAAACATACCAGGAAGACAAGAGACAGAGCAAAACCACCTACACAGAGGGCTCGGGAAGCTTCTCCATGGAGGTGTCAGGGGAGCTGAGGCCTGAACGACAAGGTGGAAATAAAGATCTATGGAAAAAGCTTTCCAGACAGGGGAAACCCCAAGTTCAGAAGTCCCACAGTGGATATAGACTTGACATTTAGGAGTAATAGACAGAAGGCCAGTGGTGCCATCAAGTGAACATCAGAGTTGGGACCTTGAAATTAGGGAGAAGGACACTTGCAAGCTTTCACAGAGGAGTCAAGTGCTGGAGCAAAGCTGCTGGTTGTGGCCTGAGGTGAGGGGGGCCACTGGGGACACCACGGCCATGAGGACATCTGGCAGTGGCCTCTAGAAGCAGTAATGAGGTCCCTCCCTGGTGGCACAGCAGGTTAGGATACAGCACTGCAAGCTGCCACAGCCACCTCAGTGCGAGTTCGATTCCTGGCCCGCCGGTGATCCACATGGCTGGCCGACCTCTCCTGACCCACCGCTGCTCCCCTCAGCAGTGTACCTCATCGGTCTGCCTGTTCTGTTCCCCACTCTGTCTCTGGTGAATCCTCCCACCGCCCCTGTACCTCTGGCCTGTACCCCAGTTCTGTATGAATAAATAAATAAATCTTTCAAAAGAAAGAAAAAGAAGCAGTAATGACTGATCTGGAATATTAAGCTTCACTTTTCTGGGTTATGATCTTCTTGCAGTAGCATCAAGTCCTCAGGAAATTTGATCAAATCTCCATAGCCTTGAATTAGCTGTTTGCAGGAGATAGCGTGCAGCCTTCGCTCATGTCTTGAGGACTAGACCACAGGAGCTCTAGAGACAGGGTTGAACAAGCCAAGAATGAGCAGCAGAGGACATGTGGGCCAGAAGGACTGGAGCCCCTGGGCAACTACAGAGATGTGCAGGCATTCTCTGGTGGTTTTCAGAACCCCCCACAGAAGGGACAGGTTTCCTGAGACATACGGGTCAAAGGCGCAGAGGACTGCAGCTGGACATTAAAATCAGTGGCCCTTGATGGGTGGAAAAGCCTTGAAAGAGAAGTCTCACTAGATCACAGGTGAGATTAAGATAATATTTGGAAAAGTAGAATTGAATTTCCCTTGAGTTTCCCCCCACCCCATGAATACAAAGACCTCTTTTAAGAACTTCCTTGGCTATCAAAACTGCAATAATTAAGTTCCTGAAAACATTGTCCAGCAGTGCTCTGCGTCCTTCCGCTGGACAATACTGCTTTTCCTGCAGGCACCACCACTAAAGGAGGGTCCCGATGCATGCCCCCTAATACAAAGCCAAGAATGGGATGAGAGAGATGGAGAAGTCAGACAAAGCCATGAAAAGACCTGATGTGGAAAGAGGGATGGGCAAGATGAACTTCCAAACATTTCATGGCTCAACCAGGAAGGATTCTTCTAGTTGCTTGGAGGCTTATGCCTGCCCTCATGGAGCTTATATTCTAGCAGGTGAAATGGAGACTAAACAGACGTGTCACTTCCTTTAATGTCCACCTGCAGTTACAATGTGGGAAGAGATGAGTGCTTTAGAAAGAAAGCCTAGACCAACATAAGGGAGATGCAGAGGACTGGGTAAAGGACCCGTGACGCTTTTGATGCAGTGATCAGAATGAGGTGACCTTTGAGTAAAAGTGTAAAGATATGAGCAGGAAGAACATTCCAGGCAGAAGGAACAGGCAGTGCAATGCCCTGATGTGGGTATGCTCCAGAAACAGCAAAGAGGCCTTGTGGTGGGGCTGTCAGAGGAGTCAAGAAAGAGGGGGAGGTGAAGAGGCCAAGTCATGTGTGACCTGGTAAGTCAAGATAAGAACTTGAAACCCATCTGTTGGAAAAGGATCTGCTAGAAGAAACTACATGAGCAGCTGTGCCTTTTATTCCCTGCACTCTCAACACCTGGCATATCCAGGGCACCCAACAAAAACTTGTCTCCTGAACCACCACAGATGAATAGAGCTCTTCATTGTCACCCAAAGTAGGTCAGTGCTGAGTCATCAACACGGGTCCCAACTTCTACTCTCCCACTTCCACCCCCACCACCCAGCTCTCCAAGCCTGATGCAATACCAGATGGTATTATCACCCCCAAAAATCTGTCCTCACCCACTCTAAAGGGAGATAACACACATCTCCAGAGACCCCGTTACATAAAATTCTTGGAGAAAAGGGCTGAGAAAGGAAGTCAAGTAACCAAACAAATGGGCCAGTGCACCTTAGCTCCAGGCCCTGTGCCCTGCCTCCGCATCACTGCAGCCTGCCCTCCCAGCCTGTCTACTCACTGAGCATGAAGGACTCCCTCGGGAAGGAATTCCTGTGCGAGTCAGTCATGTGGACGCCCTAGCAGGCAAGGTAGGTGTGGCGCACTCACTTTCTTTTCATGTGGGACAGCACCAGTCAGCATACCAAATTTTTCCTAGAGCCTAACCATCAGTTAACAATTGAGAGAAGAAAGGTATGATGGTCCTGGTCCCCACAGTGCTCCTACCAGGCCACACTTCCAGAAAGTCTGGGATCTACATTCCAGTGAGAGAACAGGGGATCAGCTCAGGTCATTATGATTTCACAGGACCTTTCGCCAAAGGAGGGTAGTGTTGTGCTCCACCTGGCAGCTAGAAAGGACTAAACAGGAACCCTGTACTAAAGCTTTGCAAATGGTTCTGAAATGATCAGGCCCCACCAAAATTTTTCTTTAACTCTTGTCTCTCCCCACACACACTTTGACTTGCATGATCACTAGTACTGCCTCCTTCTGCAGTTGCCAGTCAGCCAGGCCAGGAGGGCGGGTACCAACCCTGCCAGAACACCTGAGTCTTTGTACTCAGAAGCAGACAGCAATGTGAGTAGCATAAAGTGCTTTAGAAAGATAAACACTTCCAACAAGTGATACTCAGAGGGCTGAGGTGGTCACCACACCCCTTAAAATGCCTATGTTTGGGGCCCTCCCTGGTGGCATAGCAGGTTAAAGCACAGACAAAGAAGCTTAAGCCACTTCCGCATGAGTTTGATCCCTGCCTGGCCCGAGGAGATCCACATGGCGAGGCAGACCCCTCCTGACCCGCCGGCTGCTCCCCTCAGCAGTGTACTTCGTCAATCTGCCTGTTCTGTACCCCACTCTGTGTCTGGTGAATCATTTCACCCTCTGCATCTCTGGGCTGTACCCCAGTTCTGTATGAATAAATAAACAAATCTTTAAAAAAAAATAATAACTATGTTTGGCCCAAACCCCCATTTTATGTCCCAGGGAAAAATCTAGTGGTTTCTGTGAACTGCAAGGGATCATATATTCTCTTCTCAACTCTGGTCCCAATTTCCTGTCCTCACTGAATTCTTATTCTCTGTTCTCCATAATTCTGCCCTTCTTCATCCAACCCTATCCTCTTACCTAAAAGCGATCATTTTTACAACTGTTGCACACTAGCAGAATTTTTATTGGTAGTTTAAAGGTCATGGGGGATGGGTCACATTCTCTTACACACAGCAAACAATTTACCACATGATACTAGATGTCCCATTTATTGAACATTCTCTAGGAATTTCTTACTGGCAGTGCCTTAAAGGCAGCACCACGACTCCCCGCTCCTTCGCTTCCCCCCAAAACTCTTCCTACTCTCTATCCCAGCTGGTCTTTCCCTCTGTGAGCTGTATACCCAGAGTTCATCGAGCTATGTGATAGAGTCATACCTTTTGTCTCCTTTAGAAGCACCAGTTTTCAGAGACACTTGCTTTAGGTGGGTTTTGTTTAGCCAATATAATTATAACTACAGTTCTAATTCAGGAGAAAGCAAGGGACATGTCTTCCATTTTACTCATTGCCTGGTTTGATGCCCTCTCTCTCTATGTTCCTTGAGGTCTTGATCATCCAATTCTGTAAAGAAATGGCACTCCTTACTTTGAAACCATCCTCAACATCACTAGCACACTGACATTTGTAAAGAATCCAAGACATTACCCTGTTAAAACGGCAATGGGTTACTCTATACTCAAGTCATCTAAGCCGAGGAGCTTATCTGGGAGTGAAGGAGATACTTGGAAATAGAAAACCTCAGAATGTCTATGAGTCCCCTAAAACTACATCCAACTATGGATATTTTTTTCTGTAGGAAGGGCTTAGAATTTTCATAAAATATTTCCTCAAAAGCTATCGGCCACAGCCAGTGGACAGGAAAACTAAGTTTATATCAACAATGCAGCCAGAGGTAGTCATGTATGTAGCCCTAAACCAGGTCACTGTTAACTGGCTTGAGAAAGAAAAGATATCCTTATGAAAGGTCTTAAGTTTTCAGAAATAGCTGCTACAATAACTTTGAAAAATCAACAGGGAAAATAAAAATATAAATTCTTGAGTTTTATCACTTTTTTTAAAATGTGATTATAAGCTAATGCTTAGTAGCTAATGCTTGTTCACAGACATCGACAAAGTAATTTATAACTGGAGATGTTTACTTTCATATTTTACATCCCGAAGAGCCTGGTTTTATAATTTTAAAATATTAACTATAAAACAGAAGACAAATCCGATACATAGATTTATTGTATTCATTGGAGAACAACTTAGCTCAGATAAAACAGTCAAGACAAATGAACCCAAAGTTAAGGATGGATAGAAGCCTAGAGCCAATTAAAACCAAATGCGAAAGAGATTGAAGTCTGAAAACTGAAGATAAGGGTTGGCAATTATCCTGCCATCTCACCAAACACATAACTGCTATTGTTCTGGTTGACTTGATGAATTTTTAATTACCATATCATGCATTTGACTCTAGTTAGAAAAAATGAAATTGACCATAAAAAAAACTTCAGCTCTTTCCCCTATAACTCAGAGAAACATCCCTATCAGCCTACACAGTCTCTCCACCCAGACACACCGCAACTCAATGCTATTAAAATGGTATCATCAGTTCTACAGAAAGAACATTCACCATCTCCTGATCTGTGTTTACCTCATATAAATTTTTCAATTGAATGTGGAAATGTTTAGTTTTGCCTCATTTACATTGTTAATAGTCTTTCACTAGATTTCGAGAAAACAGATGAGAAAGAAGGGTTTTCTGACGTGGCAAGTTGCTTAAAAGTTTTAAAGCAGAACTCACCCAAGGGAAGGAAATATGACCCTCCTGGTGTTTTCTCTAGGCAAAGAGGCCCCTGGCCCACACCTGTGAGTTAGAGGGGCTCCCACTCACATCTCTCTCTCTCTCTCTCTCTCTCTCTCTCACACACACACACACACACACACACACACACACACACACACACACACACACGCATGCGCTCCTGAAGGTCAGGTGACTCTTCTATCACTTAGCCCTGGTATTCAGGCAGGGGCAGGGCACCCACAAGCCCCAAAGCATCCACATTCACTTTCATTTCTAGCAGCCTGCAGACCCAAGAGAAAGAAACACATCACTTGCCCCTGTTCTCAACACTGAAGACAGCTGTGTCTGAATGGTTTGTGGGTTTTGTCCTGCAGACATTGAACCATGGGGAGAATTTGAGCAAAGAAGCATTTCAGTCTAAGAGAAGAGACAAATTAACTTGTCAAATTCTTCCTTTCGGTATAAATGCAACACTTCTTGCATACCAAATGATCCTGATGGCTTCCTGGTAAGTGCCAGGTGTCTATTTTCTTGCTTCTCTTTGTATTCTAATTTAAGGTTCCCAAAGTGTTGGCAAATTATCGTAGTACTTGCAACAGATGCAGGTAGCAGCTGAGAAGCATTTTGCGGATCTTAAACAAATCATATTACTCTTAAATTTGTTGTACTGCATGAAGGATGATATATTTTTATTGCTAAGTAGAAAAATACAAATGTTAAAACTGTAAATAACTGTACTTTTATTAAAGTACCTTAAGACATTTTATTAAATTTTCAAAAACTTTGGCTTTATATAAAATTTTTATTTAAACTATTTGCACTCAATATTCCTTGAGGGATGACAGACAAACTTAAACAGATCTATCACTTCCATTAACGCAATTGAAAACCCTGACTAGTATGCAGGGAATAAAGATAAGTGGACTCTGGAAAGGAGAGAGAAGGCAGTGCTAGAAACATCAGAGCACAGGAATGACAGTGGTGAAGTCCCTGGATTTTATTTTTGTCCCATAAATCCCAGATTCAAAGTCCAGCACTCAGCAACTCAAAACAGAAACAAGCAGACTAAACACGCCCCAACAATAGCCAAAGAAGAAGAAAGGAGCAGACAAGCAGACAGGAAACCTTTCAGACTGTAGTCATTCCACTCTAGCCAAACACCACAGAAAATATCTGTAGCACCACTCCTACCCCTGCCAACAAACTCCAAGTGAGAGAAAAGCTGTACCCCTCAGCAGACTATAACGAGATGCCTCTAAACCCTCATCACCAGTAATGAGCCTCTACCACCACCACCCTGGTGCGTGGAGACCATATGGAGGGCCTGGACTTCTACTCCATCCAACAGTAAGAAGGCCATTCTAACTGCAGAGTAGGCAAGCAGGGAGCAGCATCCCCTCCTACCCCACCCCAATACCTGCAGTTCCAGGAGCAGGCCCCTCAGGGGTCAGTTGTCAAAAAGGACAAGTGGAGAACCTGGTTTTCTATCTCCACTTTGCAATAATGAGGTGGTGCCACCCTTTCCTTGCCAGAGCGGTACCAAAACACAGAACAAACAAAAACTAAAGCCAACAGTGACAGGTTTCCAAAAACCCAGAGTCAGAACATATTAACGGAAAGCTATTCATCATACCAATAACCAGGAAGACCTTAAATAAAATGAAGACAGATAATTTATATTATCTGACATGTGATGAAAGAAAGGTAAAAATGCTCTAACAAAGATTTTAAAGCAGCCATGATAAAGTGCTTCAATGAACAATTACTAACAGACATGAAATAAAGAAAAAAATAAAATACCCTCAGCAAAGAAAGAGAAAGCATGAACAAATAAATAAAGGACCTGAAAGAAGAACCAAATGGAAGTTATTGAACTGAAAATTATAAGAAACAAAAAGTTTAGTGGATGGAGAGAGTATATTGGAAGACAGAAAAATGCATCTGAACAACAGAAAGAAGATAGTCTAAATACTAATGATCAGTGCCCCAAGGCCTGTAGGGCTGTAACAAATTCTAACATTAGCAACAACGGAGTTTCAGAGGAAAAAGAAAATGGGGTTGAAGAAGCGCTCAAGGAAATAATGGCTAAAAAGTTCCCAAATGTGGTAAGAGATAAAGATTTCCAGATCAAAGAAGCTGAGCAAATTGCAGGCAGGATGCATACAAAGAAGTCCATGCCCAGACACTTCATAATTAAACTTTTGAAAACAAGAGACAAAGAAAAAAATCTTGAAAAGAATCAGAGAAAACAATACCTCGTTTATAAGGGAGAAACTATTTGAATAACAGTGGATTTCTCATCAGAAACTATGAAGCTCAGAAGTGTCACAGTATTTTCAAATTCTAAAAAAAAAAAAAAAAAAAAAGCTGTCAACTCAGGATCCCAGCAAAATATTATCTGGGGATAAGACAGAAATCAAGATAGTATGAGAAGGAAAACTAAGAGAATGTGTCACCAACAGACCTAACCTTAAACAAATGGCTAATGAACTGTGAAGTCCATTAAAATGATCAGTCAGTGGTTGCCAAACATTAAAGAAAGGGAAGTTAATAATCAGAGCAGAGTAGATTTTTAAGACAATAAAAAGCTTCTGTAAGAGCCATCAAACAAGAGAAGATACATTCTTTCTACGTGCCCACAGAAAATACAAGATACACCACATCCTCAGTCACAAAATGTACTTCAACAAATGTAAATGATTTGAAACCATATAAGGTCTTGGAGCCACAATGGAATTAAATAAGAAATCAATAATGATAATAAATTAGAGGGATAACAAGAAAATCTCCAAACCCTTGGATATTAAAGAATACTGAAATGCAATGCTATTTACAATCTTACAAAAGAAGAACTGCTTTGGTGTAAATCTAACAAAACATGCATAAGACTTATATGCTGAAAGCTATACAATGCTATTCAAAGAAATCAAAGAAGAGCTAAATAAACACATCATGTTTATGAGTTAGAAAATTCAGAGTAATAAAGATGTCAATTTTCCCCCAAATTATCATACAAATTTAGCGCAATCTCTGACAATATCCCAGCAAGACCTTTGTAAACATAAAATTATTCTAAAATTTATATGGAAACTCAAAGGATTTTGACAACTGAAAATATTTTGAAATAAAAGTAAAGCAGATGGAATCAACATACCCGATTCCAAGACTTAGTGTGTAGCTAAAATTCTCCAAACTCTGTGATACCGTTGGAGAGACAGACATAAAGATTGATGGGACAATAGAAAAATAGAGTCCAGATATAGGCCCATACAAATGATGTTTGACAAAGGTACAAAAGTAATTCAAAAGAGGAAAACGTATAGACTTTTCAAAAAACGGTGCTGGAGAAACGGAACACCCAAAGAGGAAAACAGATTTGGAACCTAAATCTCACACTTTTTACAAAATTGAATTCAGAGGATTATAAACATACATGCAAAACATAAATGGGAGGAATTCTTTAAAATCTAGTGCTAGACAAAGATCTCATGCTTAACTTGACAACAAAAGCAACCAAACAAGGAAAAAAATAATAAAATGCCAAAGAAAGGGTTGTATGATTATAAAAAGGGCACCATGAAAGGCCTTGTGATAGTGAGCCCGGCCGCTTCAGTGGAGTTCAACCCCAGCCCCGGAGGTGACCCACATCTCCTGACCAGCCCCAGGGCGCCCCTCAGCATTGTACTTAGTGATCTGCCTATTCTGCTCTGACTATGGTGAATCCTCTCACTGCCCCTGCACCTCTGGCCTGCACCCCAGTTCTGTATGGATAAATAAATAAATCTTTACAAAAAAAATTTAAAAAGGTCTTGTGATGATGGAAATATTCCTTATCTTAACTGTATCAGTGTCCATATCCCAGATGTAAAATTGCATACAGTTCTATATGATGGTATATTGGAGGAAACTGGGTGAAGGATACGTGAAATCTCAATATTATTTCTTATAACGTCATGTGAATCTATAATTTTCTCAAGTAAAAAAGCTTAATTGAAAAATTACATTCACTATTTATAACTATTTTCTTTGAATTTAATCTAAAAGTACTTTAGGACAGAAAACTTCATAACATGTGAAAAATGAACACAGAAGTGCCAACTTTTCACTTGACTTGGCATTTCAAACTGTTCCTGCCTTCTCTTGCCCACTCACTTGGACTCATCCTTCACTTCTGCCCACTTGCACACACCCCTCTCCACCTCTTGATACTTCAAGTTCCTTAATGTACCTGTTGCTCCACCTCCTCTACCTGCTCACTCTGTCCCCTCCTCCCAGTACTCATTCTTTCATATTTTTCACAGCATCAAAACATCGTCATATCCTTCATGCCTCAGATGAGCCCACTTCTTCTAGGAGTTCCTGCCTGTTTCTTCCCTAATGGGCCCAGAATTTGCCATCTTCCTGCAGCCTCACAATATCTTATATGTTGGTACCCAATATCCAGTTACACATTCGTCTTCTTCTCTCTTCTAATCTGTGAAGCCCTTTGCTTGTCCAGTGTCTCAAATATGCCTGGCACAGAGGAGGTGACTAATAAATGTCTGTGGGGGTGACTGAAAAGCCTACCTCGCACAACTCCTCCTTGTTCTCCCTGTTTTTCACCCTTCCCCTCCAGGAAGGGTGTTCATTTCTTGCTCTCCACAAGGCCCTCAGGTTTTGTTCATGGGACCCATATGAAATACATGTATTTATACCACCTTGCAGTCAGCTGTGTTCATGCTTGCCTGAGTTCCTTAAGAATGGTACAGTGTAGGCAATGCAAAGAACTCCAAATTGATGGATAAATGGCTGAACAAATTAAGGGATGACCTGTATTAATTTCACAAAACAAGTTATTCGTTTATATCTACAACTTGCAAGAGAGAGAGAGAGAAAGGGAGGGAAAAGAGAAAGAAGAAAAGAGAGGGGAAGACAGGAAGAGAAAGAGATAGAGAAGAACAGGGAAACCACAGAATTCGCAAGAAGAGCCCTGTGTAACTGAGCACACCAACCAGAAGACTATGTGGCTGGAGTCATCACCATGCTTGACAACTATTGTATTTGGGGTTAGGTCCTTCAGATAGTTCTTTGGAACGGACTGGAAGAAGGGCAAGAAATCACCACATTGCTAGCTGCATGGGGAGGAATCCCAGTGTGAGTCTTATTTTTCACATACAGAGAAAAAAGAAACACAAAAAAATATGTCAAAATCATCAGAGGGCACATTCCAGTTTTCGGCACAGTCTCAACCTTGAGGCATTTACAATCAACTTTCAGTTGCCATCACTCCAAACGCTTGCATTTAGGGTAGTTTACTGTAATGAGAAAACACTGCCTGTGCTTTGGCTTTAAATGAGCCTGAGTTCCAGCCCTGGCTTGACCCTTGGAGTTACAGGCGGTTGCCACCTCTGATTCAGTTTCCTTCGTCATAAAATCCAGAGTCAGACTCTCCATGTAGGAATTGAATAAGATAATGTTTATAACCTGTGGAGCCCTGTGTCTGGCACACAGTAGGCCAATAAATTATGAACGTTCCTTTGCAAGACACCAATCTCTGGATTATAAACTTCAAAACATGTTCAAATGAAATATTTTTCTCATTTAATCTGTACTAGAAGCCAAAGTTACAACACCAGGAGAATACTTAAGGAAAGTATGATAGGCATTTAAAATGTTATGTTAGATATCCTGCAGGGCTCTCAATAAATACTTGTTGACTGACAAATGTATTGTCAGAGCATAAAATCACAAAGATGGAAAGAGATAACAGCATAAAAAGGTAATTTGGAATCAGCACAGGATAATGATTATACTTCAATAAGTATTTTTTTTTAAGCCATAGTAAAGGAAATTGGAAATCGTTTGAAAAGAAAACAGCAGATTTTCTTTTAGCCACAAATTTATATGAATACCTCTATGGACAGAACCTAAAATGTGGGTATCTTACTGGCAAAATTAATTACCGACACAGTGTCAGGTATCGAGGGAGATGAGTGTTCATGATATTTGTTGTCCCCTCTTTCCCAGTGACCGGAGTTGGGGATGCCAGGAAAATGCCTCCACCCTCTGGGTTCTTCTCAGGCTTATCAAGTGATCAAAACAGCATCAGGTGGGTTAGCAGAGGAAAAGTCAACTTACAAATGTACACACAGGGAAAGGCCATGATTATGCAGGGCCCATATTTAGTCAGGGTGAAAGGCATTTAGTCTTGGAGACTAAGGCATTTAGTCTTGGAGGCCTTGGAGAGAGGGCTTCACATTAAAGGGAAGACATGTTCTTCAGATAGAGAGGATGTGTTCATTGATAAACTTCCACTTGGACGATACCCTACCCCAACTACAGTCTTTCACCGATTAGAGAAAGCAGTGATCACCTCTTCATTTAGGAGGAGGGCAAAGGATTTGGGAAAAGATAAAAAATTCTCTTTAGCCTCCAGGGGCTTTACTGTTTCAGCTGAAAAAAAAAAATCTGCTTGTCAGAGTGGAACTTCTTCAGGCCTACTGGAGAATCTTGGGTGATCTATTTGAGCATGTTTACCAAGGATCAGAATATCTGGATGTCCTACACACACATGACTGCTAGAGCACTTCCTAGAGCATCATCATCCTGAAGACATACTTTATCTACCAAATATTTACTGTGCTTTACAATGGTCCAGATGCCATGTTGGGCTCAGGGACCCCAAGACAGATGGATCACGATAACTTTGTACTAAGAGAGGTAGACACAGAAATAAATCACAAGTAGAAAGTGACTGTTAGCAGAGGTATGTGCCGCCCACACAGAAGCACAAGAAAACAGTGGTCAATGTAACCTGAACAATTAAGGAAATTTCTCAGAGATAGTATGGTGCTGACCTTAAACCATAAAATGCTTGCCAGGCCAACAGAGGGTAAGGGCTGTCCAGTCAAGGGAAACCACTGGAGAAAAGGGGTGAAATCAGGGAACTGTGGGTAGTTCCATAGGAACTGAAACATTTACAAGTCATATGTAATATCTATCTGTGGAGTATCTTACTTATATAGTATCTGCAGATTTTACCATCCTTATAAAATTAGCAGCAAGTAATCATTCCCATTTCCAATTCTATTCCATGAACCTTCTATTATTATTATTAAATTAAGCCCCAAGGGTTGTTGCTGGTTACATATTGATAAATGGCCCTTAGTCTCCACTATCTGGCTTCTCACAGGTTTTTGAGTTGATATGAGACAGACCACAATTATGAAGTTTCTGGGGAAAAGTCTGAAAGGAAGGGGTCTAAAAGATAGAGGAATACCACTTTCCAGAGTACACATCTGAATGGCTTAGAGAAATAGATATTTTGGAATTGCCAGAAATACGGCAGCACATGAAATGGCTATGTACATTATAAACCAAAGTCCTCTACTCTTTACTCCACAATACAAAAATAGGAAATTTTACATCAAGATAAAAAATTCAAACCCAACATGATCCAAGACAAGACATGCCAACGTGTACAGACACCCAGAACACACTGGAGTTTTGTACCAGGACAGATCGGATTACGTGTGTTACAGAAACACTCCCATGTTGTATATGGGCATCCATTGCAGACATCACTAAATGATTTCAGTATGCCTTCCAGAGTGAGATTAGGGGTAAAGTTAGGTCAAAGAATAAAGTATCTCTTGTGCTATTAAAGACTGCTTTTTAGGCCTCATCAAAATGGCCCTGTGGTTGCATTAAAATTACCACTTCGAAATGTCATCTACCCAATTTTATGTCCCACGCCTGCTACTAAGTGGTTATCTGGCCTTTCCCAAGGTCACTTCATTGCTCTAGGTTTCTAAATCTTCTTCTGTAAAATGAAGACCTAGACCAGATAACTTCAAAAGTCAGTTCTCATTCTGCAGTTTATAATTCTAACTTTCCTTCTTCACCCCGCATCTAGATAGCCCAAACCTCTATTTGTACTAAAAACTGATTGTCTTGGGCAGGGGCAATCTCACCCCTATTTCCCAGAGGGTATTCGGGTGGATTACTGGTTCAAACAGCAGAACAAATGAAATAACCCATGGGTCCCTCTCGTTAGTGTCTTGGCTCCTACTTTGGACAAATGTGCACTAGATATAAAACTGCAAGACAGCTTCCCCAAAATGGAACATAACAATCAAGATTTCACTTGCTCTCTGTTGGTTTCATTTCCTGCCCGGAAATAGAGCTCTGTGAGGCAGACGGGAACTGAAGATGACAAATACCTCTACACGAAATCTGCCTTCAGTGTGGCTTCCTTCATTATAAAATGCAGGTAAACACTACAGAACCTCTGCTTTTTGTGGAGCCAGGCAGAAAACACAATTTGGGATGGATTTCATCTTGGATTTTCTACTTCTGCATAAGATGAATATAACTGCACCCTGGAGTTTTGGTATTAGGTGGGAGACCCCAACCTCACCCCTCAGCAGCTTCCAGCCTCATGAAACCATGGGCAAGAAAAGAAGAACTTCCACCACCCCCAACAGTTCATCCAACTTCACTGAATAGCCCTCTGGGAGGAAGCCTGAATTGCCCCAAGCAAAGCCTACACACGGTTGCAACACCAAGAGAGAGCTCAGTCTGCACATTTGCAAGAGCATATAAAACAGTGGTAGCCAGAGATCTGGGTTCAAGTTCCACCATACCTCTGACCACCTCTCCAAGCCTCCACTTCCTCAGTCATAAAATGGCAGTAATAGAATCTAATTAAGGAGGTCTTGTGAGGATTGAAAGGATAATGAATGTGAAGCCATAAAATACAATATTTAGCACACAGTGCTAGACTGAGAAAAAGGAAAACTCAGTATTGTTAATCTGCCTTTATTTAAAATCTTTATATTTTATTCCCATGAATTTTTGTATTAATTTTTATTTTTAAAATATTACATTAAAGTAGTACTTTATCTTGATTGCTGTGGGATTTTTTGGCATCCTTTAAATTTTGCACCCTTGCCTAAGAACTCAGGAAATGGTGGCTGCTATCATTCTTCCATCATCTTATAATGCCTGCACAACACAATTTAGCACTTAATTATCTGATGTCTTGTATTAGTCATTGCTTTAAGTGCTACTATTCTATTTTTTCAACTAACTGATATACTTATTTTTTTGTTAAAGATTTATTTATTTGTGCATACAGAACTGGGGTACAGGCCAGAGGCTCAGGGGCGGCGAGAGGCCTCACCAGAGACAGAGTGGGGAGCAGAACAGGCAGATCGACGAAGTACACTGCTGAGGGGAGCAGCGGGCGGGTCAGGAGAGGTCTGCCACACCATGTGGTCACCTCCGGGGCAGGCAGGAATCGAACTCATGCGGAAGCAGCTTTAGATTCTCAGTGCTGTGCTTTAACCCACTGCGCCACCAGGGAGGGCCCTGATACACTTATTAAGGCTAGGTTATGACATATGTCTTTGTCCCTAGGACATCTAGCTGCATGAAAGGTTAAATAAGTACATCACATGTAGTCAGGACAGACAATTTACCACTCTAATGTTCTCTAAATGTTTCATGGATTTGATAATGTTGTTTCATGATCCTTAAGGACAGGGATGACATCTGGCACTTATTCTATGTCATGTCTGGCACAAAGCCGGGGGGGCAGAATCAAAGAACTGGCAAGGACCCCTGAGTTTCATCTAATTTCACCTGTTCATTTCACAAATAAATCAAAGGATGCTCTAAGAGCTTCCATGATGTGCCCAAACCAATCAGTGCCAGTGCTTAAATGAGAATTCAGGTCTCCTGAGCTCTTTCCATTCCAGCTAATTTTCTTTTATCTCTCCATTTATTTGGTATCAAGTGAAGACTTCTATGTATGTGAAAAATTCAATAAATTATGCAGATGACTGAATTCTGGAATTTGAGTAATCTTCCTACAATGGGGAGCAGGGAATCATTGTCTGAAAAATTTCGTAGCTGTGAACTTATCAATTCTTCCTATTTCCTGGCTCAGTGTGGCAAACTAGTTAAGGGGATTCCGGATTTGGAGATAGACATTTCTCAAACAAGTCTTGGATTTGCTATTTCCCAGTTGTGTAAACCTGGATGAAATTAAGTTTCTTAGTTTAGTATTTCTCATGAACATAGCAACAATACCTTCCACACAGAGTTATGAAAAATTATACAAAAGGAAAATATGTACATATTATGTATATAACATGGCCCATTGCCTAACATATAATAAATGATTAACCAATACTAGCAATTATTTCAAAATAACCCCTAAATATTAGATGAACTATTAAGGCAGGAGGAAAGAGTTATATGTACAGTTGGGTAATATACCCACACTGTTGGTGAATGAAGATTGGTAATAGGGAGAGTTCAATTATCAAGCAAGCTATTTCTATCCCATGAGGTCTCATAAATAGCCCTAACATGGAATCTATTCTGTGGGATCTCAGTTCCTTGCAAACATAGCAGAGACACTGCCACCCCTCCCTACCAGCTGTTGAGCCCCTGAAATTTTACAGATTCCCAAAAGCATGAAGATCCCAGTCAGTAGACCATAAAAAAAGAACTTGTCATAGACTCAAGAATACCTAACTACAATTCAATTTCAGTACCATTTCAAGAGAAAACAAACTGTATTAGCAAGGATACCCAATCAATAAGCAGAAGCCCAGACAAATATAATAAGACTCTCCATGACTTGGGATGCTGCCAGCACCAGCCAAATGCTATGAACGATGGATAGAGAAACCCGGGGAAACCAATTGCACAGTTGATTCAAACAATACCTCATACCTTTATTCTCTTGTGCCTTCAGTGCAAAGCAAAACTCTTTTTGAGTCCAAACTCATAGGACACCATAAGAAGATATGATGTAGAAAAGTACCCTGTTTGTTAGTGCCTAGAACTCAGGAGGGAGAAAGGGACATGATATCCCAAGTTTCCTATCAAAGGCCACACACTTTGCAGTAATCTTGGGTCTTCCAAAACCCTCAGACCACATCAGCTTGTCTGCCATTAGCATCTCAGAGAAGCAGCTAAGAGTTCACTAGAGTCATACAACTTTAAAGAGCACCTACTATTCAAAGGTTTGGTTAGAAAAGTCAGAGAAAACAAACAGACAAAAAACACAAACAATTTTATCTAGAATCAAACACTCTGTCGATAACCTGAAAGTTCTCTTGAAATTCAAGTGTTCTCAAAAGCAACATATTGATAGAATCCTAAACTGGATTCCCAAACAGAAGGGGGAAAACAAAGAAAACAATGGAAAAACTGGTGAAATTCAGAGTCCGTATTTCAGTTAGTAATGTAATGCCAGTGTTAATTTCTTACTTTGAACAAATGTGCCAAGGTTACAACTGACATTGATACTATGGGATGCTGAAAGAAAGGTATTTATCTTTGCAACTTTTCTGTAAATCAAAAATTGTTACTGGCCCTCCCTGGTGGCACAGCGGGTTAAAGCACAGCACTGAGAATCTAAAGCCTCTTCCACATGAGTTCGATTCCCGCCTACCCCGGAGGTGACCACATGGCCGTCAGACCTCTCCTGACCCGCCCGCTGCTCCCCTCAGCAGTGTACTTTGTCGATCTGCCTGTTCTGTTCCCCACTTTGCCTCTGGTGAAGCCTCTCGCCGCCCCTGAGCCTCTGGCCTGTACCCCAGTTCTGTATGCACAAATAAATAAATAAATCTTTAATAAAAAAAAATTGTTACAGAGTTCATTCAAAAGTTTTTTTTAATTTTTTTATAATATTTCTTTTCTTTTCTTTTCTTTTTTAAAGATTTATGTATTTGTGCATACAAAACTGGGGTACAGGCCAGAGGCTCAGGGGCGGTGAGAGGCTTCACCAGAGACAGAGTGGGGAGCAGAACAGGCAGATCGACGAAGTACACTGCTGAGGGGAGCAGCGGGCGGGTCAGGAGAGGTCTGCCACACCATGTGGTCACCTCCGGGGCAGGCTGGAATCGAACTCATGCAGATTCTCAGTGCTGTGCTTTAACCTGCTGCGTCACCAGGGAGGGCCTCAAAAGTTTATTTTTTAGGTAGCAAAAACAAAGTCAAGGGTCCTTAGGCAAAGATCCATTGTTCGGTGGGTGAGAGGAGTGGGATTAACATTCTCTTTTCCCAATGAAAACTATATGAAAAGAACAAAAATCTCCAGTCTTACGCTTAAGATCAGGCAAAAGAGAGTGGCCAACTCCTTTCCCCTCAGGTATAGTCCTAGGATTCAGATTCCCCAGTCTGGAAAAGTTGTTCCCCACTCATTACTGCATTGGAATTCTGGGCAGAGATCATTATCCGCATTTTATAGCTATGGAGACAGGTTCAGAGAGGCTGTGACATACTCAAGGTCACAGAACAAGCCAAAAACACCCAGGTTTCTTTCCCAAGGGCTCTTCCTGTGCCATGAGCAGATTATAACAAAAGAGTGGGCTCTCTCTGAAAGGGAAGTACCTTCATGAGATCATCTAAAAATCAAATAACCACAGCCCGAATTCTGGATAGCAGGTGTCAGCTGAGAGAGGAGAGACTCAAAGCCCACATCAGTTCACTGACTGCTGGCCCTGCATAGGCCTGGATTTGAGCGCTCAACATAGGATAGAATTCACTTGGCCAGTGACCAGCTCAGAGAGTCCAGCCCATTCCTGCCTGGGAGTCATGCTCATAACAACAGCAACAGCAGGAAAAGGCCTTCCTGAACATAAAAATAAACAAACTTTCTATTTTTAGCAGGACTGCAGCTGCGAGGGCTTCATTATTTGCTTTTCAGCTACAGCGTCTGAGGGAGGAGAGGCAAAGGCAGAGGGAGTGGGGCCTGAGGACAACTGGGAGCAGTCTCCCTGGGAGCCAAATTTTCCATTGCTGAACCTAATTACATGCAGGCCACAGACACCAATGTCCAGCCTGGAAATCTCTGGAGTCTGCAGGTCTGGAAACATGGAGAGCGTGAACCTGGAATCTGGCCTGTGATTGGGTTCTTTCTTGGCCATATATAGAAATAAATCATCTTTCACCCACATGGTTTTAGAGTCACTGAAAACTTTTGCCTAGTGACGCCATCTGAGGAGTGGAAGTTAAACTTATAAATGGAGAACTTGGCTCTCTAAGTTAGGTTCTAGCTGGAACCTGGGTTAATCTCATAGGAACTCAGATCCAGCTCATTTCAGGCTCCCAGAATTCTTGCTAAGCCTGCAGTGTTTTCTCCCTCCCAGCCCTTGTTGACAACTGGCAACATCAGAAGCTTGAGAAAGGACAAGCCTAATACTGGAGTTGGGGAACAGTAGAGTTGTAGTTCCTTCTTTCTGTTTGCCTGGAACAGGACTGGGTGTGTGAGAAGGGAGTTCCAAGGGCCAAGCACAGTTCTTTTCTTATAAATGCCACAGCAGTTTTAGGAAAAGCCTACATCTGAGCTAATTTCAGAAGTGTCTCTTTAGCTGTACTTCTGCCATACCCTGTCATGTCACCTTTAATTATGTTCTTGTGTCCCTTGTGTGCAGAGTCCCAATTACATTTTCAATCCTTTGTGAGAAGACAGAATTGCAGACTCCATAAGCAGAACCAAGAAAGAAAAGACCCTCCCCCTAATGTTTCAGGTGCTTAGAGCACAACAGGTCCTTGGGCCCTCCCTGGTGGCTCAACCGGTTAAAGCGCAGCACTATGAAGCTATCAACAGCCACTGAAGCATGAGTTTGATACCCAGCCAGGAAGGTGACCCATATGGTGCAGCAGACCTTTCCTATCTTACTCGCTGTTCCCTTCAGCAGTACATTTCAGTAGATACACCTGTTCTGCTCACATTCTGTCTTAGGTGAATCCTCTCACCCTCACACCTCTGGCCTATACCCCAGCTCTTATACACATAAATAAATCAATCTTTTAAAAAATAAAAAAGTATACCATGCTCTTCCATGCTCCCTGCAACTTCTACACTACCCAGGTGAGGTCTACATTGAACAAGGGAAAACATTGAACAAGTAGCAGTATCCCTGCTCATGCACAGCTTGCACTGAGGGAGACAAATAGAGCATCAATTGCATTACTGTGAGGCAAGCTCCTAATAAATGAGCAGAGTTCTGCCACTGTGCCAAGACCCAGGCGTTGGAGATTGGGTCAGAGTGTCTCCTCAAATGCTCCCCATACGAAGGTAAATGTCAAATAATAACATAACAAGAGAGGTGAGTTAAATCAACAAGAACTTAGCCCCAGCACCTCATAAATAGTTGATTTCTACATACCAGGAACATTTACCACAGTACCCAATAATGTGTAATAACAACACAGCAATTGCTGTGGAGTCAAGAGAAAAGACAATGACATGACCTATGGCGCTTTCCACTGACCGAGGCAGCTAGTTGTTAGTTACTTTTAAACATAGGAGTTAGAATATATAGTTGCCCCTTCTAAGCTGGTTTCTGACTCCAGTTTCAAATCTCTCCACACTTCAATAAGTCTCACAAAAAACCATCAATGAACGGTCCTTGAGGGTGTCAATCCATTGTTCAAAATATACAGTGACTCCAAATACCAACACACAAATCCTAAGAGACCCACAGCAAAATTACCATTGACTCTCACTGGTCACCAGATTTCAAGGATATTTTGCTTTTTCCTTATGACTTTTGAGACTTTCTCTGGTCAAGTGTGTGTGTGCTTGAGTGTAGATGTGTGTCTGTGTGTGTGTGAGAAAGCGAGAGAGAGTGCGCTATCACATATATTCCTACTCTATACCTTTGTCCACATTATTCCAGTCCTAGAAACTTTTCACACTTTTCCCCATCTGCACCTCTTAGAGTCTGGCCAACCCACCTCTATCAGGAATGTTTCCCTGAGTGCCCCAGCTCTCACAGTGTTTAAGTCAAAATTTCAAAAATTAGCACTTAGTCATGAGAGGTTTTCTACTGTTAGCTATATCATGTCAGGGGCAGCTTCACATTAAATTATGAATTCCTTTTAGAGTCATGTCACAGTGAATACCTAGTACTGTGTGCAAATTATAGTCTCCATACATACTTGCTAGTGGATGGGTAGGTGGAACTCCTATGAGTTGTATGGGTTGGTTCAGTTGATTAGGACACAGTTGTAATGTGTTTCCATGTCATCTGATCCTATGTTTCTCAAACCAGGGAGCCTACATCCCTGGAGGGGTAAAGTATGTCAAAGGCATATGAAGTCACGGATATTAAACAAAGGAGTTAGAATATATAGTCTTCCTAAAGAAAAAAAATTTCCTACTCTGTAGGGCTATTCTGGCAGGAAAGTTTGAGAAACACTTTGTGGCCCACACTTTTCCAAGTACAGGAATTATTTCCAGATTCTTCTACAGTTCACCAGTTTAGGCTTTGCTTCTAGATCCTTTTCTCTAGAGCTATACCCCACCAAGACATGATGCTCCGGACTGTCTCACTCATTCTGCACCCTATAGTATGGAGACCACTGGCATAGGAGTAGAATATTCTGGTCCTTGTCCAGTTATTAAATGCTGTGGGCAACCACACTCGACAAGCCCCAGCTTCTTATCCCATCCTGCCCTCCTCCAAAGGTAAGGTTACATTAAACAATGTGTGCAATGTCTTCATAAACTGAAAAGTACCTGTTCCAGATGTACGGGCATGTTACCATCCCAGAGTCAGGTAATTTGGTTGTGCACCTTGAACACTGCGCTGCCTCCTAACCTGACTAGTTGCCTAAGGCAGCTCTGAATTCTGAAAGTTCTGGGTTGAAATCGGACTCTTGTGTAAGGTTTTGGGCTAGAGGTTCATCACTTTTTTTTATAGCTTGTGTCCCATATGGTATAGGGAAGATTTATGTGCTAAGTACATGTGTTTCTATTTATTGGAAACACTCTACCTGATCACTGACATATTTTTTTCCCAAATCTCAGTTTTCTCAGTTATTATATTGGTATAGGAGCACTTCACAGTGTTATTAGAAATTTAACAGCAATGAGGATAAACTGTTTATCATAGTGCCTGGCACAAGGAAAGCAGTAAGTCAGTGGAAGTTGAACTAGAGAGAGGGGGTGAGTGTATTTCCACTTTAGTGGATGAAGACTGGTCACCCCATTATTTTATGCTTTTATCAGCCCTTCCTTTTACCTGTTATGAAAGCGGCAGCTTAGAGAGAGGAAGTGTGTGGCAACATTGATGTTCTGAGTCACTCAACTAGTTCAGGAAGTAAATTTCAAAGCCATGGTTATTTTGTGAGCCTTCAGGCAAGAGGGATGAAGAATTTCAGCCTTCACAAACTTCTGTCAGAATGAGTGTGCAGGGCAGGACAGGCTGGGGTTTCCCAGGAGTCTCTCTGACAGAGTGGCAAGGAATGTTTACCTAGACCATATAAATGCTCCGTGAACCCCACACAAGGGGCTGCCTCAACAAGTCGATATGCAAAGCCAACCCGGGAGCAGAGCAGAAGACAAGGGGAAACACAGAGTGGTAAAATAAGAGCTCTGTGGGTTTACCTCCTACTCCGAGACCCTTGCCCAGAAAAACGGAATCCAGCAGCCCACTGTTTACATTTGAACAAAGCAAACGCTGAATCCCAACAGAGAGGGCTGAGCAGTAGTGCCAGCCACTTTATAATGGCCAGTGACAGCACTGTAAAAATAGTTTCAACTCTGGGGGACTGTGAGCCAGAAACAGAAAATGAAAACTGAGCCCCCTGTGCCCCAGAGAGGCAAACAAAAGGCCTTCCAAGCACACCCCCCACCCCCCTCACCAATCCCACTACTGGAAGGCATGGAACAAGGTGATTCATCTCAAGAACTTCCAAGAGCAGGAGCCTGAAGAAAGCGCAGAGTGCACAGAGTAAAGACATGAAGGAAGGGGGACTGAGGAGCACGCCTGATTACTCAGAAGACATCCAAGCGTTTCCTAAACTTGCCCAATGCCAAGATTTAGAGCAACAGACAGTTCTGGCATCCTAAGTGCAGCACTGAAGACATTTTGGATGTAGCACTGAAGCGAGCTCCCAGGAAAAGTATATTGTCATTGCTCTTTTTAGAGGCGCTTTCATAATGAGAGTACTTTCTGTCAGAATTAGACAGTTTAAGAGGGAAGGTCTGAACAGAAATCTAACCGCAAGAAATAAATATAACTGGTATGAAAACAAGTTCTCAAAATCTGTTTAGAAGTCCACAGCCAAATGAAAAAGCTATGCATTTGAAAAGCGCTATGGTGGAGGGGGTGCAGAGGAATTTCGTAGGATGGCTATAATTAAGCTGGAAAGCTTGCTGTCTTTTTGGATAGCCTGCTAAAACTGAATACACATGAAACTGAAAAGACAACAACTGCAGAAAATACTTGGCGAAGGTAAAAAGAACAAGGCTTCACTGCCTTCGCAAGGCAGGGGCCACAGAGCATGTAGAGTTAGGGAGCTAGTGTTCGCCCTGACCACTGTCTCAAACCCAAGTTCTCTGGTGAGCAGGTCTCTGGCCATAATGACCCCACATATGGTTATGTAAGACCCTGCTGCCCCCCCCCCAACTGCCGACCACAAACTATATCTCATCTTCCCACGGCTCTCCTTTTACAGCTCTGTCATTCACAGGTCTGTCCAAACCCTTCCAGAATCCATTTATGTTGCAAGTTTGTGCCACCTCTGGGAGAGAAACCATTCCATAAATTCATTACCTACTGCGTGGTATAGCATTTCCTCTGACTTGTCCTGAACTTGCCTCCCTCGTGGTTCCAAGGCACTGTTATATTTCAGGATCTGGTGAACAAGTCTGTGCTCATCTTATCCACACCATTTATAGGCTCATCATTTCCTCCTAACAGCCTGCGCCTTGTCAGCAGCCCTTATGACTTCCAGTCGGATTCTCAAAGCATCCAGTCTGCCACTCAGAAAACTTCTTTATCCCTGTTTATGCTTCTAGATCTTCACCCGGTATCCAATGTCATCGGCGAGAATACACCACAGTTTCAGATGTGAGGAAGACAATGTTCTCATTTTAAGAATTTTCCATTCCTAAAAATTATGTTTGCTCAGGGGGCACCACTATCCTGGGTACAAACACAATACATCTGACAATGCTTCTAGACTCAAGGACTTTGCAAACGGATGGATAAGTGTCTTCAAACAGTGAAAGGTAGAGCGATGCTAGCCAAGCAAGCAAGTCAGTCTGCCTGCACTAGGGCATGCCCAAGAAAGAAAGGCAAGGACAGTCAGCCCTTTCCCTCATATCACAGTAAGGTCCTCTATTAAGTACCCCCACTGGTTCACACAACACTCTATGACGGACACAGCATCTCTTGCCCCAACACACTGATATGGAACGAGAGTTCAGCTGATGCTAAAGTTAGTAGGGGAAGGCTCACAAATCTTCGTATCTCAGCTTCTTTTTTAATTAGCTGTGAAAATGCTCTTTCACTTCATTTGGTGCCTCCTAAGCTCTTGACCACCTTGACATATCCTTATGAAAACATGAAAAATGATAATGACTATGTAAAATGTAACAGCTCTTTGGTTGCCTCGGGCATTCATGAGTTCATTGAAGTTGGGATTTCATTGCCAAGAGAATAAAATAGTAGGTGAATGCTCTAACCTGCGTTTTCATAAAGGATGCATCATCCACCCAGAATGAGAACATCCTGGCCAGACCACACTCTCTTTCTTCTGCCATAATTGCATCTTCCTAGTAGTTTCTGTCCGTCCAAAGCCTCTGTGGCCTTGGCAATCTAAGGGGGGCAAACTCACCATCTTGCCCACCCATAAGGCACTAGTTTCTCCACCATAAAAGCCACTTACTTTCCACTCTTACTACCTGAGACATCACAGAGATACTACCACCTTCTGCTTTCTGTGCCTCTGACTCTTCCCACTTTGAAAGCCAAGTCCATGAAGTCCTGAGCATAAATGAATTAATTCCCTTGTTTTTGGTTAGTTCTTCCCTATTTTCTCTTAAAAGCATCCCTAAAGAATCATCACTTAAGCCAAAGTCAAACTGTAATGGTGCTCTGGATTTCCAGGAAAGTACTTTCCAGAGAACTTCCTTCAACAGTCCTCTAGGCCTGAATAGTACTCTGCAGAAGTGGGAATTCCTTCAGAGAAAGTGATCCCTTGTTCTACTTGATGATATAGTGGTAAAGGGATGAGCCGGAGGTTGGAAACCCTGGAACTCACATCTGGGCTCCACCATCTATTTGATATGTGACTTTGAAAAGATTATTTAACTTCTTTGAATCCCAGATTCTTCAATTGTAGGAAAAGATAATACAACATCTCATAAGTGTATTGTGAAAGACACATTTGTCTGAAGTTCCTGCCTTAATGTCGAAAGTGGCCATTTGCAGCATTTGGGGCCTTGTGACAGTACCCCCACAATCTTGGGAGGAACCAACTTGACATAGGTAGACAATGACAGGCTAAAGTGTGATTACAGGTGAAGCATTTCTGGCTTGGGCAAAACACTTCTACTTAAGTCTCAATGCTCCCAAGCAGTCTTTCAAACCCATCTTCCAATTCCTGTGTCCTCCCTACCTGACCACTCATTTGCCCACTTTCTTCTGGAGCCCACATTCCCCCTTCTTATACAAATACAGGCTGAGTTCATTCCACTTAAATTTCCATGAAGAAGATCTAATCTCCTTCTGTTGGGGGGAAGAACATTTTTTTCTTTTACTCATCCTTGATATTTCTCATCAGTGTGCTGCGTTTCTCTTTGGGTCATTTGGTTCTCCTGCACTAAGAGAAAGGAATCTCTTATTCCACAGCTGAAAACAGTTGACTGCACTGATCATCCTGATATCCACACACAGAGGCCACAGGACACCAGCACTCAAGCACAGTAGATGGAGAGCTAGACCAGCTCAGCACCGGTGCCGGGCATACAGTCAAGAGGGTAGCCTCTCAGGCCCATGTTTTGGAAGGACCTCCTGGTGTGTATCTGATGAGGACCAGGGCCTGGCATCACCCCCTTGCCCACCCAAGTACCCTCGCACAAGCTCCCTGCCTGGGTCATCAGTTGCATGGCGTCTGGAATTTGTAACCCAACAACATGGTTACTGGCTCTTTCCTTTAGCAGCATTCCAGGTGCTGAAGACTGGACCACCCACAAGTAAACTGATGGTGAGCAAGGGAGGGTGAGAAGGGAAGAAGCTCTGAGAACATCTTGAAGGCAGTTTTCCCTGCAGCTCTGCGTCCACAGTCCCGGGTGGTAAGCAGTGCTCCTTAAAGCCTTCAGTGAGCACAGGAAGACTCTGGGAGATGCTATGTGCCCTCCACCTGGGCATGAGGGGCTGCCTTAGGGGAGTCCAGATGCCACTGGAACCTTCATCCAGTCTGCCCGGTGGTCTCCCTCCCAAAATTTACCTCCCCCTTTTCAAGAAGGCTACTGACTGTGTAAGCCCATTTTCCCAGTCCTGTCCCTGCGAACTGCCATGAGCCTGTAAAACTTCTGTTACAGAAACTAGGCTGACTCTGCCCTAGCGGCTAAGTCCCAAAGGAGGCGTGTTCCGGGACGGAGGGGGGCACCGACACGTAATGGCGGGGGCTGGGGGTGGGGGTAACCGGCGTGAAGACAGAGAGGGAGGGCACGTTTGGGGCGTGTGCGCCCAAATCGAGGGCACCCCGCGCTCCACCGAGCCTGGATGGCCCGTCCCAGGCAGCGAGAGCGAGAGAGGTTGATTCAGAAAGTTGAGTGACTTAAGGGCAGGATAGAGTTGCAGTGAAACCTCAAAAATGCGAGGCGTTGGCTGGCGGGGAGAAGAGGGAACACAGAGGGCGCCTTTTCCCTAGCGAGTCGCAGGTACGCGCGCGGCGCCAGCGGGCTGTGCTGTTCAGTCCCGACTGGCTCCGCGTGGGACACGAGGGGCTCCCCTAAAAGAAAGTGGCTCTTGTGCCGCTGTTCTGTCGCCGGCGCACGGGACACTCCCGCTGATCGCTTGCCGCCGCGCCTGCAGGAAGCCTTCCGGAGGACTGAAAGGTGAGTCTCAACACGTTTGTGATCGTGTATGTTTTAAAATATATGTTAAACTGCCCTCCTAAAAATAAGTGATATTAACAGGCTGTTTCCAAGTAGCCTCTCTTCCATCTCTAATGTGTTCCCCACCCCCACTCCCCACCCCCATTGCTCAGTTTCTTAACTGTCTCACCTTGGCTTGCAGGCTGAGTTTGCAGTGTTTTAGGGGGCTGAGGTGGAGTTTTCTCGCCCCAGTAGACTCACACCAACTGCCAGCAGGAGCAGTTTGAAAGACAGATGGATAGTCTTTTTGCTACAGAAAAAGTCAAAGCCTAAGGCTTCCAAAAAGCACGAGGGCTAGGATGCTTCTAAATTATTCTATGGGAAGTCAAGCTGTCACTGGGGCTAAGAAAGAGGCCAAAATGAAAAGATGGCCTGGAGCCGAGAGTGGAATGGGACCCTTTCAGCACTCCCCCAAGCTCCCAGCACACTGCGGTGGTGAGCCAAAACTCCTTACTTGACTCTCAAAGTCCCATTTCTAGTCCCCCACCCCACCTATGAGGTGTCCTGGAGGACACCAAAGATCTGTTTCCCTGACATTTTGAAGAACTTCAGAGGAATACATTATGTAAGAGCAGTTAGATAAACTTTAGTGGGAAGATCAGTCCTGCCTAACCTTAACCGAAAGGGAAACTGAAGCACAGACAAGCACTGCCCTAATTTCACAGTGAATGCTGCCAGCAGCAGCCTACTACCTTGCAGAAGTTCCAAGATTCTGTTGAATGAGAAAGAGCCGTTTCTGCACCTTCCCAAGCTGCTGTGTTTCATTCACTCAGCTAAAATTCAAAGGTTCTTCCACCTCAAACTAATTTTAAGGTGTTTTGGCTCACGTGGAAGACCTGCTGGCCAATGGGAGAGTATTATTAGAAGGAGCGGGACTTAAAAACAGCATATTGTGATCAGCTCTTTTATGAAAAGGGTCTGCAAGTTCTACCTACAGAATTTAGCAAGGGTCTGACCATATCCCTTCTCCTCTGATGTGCCTTCCCTTAACACAGGGCTGGCTAGGGCAGCAGCTATATTGGTTAATCTGATCAAGTCTTTCATTTTCTCTGCAATTGTGGCTCCCCATTCTCACCCCAGACACAGTTTTAGGGAAAAAGATGCTGCAAAACCAGAGTTTCTCCAGCCTCCACACTTTGCCAATATTTTGCCTGTGGAACTGGAGTAACAAGAGCATGAGGTCTGCCCTTTTGCCTGAAGACTAAACTTGAGAGAATGATGATCTCTCCACAAGCTGGATGACATCCAAGGCAAGGCCACCCATCCTATCCATCCAGTCAACAGTTACTGCACCCATGTGCTGTGCAGTATGCCAGGACCTTGGAGCCCAAAGATAACAGGACAGTTTCTGCCTCGGTCTGGCAAATGAGACAGACAAAAACATGCTATAGTTCAGAATAATTTTCATCACAACAGCAGCAGCAACAGAACACTGAAACAACCCAAAGGAGGGTGTGATAAATTCCCCTGGGGCTTATCTAGGCAGTCAACACTGCAGAAGTGATGGGTGAAGAGGATGTTGAAGTGATTACGAGTTCCCAGGGAAACGGTATTTCAGGCAGAGGAAAGGTTCACACTACTATCCCAAGGAGTGGCGAGCTCTCTCTCCTGTAGCGGTGGGAACACACCTTTGGTTTTTAAGCAGGAAAGGGCACAGTTAGATTTGTGTTTGGAGAGAGAACTAAAGGCCACCTGGAGGCTGATATGGGGAGTTTGGGAAGCAGAGATATGGAAAAACCTCAAATAAGAAAATGGCAGAGGGAACTGAGGAAAAGAAATGAATGTTAGTGGTGTTTAGGGAATAAAGTCAGAAATACCTGGTGACCAAGTAGATGAGATGAAGTAGGGATGAGAAGAACAGAGAATGATGAGAAGAGACTGAGCTGGGGATGCAGAAATGTCTTAGATGCACACAACAGAGATCATATGAGCCAGGGAAAGACTGGGATTTGGGAAGCAAATTGTGTGAGAAGAAGGTTAATACTTAACTCTAAGTTGGATGGACCCAAGAGCGGTCCAGGTGGAAGTAGTTGGTGAACAGTAATATGCAGCTCTGGAACTCCAAGAAAGGTGGAGGCAGCTCGAACTTACCATCCAGATGTTACACATCAAAGCAGTGCTGCGGGCAACTAAGCAACCCTGTCGATGCTGGGAGTCCTGGATTTGTTGGTAGTGATCTACTGGTACTGTTTTCACATTATATGGTGACATCCAGATGACTCTAGACTCCCAAGGGCTTTCTGAAGATGCCTTGCAGGGTCATACCTAAAAAAGGAGTGGAGAGAATTTTGAGTCAATAACACAGCAATAGTACATTTAATCAAACAAGGGAATCCCTAGGAATCAGTCCCCCATGTGAAAAATGAATACTGTAGTTAGATCTGCTAAAACCTTGCCAGAGCTCACACCCCAAGTCTAGTTATTACACGTGTGTGGGAGAGTCCCCCCTTAGTGCCAATGAGAGGGATGACTTCCTCAGACTAACTGCAAAGCTCTATAGAGTAGTTCTTTAGGTCTAACTGCCAAGGCCTAGATCTTACGTGACGTGGTGTAAACAGAAAAAAACCCTGAACTTGGGAACTAGATAGATATGAGTTTAATTCTTGCTTTGACCATTTACTGGTTGACCTTGAACAAGTCTTTGAATCTCTCAGCTTCATTCCCTAACATTTAAAGTTGAGAAAATTATTACTCACCCAGGATAGAATGGTTAGAATCATAATCAAGATGTAAAGAAAGGCCATTAAATGCATCACATAAATTGCAAGTCTCCTTAAAATGTGAGGCGTTTTATTATTTTTACTAATCTTGCCTTTTGAAGCTACCTGAATAAGATGGACTTCACAGGTATGGGATCTGGGAAACATCTTAGGCACAGACTTGCAGATTTGGAATTGTATGAAATATGATGAGGCAATAATTAGAAAATTCTCCTTCCATCTCATCAATGGCCAGCATCTATTCTGGCCTCTCTTTTTGCTCCTTTGCTAAAATGGTTAGAGCTCACAGAAGTAAAACTGCACTAATACTTGTGCAGGGTATAATCTGCATCCGACCCCACTTAGAGCTGAGTCCACTTAGACTCAGGTGCTGGTTAAATCCATAGTCACCCAGAATCTGAGCATCATTTGATGGCTTGGATGTCTCTATGGTTTCCCATGTCCAAACCTGGGAAACTAAATATATTCCAATTTAGTGAAGCTCAGATTTTATGCCTATATCAGAAATGTCAAGTAAACAGACTTCTGTAGGAGCTGTTGATGAAGAAAAGGAAGTAACCACAGACTCAAAACTTTAAATGGAAAAACACTTCTGAGATAAGCCAGCCCAACCCTCACTTCACAAATGAGCAAAAGGCAGTTGAGAGAGGTGAAGTGTGTGCCCAGTCAATAGCTGGTTAAGAGAGAGACCAAAGTCCAAGCTGTCTCTTTCATTCATGGACAGAAGATGGAGAGACTTAAATAGTATAGAACCTTAAAGGGCTCTATCACCTGGAATCTTCTGTTTCTCACATACAATGACAAGCACAGGCTCTCAAATGCTGGCAGAGATAATGCAGAAAGGGGGAGGGGCAGAGTAGGAGGCAGAGGGAGCACTGTGACTACAGTGGAGGACTATAGGGAGCCTTGGAGGTGGCTGGGGTGTGGTAACATACATAAGTGTGACCCTATATCTCTGAATCTCATAAGTGTTGTCAACCAGTATTATCTCAATTGAAAACACACACACACACACACACAGGAGGGCTGAATCTTCCCAGAGTTGCCTAAGGGATAAAAGCAGCAGCAGAGTCAGGCAAACATCATCCTTTAAGGCAGTCTTCATTCCGCACACATCCCTTCTGTTTCTTCAGCTTCAGTCCTCTCTCAAGAATTCCCAAAGACCTCCCAAAAAACAGCACTGGGTGCCTTAATAAACTGAAACCATCTTCATATTTTTGCACAACTTGCACAAAGAATGTTTTGAGACTAAGTGACAGGTCAGTCTCCCACATCAAACACACAACCTCATAATGCATGAGAAGCGCTGCAGGCGAATAACAGCTCCTGAGACTCATCGGGGCACAGTGAAAGAGACCAAAGGATGGCAGATAGACTGATCCTCTCTCCAAGCAGCACAAGGAAAACCTGCAGCAAATTTTTTGAAGGGCAAGCCCCAGCCCCAGCCCTATAGACCTGGGCCATCTGAACAGCCATGATGGGGAAGCAAGCGAGTGAACATTTAGAGGAGACCAAGCAAGGGCAGCTGAGTTCCTAAATGAACCTCACATAAACACAAGATTTTTTGTTTTTGTTTTTGAGGGCAGTTCCCAAGGGGCTCTGGCAGGGTCCAAACCAAGTCCCGCCGCTGGGAAGAGACTTGCTCCCAAGTTCGTAAGCAAGCTGCTCCATGCAGTTTGTTACTAGGAAGTGAAAGAAAACCTGATCATTGCTGTCTTTCTTGGTCAAAATTGCAGATTGTGTTTGTACGCCACTGCAGACTCGCTCTTGCTGTTAATTGTCTACAACGTCTTTCTGTCAGGATGTTTTTCAGTTGACATTTTTTCTTTTCAAATACAACCCTATTTTTAAGCAAATGTCTTAAGGAAAGGCTATGAGCAATTTCTTTCAATTTTCTGGGCCAGTCATAAAAGAAAGTTGGCAGAGGAGAGGGGGAAAAATACATAATAGCAATAAGGCTAGTTGCATGTGATATAGTACTTAGTCTTCAAATTGTCCTAGGACGGAAGAGTCAGGGGAACACAGGTTTACAGATGAGTGTAGAGGCCAGGGCTTGGGTGTAGGGTAAGAAGCAGTGGAGACTGGAAAGTCCCTTTGGCTTTAGTGTTCTGGGAACAGAAGGTTACATAGTGAACATGCTGTGTCTTAACCTAAATGACATGCCACTGGGGTCATCTTACATAAGAGAGAGAATGCTGCATTGCATGTCAGAACCCTGCTTTCCCTCTCCAAACTGTGTAAGACACTGAGTCTGTGTCTTTCTGCTGGAAGTTTCTAACCTTACATTCTTATGTGGTACCACATAGAACTAAGTGTCAGCTTTTAAAAGTCCCCTGCTGGTAAATCCCTCATCAAAGCCTGGAGGTTTTAGACTCCCTCATGGACAATGGCCTAAAGTCACCCAGGAACTAATACAGAGCTCAAAGTGCCTTTTCCAGTGTAGGGACCAGCAGTAAAAAAAAAATTTAAATCCAAGCTTTCTTGGCTCCCACAAATTTTTGTTGTGGTGCTAAGAATTTGAGGAAACGAAAATTCATAGCAGTGCTAAGAATTTGAGGAAACGAAAATAACAGCCATTGCTGCCCCCACACCTGTCAAGCTATTTTACAAATACATCACAGGGCTTATTCAACATTGTGCCAAAGAGAAATGCAAAACTGAAAGAGAACACACCACTTTTAAGGCCAGCCCCTGGAGACTTACCCCACCTACCAAATCCCATTCTTGTAAATAACATGGCTTCTACCTTCTACCCCCTCCTCTCTCCAACTTCTGCTCCTGACCTGAAACAGTCCCTCCTGCCCAAGGTCCACAATCTGCTGAGCAGCAACTGTGAGCATGGCACAGCAGTGGCCTAGATTAAAGTCTCCAGGCTCATTACATGGGTGACCCAAACCATCCCATAATGAAACCTTCACTGAGAGAGAGAAGTCCATTTGGAGACCACGCCACCCAGACATGACCTGCTCAGAGAGCTCCTCGTTTCCAAATTAGAAACGAGATACTGTCCTGTGGGAAAACTGGATCAAAGGCCTCTCTGGTTCCGGAAAAAAAGCAATGATGTGCTGGGGAGTGTTAAGATTTTACGATCTCTGACTACTGTGCTTTTTGTCGCTTTGCAAGAGGACTTTATCGGCCTCACTGAGGAGAGCGCTGATTTTTGCCATATTTCCAGTGGATGGATGGCACTAATTTCCAGAGCTGGCCATGGAAAGAATATCTCACTTCCAGACAACGGCACTATTTCCCTGACACTGAGACAAGAGAAGGGAATATAGTCACAGGGCATGTGCCTTATGGGAAGAAGTTCTGATGATCCTGACTGACATTTTCCAAGAATAAGTTTTCAGTGGTTTAAAAAAATATAATTCCCTCCATAAGGGATATTAAGTCACTGAGTAGCAATTGCCAGTGCAGCAATGAAGTGATTCAACATATGGTATTAGAGTGACTGAATACATACACACTAACAAAACTGATGGCATCTCTTAAATTAATGAGAACACTATTCCTTTACAAACCTATATGCTAAAGGCGCTACACATCCAGACTATACATAAAGACCATTATGGTATATGTGGTCCATGATTGACAAAAATGTCTTAAAGCAACACCTGACTATATTAGTGCTTTATTTTTTCATGACTGAATAATATTCCAGTGCGTATGTATATTCCATAATTTGTTTATCTTTTCATCCATTGATGGATATTTGGCATGTTTTCACCTTTTGGCTATTGTGAATTCATGCATAAGAATTTGTTTGGATATATACCTGGAATTGGAATTGTGAGATTATATAGTAATTCTATGTTTAACTTTTCAAGGAACTGCCAAATTGTTTCCCCTCTCCTACATTTTTTTTTTCAGCATACTTATAAATTCCCTTTCCTTTCTTGAGGGTAATATGCATATTAAGTGGCATGCTTTCCCACACTGGTCCCTATTTGTTGCCTTTGATTTTATGTCAAATGAGAGATTAAATTCTGCTTCTCATTGTCCTGGAGATGCAGAGTCACCTGAATGGCTAGAGATAGGAAATACCTAAAGTATGAGTCCTTTTTGTTGTATAGATCATATGGTAACACTGATGGAGAAGCATGTGTGCTCCAGGCATGGCAGTGAGCACTTCACCTATTTCCTCCCATTTAACCCTCCTGGCAGTTAATTTTTTTAGATGAGGATTTTCCATTTTACAGATGAGAAACATGAGGTCTCCAAGACCAAGAGCTGGGTGCTCATCCCTGGTCCAGATAGAAACCATAATCCTTTACTACAAGGAATCTCTACAGCTGCTACCAAAGATGAATAAGAAGCTGTTCTATATCTCAGGAGCAAAGAATATATTTTGGCAGACAGACAGAAGCTATGATATACTAAGGTAGTTGTCAACACAACTCAGGGTCCCAGAACACTTGGTCCAGTTCTGGAAGAGGGGCTCCCCAGAGGAGATGAAATCTAATCCATGGTTTTATTGCAACCCTCAACAATGTTTTACTCTTTGCAGTCACCCTTTGGCACCACCATGTCACAGTTGCTTTCCCAGTTTACAGTATCTGGCACATAGTAGCTGTTCATTAAATTCATGCCTCTCAGATAAAACTGCTGGAACCTGTATTTCAACTCATAGGCCTTCTTGGAACAGATGGGGCCCAAGGGAGGAAATAGAATGATCTATATTGTCTTTACATGGGAACAGGCACCAGTTACATGAAAACAACAGAAAAGAGGGAAGAGAGTAAAGGTCATTTAAAGGGTACTATGAAGAAATCTTCCCTTGCCCCGCTGGGAGAATGTAGACTGGCCTGGGATCCTAAATAATAAATAAAATGAACTGGTAAAGCCCTCTCCCCTACTGTGATTCCACTTCTTTTCAAGGGTGTGTTTCTACCTGAAAGACTCCAAGCTTGGAGCTGTGCCATATCTGTGGCAATTCACCTCTGCCATCAGGTGTAAGAAGCAATTGCTTATCAGAAAGTTTGGGTACTTCCCACTTAGTAACACTCACTCCTCTACTCCAGGGTTGGCCAAAGGAATCTGGGTGTCATCACATGCTGTCACCCGGATTATAAAATCTCTCAGGAGGCCTGGTGGCCTTGCTTTAGAAGGCAAAAGCTGCCCCAACATGGTTCTGGATATATTTTTCCCCCACACATTTTTTTTAAAAGCTTTATTTATTTGTGCATACAGACCTGGGATAAGGGGCAGAGGTGTGATGGTGGGGGGTGAGAGGATTCACCAGAGACAGAGTGGGGAGCAAAACAGGCAGATTGACAAAGTATACTGCTGAGGGAAGCAGCAGGCAAGACAGGAGACAGGAGAGGTCTGTTGTGCCATGTGGGTCACCTCCCTGGCCTGGGATTGAACTCATGCTGAAGCAGCTGAAGCTAACTTCTTAGTGCTATGCTTTTACCTGTTGTGCCACCAGGGAGGTCCCTTTGCACACATTTCTTAAGCATTTCAGCTTGTGGTGTTTCTATATTAAAGGCTTCAGGAAACAAAAACAAACAACAGAGGCCTTCCTCGGGGTCTGCAAGCACCTAGCTACCAGTAGGTGAGGGAACTATAATGATCTATATGCAACTCATGCTTCCAGAAAGCCCAGCTTACCAAATCCCCCTTTCCCTCACCCCAGCTACTGGGGGCTGTACACAGATCAATCTTTGCTACAGTTGTACAGGCCAGAGCATTTCTGCTGGCCCTGCCTAAAATAATGGAGGCTCTCCTTGCTGCACTACACTCATAAGTCATCCCTGAGGTCCCTTCTGCATCCTAAGATCCTGGCTATTGGGTCATAGCAGGGATCAAGCTCAAATACCTCAGGACCCCAGGATAAAGTTAATGTTTACTGAGCATTTCTTCTGTGCCAGAGACTGTTTGAATCACATTAAAAAGAATTTTTAACTTCTTTGATTTCCATAACAATTCTGTAGCGTCTGTTCTCATTCTTTTAGAGTTGAGGAAACTGAGGCACAAAGAGGTAATGGAATGTTCCAAAGTCAGACGGTGATGGGAAGGAAGGGGGATTGGTGCAAGCTGGCCCATCAAAAAGCCAAGAAAATGCAGCCATACAGGAATATAGGGATTTGGTGCCATGAAACTGGGGAGCTGCCAACCCAACAAACCCACTCCCTGGTCACACATACCAAGGGGGTTTCCAGTTTGCTGCAACTTCCCATCTCTAGGTTTAGTCCTTTGGACGAAATTCTCATGTGGTCTTCACTGACCTTATGTTAAATGTTAACAGCAGTGAGGAAGATTCCTTAGAACTTGAGCCAGCTGTAATCAGTCTTGATTACCCCATGACCCCAGCTTTGCAATCTAGGATTACCACCAAAGTTAAGACTATACAGAAGGATAAAGTGTGTCTGGAACAGGAGGAGGCAGAAAACTTGCTGGTCACTCAAGTTTTCTTACACAGTAATTTGCCTTCATGGTCAAATATGAACAGCTTCCCTAAATGTCCTCAGGAAGCACATCATCCATCACCCCAACCCCAGCCCATGACCTCCAAGTCATCAGGAGATGAGCTTTTCACCACAGGACATTCAAGTCATCAGGGAGAGAGCTTCCAGCGCAGCCCTCCTTGGTGGGCCACAACCTTGAAGACCCCTCAGAGTGCTTTCCGAAATGCCCTGGATTAGAGCAGCTGGCAGGGAAAAGGGTTGAGGGAGGGGGGTGCTGGAGTAAGTGTTTGGGTGCTGTCATGGAAACAATGGAAAGCTGGAAGCCTGCAGATCTGGGGGAAGCCTGGGCCACCTCCATGGAATTCCTTCTTTGAGCCCACTATGCTTTCTCCAGCAACCTAGAATCCCCTCCATTCTCAATTCGCACTGACTTTTACCATCCCATTCTCCCTCAGGTGCCAACTCAACTCAGCCCCTTCACAAAGCTTTGCCTAATCCTCCTGTCATCTCCCAGAACCATCAACTTGCACTGACTTTTACCATCCCATTCTCCCTCAGGTGCCAACTCAACTCAGCCCCTTCACAAAGCTTTGCCTAGTCCTCCTGTCACTCCCGGAACCATTTACTTGTATTTCCTAGGAAACACTTAACTAGTTGTGTTTTATAGTTTTCACTGTGCTCATCCATTTTCCCCAACAGAAGACAAATTCCTTGAGTTCACCGTCTGTGTCTTTAGTTCAGTTTGGAATTGCTTACCCAGGTAGTTGGCTGGCTTTCTGCTCCTTGTTAGGCAATATGATTCAGCAAAGCGTTAGAAAGGAGAAAATATCCTCTCGTGCATGTTGAGTACTTGATAGCACGCACTGAACTGAACTGTCTGCTCTGCATTGCACAGTGTAGAAATGCTGTTCTTGGCCTCCTCAGCCTCAATTGTATCAACAACCCGGACTCAGGGAAAGGAAGAAAAAAGCCAGCAAAAGGGAGTTTTTCCCTCTGGGAAAAAGAAGAGCTTTCTGTAGTAATAACTAGTTTTTGCATCCTTGAATTCTTTGCCACTGGATCACAAGAGGTATCAGAAAATTTAGTGCTATGAACATACTCAATTGACTAGGCAATCAGAAATCACCAAACCAAATTAAATCCATCCATGAACACCAAAATGTGTTGGGAACAGAACCAAACAAGATTTTTTCAACAATGGTGACACTACACTTTCAGCTGATGGGAACTTAGTATTCAAAATGGCACCCATGGGGCTACAGCACATCTCTGATTGAGGTCAGCAATCTTTGAAAGTCAGTCTGCCTGCTGTCATCTCTGTTTCCTGGCACTGACAGCCTCATTCGATATTCAAACCTAGCCAGTCACCAAAAAAGACCTGCAGAGCGTGCCTGTGCTCTGGAATGCCAAAGAACATTTGGCATGGAGACCAGGATGAGAATTTCCCAATCTCGGAATATTGAAACTCCAATGGTGAATATTGTTTTTCCTGAATGTCTCCTCCTACCTGATCATAGTGCTGTGTGTGAACTCAGACACCCACATGGCAGTGGAACGAACACCGGATATGGCGGGATAGGAGAACTGCTGCATCATCTTTGAGCTGGGTGACCTTGGGCAGTTCATTTCAGTGGGCCTCATTGCCTGCCTCTATAAAAATGTTTGTTCATTAACTCAGAAAACATTTTCCAAAGGCAAGTATGTCCCAAATGTTGGAAATTCTATGAAGAGAACAGATTGTTCCTAGAGAGGAAGATAAACTGAGTAATTATTGAAGCAGTAACGGGCTATGGTGATGGTGGCAGGGTAGAGATGGGGTCACAGGCCGGGCAGGGGGTCTAACCTTAATGAGGTCATGAGAGGCTTCCCAAGGGGAGTAATGGTTCAGCTGAGACCTAATGAATCTACAGACGGGACACTCAGTGACAGAGGTTGGGGTAGGATTGGTGTAGAGTTGTGGGTTTCAGATGAAGAAGCTGTGTAGAGCCTCAAAGCAGGAAAGAGACCACGTTCAGGAAATCTTACTGAAAGTGAGAAAGGGAAGGTTTTGTGAATGTAAGAGCGACTGGTTGCCATTGCCTATCCTTGTGTTTTCAGCCGATGAAGTGGCTTTAGGAAACGGAAAACTAAAACCCTGCCTCGGCCACTAACCAGCTCTGCAATGTTAAACAAATTCTGAACATAGTTCTACTCTTCAGTTTATTCATCTGTGAAAAAGGGCAAGAAAGTCCTGCCCTCCCTCCTTCTGAAAGATTGAAGAAATGTTTGTAGAAGCCTTTAAAAATGAAAACGAGTTACAAATGCGGACCTTCAATAGAAGTTTCTCCAGTCATAAATGAACATATGACCATTCATGTCAGTTCAAAGACTAGAGAAGTGATTACATCAGAGCCTTTATCTACTGCCCCCCCCCTTTCCCAGGGGATCAGGAAATAAATAGCAGTTTCTTTCTGATTGGTTTGGTGATATTTCATTTCAGTTCATAATCAGATTTTGTCTAGGGGAGAGAGTATGCTATTAATAAAAAGGTGTTTTTTTTTTTTATTGTAATATTTGTGATTACTGAGCACGGCTGGTTAGGGCAGGCAGTCTGGGAACCCCAGGGAGCTGAACACTTACTCTAGCCAAGGCATACCTGGAATTTAAGAAGGATCAAACAAGAAAAGGTGGTCTGTAAAACATGGATGCTGTTTTATCTCCTCTGTTCACTAACTTTTAGGGCCTCCCTGGGCCCATTATACCAAACCTATATTAAACCTTCTCAGCTCTCTGCAATTTCACCATCCCTGCCTCTGCCACTCATTTCCCACTCTTCCTGGAAGGTGTCTTCACTGCTATGCCAGCCCCAAGCTCCGTATGTGCTGGCCTCTGTGTGGCCAGCTCTCCACATGGTAACATGCAGCATGGGGCCTGCACAACCTAAATGAACATTGATCTCTCTTTCTAATGGTGCATACGTTTGGGCGCTTTAGGATATTTACTTCAGCCTCTACTTGCTGTTATTATTTTTGAAAACTAAACCCTGCAGAGCATTTTCAGCTTATAAAGAACTCTCACTTGTGTTATGATCATACATCAGGTAACAACGAGGATATGTTCTGAGAAGTACATTGTCAGGTGATGATGTAGTTGTGCAGATGTCAGTGAGCTTAATTACACACTTGCATGGTAGAGCTTAGAGCACGCTGAGGTGGATGGTCAGCCTGTTGGGAACACCAGGGCATCTGTCGTCTGTCATTGACCGAAACGTCCTTAAGCCACTCAGGACTGTATTTATCTTTCACAACACTTGTGGGTCAGTGTGATGATTATCTTTCCATCTAACTGATAAGAAACCTGGGACTTCAGGTTCAGTGACTTATATTTTCAGTGACAGAACAGAGCAGGACTTACAGTGTGCTAAGTTTCATTGATAAATGCTCCTAGGATAGGCGCCAGGTCACATATTTCCTTTTTTTTTTTTTCCCTCAGCACCATGTTGATCACCTAGTAGGTACTTTGGTAACACTTCATGAAATGAAACCCATTTGCAGTTTTGAAAATTTAATTCCAATAGCATATGTGATTGATGCAGATAGTTATTACCACTCATCCTCTTCATGTAGACAGAGATATAGGCTCACAGCATTATTTTCATTATAATAACTCAGTAAACAAAGTAAGGGCAGCACACTTTCCATGCAGGCCTCTTCCCCCCACCCCCTCTACCCACCTTTAGAGTCAGTGGGGGCCAGCCACAAAGCACTCCCTGGGCACACATCAAGTAGCACAGCCCCGCCATATCAGGCTAAGGATGGAATGTGCTTGTCAGAACTTGCTCAGCCGGGTGGACATGCTCAGCTGGCCCACAGGAACCTCAGGTCACCTGGGCATGGCACGTGGAGGATTCAGATTACCCAGCTACAGAGCCAGGTGGAAGAGCTCACCTGGGAGAGGGCGGGTCCATGCAGCATGACCTTCCAGCATGGCAGTAAATTTCCCAAGAATCTTCAGGCTACTTTGACACCCTGGCTGAATGGAGGAAGGATGTTTTTTGCCACATCCCTACATCATGATACCCAGAGTATAATAGCAACGCTGATTCAAAATATTTGTAGGGTCCCTGGTAGTACAGGAATGCATTTGTCAGTATTGTCTGCTTTGGCACCTGGATTTCATGAGACAGGTCTCACGTCTACTTTGGAAGTACAAGTAGCGGTCAAACCTTCAGAATAGTAGACTAAGAGGAAGCCCATCTCCCTCCCAACCTTGCCCCCAACATCTGTCAATAGAAGCAGTGTGTGTCATCATTCTTTTATGTAGTTTTATTTTATTAATTCAAATTTTAAACTTATCCAGATTTTATTCCATCTTGGTGATGAAGAATCTGATGCCCAAAGCAAATGTGTCATCTTCCCAAGAAAGCACGCTGAGGAAGTCACAGGTGAGCATTTGAACCAGCTTCCCCTACCCACTTCTGTTTGTGTCCCCTATTCTCCTGGTATTCATACTTTTAGCCTGGAAATCAGCTCATAGGACCATAAACAATAAAACCAGATAAAAGTCAAAGCCAGAACTAGAGTTCTGGAGCCCCGCAACTCCCACTAAGGAGTAGAACTATCTGCCCCTTCGCGGGCTGCTCTGAGTCAACTCCCCATCCTTAATATCTTATCCTGTCTTCTAAGGAACAGAAGTCAGGCCACACTCTATCAAATGTTCCCACTCAGTGTTTTACTTTTTCAAGAAGTTAAAAAGTCTTTTGGGCTGCTGATAGGAAATAAAACCTCAAGTTTGATGCAGGAATCAGCCCTACGGTCACCCTGTGGAGAGTTTGGAAAGAAGGCCTGAGTTCAGTGACCTTACCTGTCACCCTCCCTAAAAATCTTCTACAAAGCTTTGAGGTCTACAGCCAAGACTGGCGCAGTATGTGAGGATGGATGGGGAGGGGTCACCGTGTATGTATGTGTGTGTGTTAGTAACCATAGGGCACCAGCCCTGCACCCTGCTTCTGCAACCCCCAGCTTAAACAATTGTCCATTCTGCAAATCAAATATTTTCGCACTGCTATCTCATATGGGAGGGGAATTTCAGCATAGAGAAGATATTTTCGGGTGCCGTCAGACAAACCAAGGGGATCAGAGAGGGGATGCAGTCAGTGGTGGTTCCAGAATATCTCTATAACAGAAGCTTAAAGGTAATATTCTAGTTGCACCAAGGTACCCAAAGCTGCAATGAAGAGACAAGTAGAGTCCTAAGTATCAAAGGAAAAGGATGCAGTTGCACACTGGGTATCAATAAATAATTTAGCACACTTACATGCCCTCTGCACTCACCAACAATTATTTACCAACATTAAGAAAAATCTTCACGTGCCATTTGAGTCTCAGATTTAAATCCAGATGAAAGTAAAGGATTTAATGTCAACCCCTCTGTATTACTGTCTTCAGGAGGAAAGCCTGTAGCCCAAAGTTTAGTGAATCTGGAACATTCCACATTGTGCATTCCTTGGGGGTGGGGAAGTGAGTTACAACTGGAATGAGCATTTTCTGCTCACTCCCACTATAGTTGGCTTTGACAAAGGCCTTTAAACCTGAATATTACACTAAGGTAACTTTGGGCTTTTAATTGTCCCAAACTTTCGTTAACATTAAATGAAAGAAGGAAATGGAAAGGAAAATTAGCCATTTCTGCATTGCTTTTGAATTGCATAATTGTATATTTTTGCCACTCCATTAGTTTTCATCTAGTCCAGCCTATAAACCTCTCCCTCACCACCACTCAGAAAAATAAATAAGTCTGTCATTCAGTTATTGTTGCAAAGTTAGCAGACTTCTAAGTCCTCCACTGTAATATTAAAAAGAATTATGTAACTTTCCATTTGAGGTCTATTTTTTAATTCCTACCTGTGTGCGAGACCTTGAATCACACAAGAGTTTAGTTGTCTTCTTGCTTTTTCAAAAAACACTCTTTGCCTCCAAGAGGACATGACGTTGGAAGATTTACACAGCAGTAATGAGAGGCAGCCACAGAGAGGGACCTTTATTTCTGGGACAGAGGAACCACTGCCCCTCCCAATCCCACAAATTCAAAAATGACCTCAGAGTCTCACTTCCCCAAAATAAAACTTTACCTAGGTGCTTGACCACACCCACAAACTCTGGCTCTAAAGTCTTTTACCAAACAGTTTTGAACTGTGAAATTAACTAAGGTATTCGCTGTAACCATGACTACAGGCTTTATTAGCACCAACACCAGGATATGGTCAGACAGCAAACCCCAGCGTGAGTGAGGTCACTGTGTGTGCTCCGAAGTTCTCCACACTAGAGGCATAGCTCCTAAAGACACTGCTTCATAAAGGAAGGGATGAGGGCAGACACAGGGAGGGGAGCCCTGAAGAGGGTGGAGGGCTGCATTAGTAAGAGAAGCTCAGGGTTCTAATTTTAGCTTGAATTCATCTTTTTAGTATAATCCCCTAATTTACCACTACCTTGCATTTAGATTGCAATTTTCCCTTCTCCGTGTTCTTTCGCAGGTCTTGCTTTGTCCTTCCTAGCAATTCTGAGAGAAATCTGATATGGCTAATAGCTTCATTTCTCAGATGAGGGAAGGGCTTGGAAAGCTTAGTTGATGTGCCCAAGGTTAGAGATTTGGAGGACAATGAACCTGGATTAGAATTGGATGCTCTGATTTCTTGCTTAGTATTCTTCCCACCATACCCCTCTGCCAGCCTTTGGTATTGTGCCTGGGGACGTCTTGTTACATATGCATTCTCCTTGCAAACATCCCTCACCTTATCATTCCTCTGATTTCGTCAAAGACCAGGGGCAATGGTCACACTGGAAGTTACAACTGAAAAGTAAGGTCGTTGCCTTTTATCCTCACTTCTTTTTTCTAAGCCCTCTACACAGATGACAGCACAAATAATAGTTCCTACCTCAGAGGGAGGGTATGGTCCAAGGGTTGCAAGCTTAAAATGCCTCCAAGGACCAGGTAGGTGGCAGGATGGGTGGGTGGGAATTAAGGTGCAGGGGAAAGAGGACACAGGCCCTTCCAAAGCCCCAGAAGATTGTGGCTCAGTGGGAGGTTAGGCTAGTGGGGCCGAGTCTTAGAACTAGTTAATGATTGAGAGTTGTATGTGAAATCAGGGGGAAACATACAGTAGAATAAAATTGGACTATCATACCTAGACCGCCAGTGAGCACCCAAGGAGTTTTATGCCTTTAGGTCCCCAACAGCCACTGTCACATGTGGCAGATACTTCTCTTCTGACATTTTTGGTCTTATTAAAATTTAAGATCCTTAAGGTCACAAAGGACATTTAATCAATCAAGTGTATATCCACATACTTTGTGGCACACATCACAGGCTTCAAGTGCTTGCACTGGATGAATGTCTGGGTGCCTGTCCCACTCCCCACAGGATAAGATCCAGAGACCGAGGTGCTCAGTCTCCCCAGAGTGGCAGCTGGATAGCACAGTGGCTACCGCAGGGTCTTTGGACTCAAACAAGGCTAGAGAGGACTTGGGCGGCTCCTTGCATGGCTTTGGGCAACCTAGGGAGTGCCAGGTAACCTCCATTCCCTCAGTTGTGTCAGAGAGGTAAAAAACCCTGTTTCTTAAATTGTTAAGGAGACTATGTCTGGCTGGATTACACATGCAGAGTTACGCACTAGTAGTCACTCAATAAATAATGGACTTTCTATTCAACAGATGATTCATTGTTCTTGTGAAAGGTGATAAGACAGTCTGCCAACCATGTTTTAAGGTTTTTGGCTTCCTAAAATAACTATGTCAAAAGAGGCCAGTCCAAAGAAAACAAGTGAGCATTCTAGCAGAAATGAAGACGGGAAAGTTGATAGTGATGGACAAGAAAGGCACCCCTAAGAAACTCAATCCGGGAGGTCAGAAAGGCTGAAAGAGGGAGACACAGCTGGGAAAGAATAGAAATAAAGATAGCAAAAAGCAGAGAAAGACAAATGTGTCCATCCTGATTTCCAGAAGATGGTTCATTCACTCTTTAACCTGGTTCGGTGAAAAATTGATCAAACTCTTATTAGAACAAAATCATCCTTTAATAAATGGATGTTTTTATATTCCTCACCACATGAACAGCATAGTAGCAAAAATACTTTTCAACTACACAGCTCTCAACTGTATAGTTTTCAAGACAATTTAAAGCACCCACTATGTGAAGTGTACATAGGGTAAATGCTTCACACACTATCTCTTTTCCTCCTAGCAATGTATTTATTCAATCATGCATTCATACATACATTCAGTAAAAACTTATTGCCATCTACTTTCTACCAGGCACTCTTGGTAAAATATTGAAGATAAAATGATGCAGTACGGTAGATAAAATACCTAACCCTCTGAGATTTGCTACTGTCTCTGTTACAGAAAGAGAAAACTGAACTCAGTGTCCAGACTTTTGTACCCTATCAGCAGAGGAGGTAAAATTCTTGACTATAAGTATTATGGCTTAGGAAAAGAAAAATCAGGAAATCTCCTTGATGATCTCAGGCGGGTAAATATGAGGAAGTTGTTGACTTGCTAACAGGCTAGAGATAATATTATTCAATCATATTCAGCACAGTTGGAATTTTCAGAGAACCTGAGATACAATTTCTAATGACTGCTCTTGAGGGTGACTGAAAAAGACCAACTATTCTCAGAGTCTGTGGCATGGACCCTGCAGAGACAATTTAATTAGGGATGGGAAGAGGAAAGGAAAGTAAATGGTAAGGAGGAAAGGTAAAGGAGAATGAAATAGCTAGAGATTCTAGACTTTGTATTACAGGAAGTCAGAGAAAGCCCAAATGAAACTTTCTAAATTTCTTTTCATTATTTTTAAATTATTCTCTAATTTTTCCCACAGTATGATCCTTGAGTAGAGAGAGGGTATCTTTTACCTCCCAAGTAATTCCTCGCATAGCTTAATTAATACTTGATTGATTGAAAGATTCACTCATTTGAACCTGGAGTGAAATGGAACATTTTAATTTTCTTTTCTGCTGAACCTGAAATAGAGCATATAGTAATTAGGAAAGGATCCCTTGTTATCAGAGAGTCCCAGCTACAATGAGCTCTTTGTAGCTGAGCAAAAGGAAGGTGGTTGATAAAGCACCTCACCCCACCCCCACCCACTCCACTTTCTGTGATATGGGCATTTCTTGATCATTATTTCCTCCTTCTGTGAGTTATTTGACTGAAGGATCTGGCTGGACTGCAACTAACCAGTGAGCAATATCATCAAAGTCTAGTCAAAGATGTAGTTGATGGTCACTACTCTGTGCACTCCACTGTCCCTGCTCTCTCCAGTGACCCCAGTTGACTGGTGGGCATTTTTTTCAAGAACTATTTTTTTCAGGATTCTTGGGTTAACAGACATGATTTCATTTGTTCAGTAAATGCCTGCCATGTACTGAATTTACTACGCATCCAGACACAAAGGACAAGTAAGGGACCTGTTCTCACTAAATTCATATTCCAGGAAGACAGCAATAAAATAAAAAGTGGCAGGTGCATCGCCCATGGATGAGAAGTCTTAGAATGGGGGGGGGGGCTGAAACAGCCACAAGACAGGATAGCATAGGAGAAGGTGATGGGGACTGCGCCTCTATACATGACTTGCTTAAGAAAGTCCAGTCAGTGAGGTGACATTTAAGTTCACAACTGGGTGGAATTACATGTGAGCTCTCAATGCTATGAGTCAGTCAAGCCAAGATCTGAGAGCAAATGTACCAAGAGGACTAAGATAGGGGGAAAACCAGCTTCTTGTCCAGAGTGTACAAGAAGAGATTAAAGGAGGAGGCAGGGCAGGGTGATGGTGAAACTTGTGAGGTCTAGTTAAGAGTTTAAATTTAACTCTTGGGCAACCATGGGAGAGGATGGTGAGTGAAGGGTTGGAGAGGCAGAAGGGTTGTGACATGATCTTCCTTGTGTGAAATAGGCTATAGGGAGGGAAGAGTGGAACAGAGAGATTGGTGAGGAAGTTGTTGCAAAAGGGCATGCTAGTTTCCTAGGGCTGTCACAACAAAGTTCCATAAAATGGGTGGCTTCAGCAACAACAATGTACTTGTATCTCCATTCTGGAGGCCAGAAATCTGAAATCAAACTATCAGCAGGGTTAGTTACTTCTTCAAGCCATGAAAGGAGGAACTAATCCAGACCTTTCTCCTTGGCTCCTAAATGGCCATCTACTCTGTGTGTCTTTCCCATAAGCATGTCCACATCTGTGAACCAACTGTCCCATTTGGTAGGGACAATTGTGATGACCATATCCCAGTGTGACCTCAGCTTAACTAACTACATATGCAACAATACTATGTCTGACTATGGGTCACATTCTGAGGTACTAGGGATTAGGTCTCAACATATGAATATGGGGGTGGGAGTTGCAATTCAACCTTTAATGGAAGAACCAAGGATACACAGCCTATCTTCTGATGCATCCAAGCTTTGAAAGAATTCATTAACTCATCAAATATTTATTAGCACCTATTGTGTGTCAGGCACACCAAGGACATCAGGTGGTGCCAATGAATGAGAATCACTACTATTCAGGAGCTTGCAGGGAATATAAGAGAAGTCAACAACAACATATAGGTACAGAGATAGAAACAGGTATAGATTCCTTTGTATTTTCCTGCATTGTCCTGATGTTCCAAGTTCAATGATTACAATACGATAAGGGCTGTGGGAGTTTATGTGCTCTGTGAGAGCTCGGGAAAGAAACCTATTTGGGGGGATTTGAGGGCAGAAGACTGACAGTCCTCTTTATAGGGGGCCTCCTAGAAAGTCCCCCAACCCCACCCGGAGGAGCCTTGCAGGCCAGGAGTTCTTCCTGTGAGTGGACCAAGGGAAGACGGTGAGAAAACATTCTAGACAGATAGACTGGCATGTGTTGAAGCATGGGGAATGGGAGAGAGTAGGAATGTATGGGAGAACTTAAGGAAAATGTGATAAGGGAGGAGACAGCCGATGAGGGTGGGTGTCTAGCTCTTGTCCTCCTTACCAAGAGGTTGTCATATTGTCATGAAGAGCTAAGCAAGGACAAGAACACGTCTGGATTTTAGAAAGAAGAATCAGAGGAACACTTAGAGCAGGTGAGGCCATAGACCAAGAGGATAACTGCATGATGAGAGAAGAGCAAAAGGACAGTTTGATTTGGGAAGGAGACTCTTGTCCCACTTTACTCAAGGATGTGGATCTAAGGAGGGAAGATGAAGAAACTGTATCCAACGCCTCACAATTCTGCTTCAGAATGATGCCTAGACATTTTAATTCTGAAAAGATAAAAAAGATTGAATGGATTAAATTAGAAACTCCTTACTACCCAGAAACTGGAAAAAGGAGAAAAAAATGTCTTTCAAAGGTGACCTGTGTGATCAAAGTTATGACTCCAAAACCTTCCCAAACTTTATAAAGGCAAACACAGTCATCATTAGCTAAGGGGTAGATGGATGTTTATTTTGACCAGCCTACTTGTTTGAGGTCATATAACAAGAGTTCACATTTATCACCATGCTCCACTCTGAGAGGGCCTGCATCTACTGATTAATTTCATTTTCACAATAACCTAGAGAACTGAGCCCCAGCATGAGAATTTGAATAACTTGCTAGCTTTGACACAGTTAGTGAGTAGAAGATTCAAACCCAAGATACACATTTGACTCCACAACCAGCTCTCAGAAGCACTCAGTTAAACCCATCTTGGGTGCAAGCTCACTACAGAAGTTGTTAACCACATCACATATCTGTTAAAATCACTGCCACCATTACCTTTCTTGTCACTTGTATTAGCCAGGATTAGCTAGCAGACATGGCAAAGAATCCTTAATCTCAGTGACGTCACTCAACATTGATTTGTGTCTCACTATAGGCAGTAGGGTACTCTCCTGCCTTTGACACCCAGGAGGTCTTGGAGTCCTCCTCAAGGTCCTTTCCAATTGACCAATTACTGAGCAAGCAGAGAGACCATAGACACCTTTGGGGACCATTTCAGGAGTCAAGCCCACGGTCCTTGGCCAGATGAGCCCAGAATGAGCACTGGTAGGCATTTTGCCATGTGCTGCCTCAGTGCTCAGTTTAAGGACCTTGTAGGGAAAGGAGAACTGGCAAGAGGAGATGCTTGAAGGCGAAGACGGTTCCTGCCCTGAGTCCACCAAGGGTCAGCTTTGTGACTGCCACTTCATCATACCTTTGGGTGCCAGATTCCTTATCAGTTAAGTGCGAGAACCCAACTCAAAGACCCTTTTCTGAATTTTTCCACTTCATAATGTCTATATGATAAAGCACCCTTTTATTATCTTTAATAACCGTGGTGCCTTAATCATTTTTAAATTGATGATCTATGTGTGCTGTTGTTCAAAACTACAACCATAATTATAACTCTGATTCTGATGGAAAATATCTATTTTCCTCTAATACTCAATATCTAGTTACACTCAATGTATTCATTCTCCCAGGGAGGTAGAGTGGAAAGAGACTCCAACTTTGTATTTGGACTAGTTACTTGAAGCAATTAATTAAATTGAGGGAGATACAAATACCTACTTATCACGCCTAGAGCCAGGCTTAAGTAACAAAGGTAATATTCTACCAGCTGATTATTGCTGTGATCTGAAAATTTCCATACAAAATCGTACTTACCTTTCTTAGAGGGTGCCTGGGCATGCCAACATAGCCAGGTAAGGAAATTATCTACCCAGAGGAGCAGCTTTAACACCTCCTGAGCCAGGTTCCACTTTGCGTCCTTGAGGTCCTCACCGCCAGAGGCCTTGGCCCCCGGGACGTGGACAGTATTGTCAGCGTGGGGATTTTGCAAGCACTGCATGGTGATTCAAACCTGGCTCAGCCCAGGTTTGGGAAGGCAGGGTGGAGAGGCCGGATGCCAAATAAGATATTTTAAACCCTCAGGAAAGATGGTGGGGAGTCAGGTAGAGACTGATGGGATTCCTATTTTAGAAAAAAAAAAAAAAAATCAGCACATTCTGCTTGGCCACCACCCGCCTTGCCAGGCTCCTAGGTGGAGGGGCTGAGGACAGCTTGAGCTCTGGACCAGCTCGAGCAGCAACACAGTGGCTGACTGGGCGGCTTCCACACCATCGAAGAGTACACGCCACGAGATGTCACCAGCACGCAGTCCTAGGTCCCCAGGGCCTGGCTGCGGCCCGGAGGCCCGCTTCCCGAGAACTGGTGGTGGAGGCCACTGCCTGACAGGAGGCTGGGCAGGTCTCAGGAGGAACTTTGAAATGATTTTAAATGCTACTGATAGACTTTTGTGGGTTTGGAGCAGAAATACTGAAGACAAATCCAGGCAGGGTAGCTACGGAGCGGATGCCAGCCCCGGAGGCTGGAGTCGCAGAGGCCAGATTCTTAGAAAGCCATTGTCCTCCAGGAAGGTATTCAGTCTGCAGAGGAGCTGGGGGGCTGTTGAGCACTTCGAGGCTCCTTTTCCAGGCAGGGGTGATGCTCATCTGCTCCTTTGCGGGGCGTGTCACAGGCAAGTGATCAACACAAGCAAACAATCCCACAGGCCCCTGGAGGGCCCCGGGGCATCGTTGGTCACGACGCCATGGTCCCAGGCGCCTCTCAGCCACATGGGGAGGTCCAGGCCTGGTGGCAGCGCCTTCCTCATCATCCTGCTCAGGACACTACGCAGCGCCTACGCTCCAGCCCAGGGCCCAGACAGCCACGTGGAGAAGATCCCTGACAAGGTCACTGACGGCACAGGGAGGAGCCGGGGGCTCTGCAGAAGCTCTGAGACCACAGGACAGAGGCTGGCAGCAGATGCCCTAGCGCTGGAGCAGAGGCTGACAGGGAAGCCGCTCCTCACAGAGAACCGGAAATAGCGCCTGAGGCGGGACCGCACATCCGGCTGAGGGGGAATCCAGTCAGATTGCGCTAGCCTTGTGATGTATCCTGCATCTTCTACTGACTGGAGCAGGAACAGAGCATGGATTTCTGATTTTATGTAAAATTGTGCCCAAGGCATTAAAGCAGTCCCTTTCAAAAAATATGACCTAGACGCCAGGCTTGGAAACCTGAGAGGTGAGGGCTAGCACAGAGTAGAGCACAGCTTAGGGACACTTCTCCCCCCAAACCCCTCTGCCTGAGATTTTCCCCTTCACAGCGCACACTACGTCAGGCCGCCCGCTGGCACACTTACCCTCATCCTAGTTGCCATTTTCCCAGAGTGATAAAAATTGTCTCCTCCTGTTCCTTCTCTGATCGCCTCAGTGAGAGCATTCTTTATGAAGCACAGTTAATTGTGTCCCTTGATTGCTTAGAATCCGATGGTTCTCCCAGCATTCACCAGTCTTTACCATGGCTAGAAGGCTCTGTGGATGTAGTAACTCCCTACCTTCTGGGACACTTCAGGACACCCCACGGTCACCCTTACACTGCCCGTTAAGGTCCTTTTCAGGAAAAGCAATGAGTCCAGTTATTCATAAACATACACACACGCAATATATTATTTCCTTGTGTCTTCTGACGTGGGGGCACACTTTGAAGTGTATTCATAATTGAATTCATCGCTTTGAATTCAGTGTCTCTTCACTTGAAAATGTATCTGAAGGTTGAAAATATGTCAAGCATATTATTTGAAAATTCTTTAAAAGAATTTATCTGCTTCAATACTTCAGACACCCTAAATAATTTTTTTGTTTCTATCATTCAGATCTTCACTAAGGCATCCCCACTCAGAGCCTGCCCTGAACTCCCTAATGAGTATTACTCACTTTCACCACCACACAGGCTTCCTCTTCCACTTGCCATTCCTATACTTTCACAACTGTCTGTGGGGTCCTGAGATGGGTATTTCTACCTATATTAGACTTTGAGCACTGAAAAGACAGGATCTGGTCTGCTTGTTCTTGGCATGTAGTATGTGCTCTGCAAATAGTCATGGACCAAGTGACTGAACACACATGGTCCTGATTGTCATTTCCATTTACTTACTTTCCCTTACTTCTCCATCCTGAATTGCTATTCATCCCACTATCTGCCCCCACCCCCTGTACCCCAAAGTTGATCACAGTATTCATTACACTTTGCTTCTGCTATTTTCATCTTCTTGTTAGAATAAAGGATGTTGAGGGCCTGAATGCACAGAGCTGGATACATAGTAGGTTTTCAGTGAATGCTTATGACACTGGATTGTGTCCTCCCGGGAAATCATTCTGGTTCAGATTCCTCACACAAAAGCAGGCAGTAGTCCATGGTGCTGCTATGTATAAAAATAAATTTCTTCCCACCTCCCCTTGCCCACAATCCCAAGGCTCCTGTGCTCATATAAGAAGTTCCTCTACTTGATTTGCGTATACAATAGCTTTTGAACCTGTCAAAAAGAATTAGGCTGGTTGTTACAAAAATTCCTCAGCTCACTATAGAGCTGCTGAATCAGGGTCACTAGGACTGGAGCCCAGAAATCTGCATCTTTTACTTGGTTGGTAACAATTGATATTAGGCAGAACTTCATCCTGCTGCCAGTGAAAGTATTTTGGTGAGGAGAGGGAGCAAGCACAGAGATAACCACAATATAAAGTAGAAGGTTCAATGGTAGCATTTAAGGAAAGACTCAAGGGAAGGTCTTTGTCCCTAACTTTCAATTATAAGATGATTCCACACACACATATACTCAGGTGTCTGCAGTTGCAGACACCTGATAGGTCATTCTGGAGTTGGTGAGTTCAAGGAATTTAACTGTGCGCTATCATGATCGTTACCACTAATATTTCTAAGAAGCATCTACTAACTGACAAACCTTATTCTGCAGCTTTGTATATATTATTTCATCTAATAAACAAGAACAGTGGGAGGCTGATGCCAAATAAAAAGCCTGCTCCCTTCTTAGGAAGCACAAGACGGAACTCCAGTCCACAGCCAGCCCTGGATACAACTCTGGAGAAGCACTTGGCTCTCAAGGATGGATCAGGTCTCCCTAGGGAAGGGCTCTCCTGTACATCTAAAGCCTGGGATGGGGGCGGTGGGCAGGAAGGGCTGGAGCCTGCAAACAGCTAGACACATTCCTTAAGTCTAACTTTATGAGCTCAATAATATTCCAGCTATCATCAGTTTCCTCAAGCAACCCTTCTCCATCGCTGTTGTGGATGCAAAAGTCTAAACTTATAGTCACACACCTTCAGATCAACCATGAAAATGGTGATTACCTTTGCAGTCCTTTTCACTTGAATGGTGTGGGAGGCCTTGGTTATTTAGCACTGAGGATTGGGCATGCAGGGCAGAGATAAGGAAGAAAAATTTAAGACCAGAATTTAGCCCATCTGGAGCTGACCCACTATTTTATAGATTGTGTTTTATAGTATTTTAAGGTTTACAGAATCCATTAATTGTATTGAGCTCTTTAATCCTCACAACATCATTACAAGAGAAGCGTATTAGCTTCATTTTGTTGCTGAGTTTCAGCAACTCACCAAGGTCGTGTGATTTGACCCAAGACGCCAGCCCAGGTCTTCCAGCTCCAGGAGCTCTGTTCTTTATTGACACCAAACACATAGGCTGAGAGAAGTTTGTTGAAAGAAGGATGAATGAGTGACTTTCTCCCTAGCCAGACACCACCAAGGATATAAAGACGAATCATATTTGTTCTCAAGGGAATTGAAAATAACTTCCTCTTTCTCTCCTCATACCCAACCCCACAACCATAATCAAACAATAAAGGTTACCTGGCACCTATTGTTGATTTTACAAGAGTGGAGAGTCATTATTTTTCAGTGTCAACAGTACTAAAGAATCAACAAAAAGATGGGGGTCTTCCAGAGTATATTGCTAGTACCCAAGGTATGACTCTTTTTGTAAAATATTTCATGGGAGCTCTAACTTTTAATTCATACCACTAAGGAGATATCTGATTGTTTCCTGGAAATACTAATAATGCAAGGCTCATAAATACTAATGAAACACTATAGATTAGCAGAGCTCAGCAAGTAACCTGGGGGTGCCTAGGAGAGAATTCTTAGATTAAAAAATAATAAAGACTACCTTTTAATCGAATTTTCCCCAGACTGGATTCCCAAATATTAATAAATACTCCATTTGGCTGTATGGAGAGCAGACTCATATGAGTACCTTGAGGAATCCAGAAGTGAATTATTGACTTAGCTTTAGCTTGAAAAGAACTTTATTTATTCAAAGGCTATTTTAGGTGCCAAGGGCTAGATAAGTTCGAGACAAAGGTTAGGAGGGGCAGAGAACCTCGGCCTTTGAGATAAACACATAATTCAAATGCATGCTTCTAATTCAGCCAACTTAGTCACCCAAGTTGGAATTTACTTATTATATTTTATATTATATATTAATATATAATTATATATTATTATATATTATTATCTCTCAAGAATAATAACTACAATTGGAATGTACACAATTTGGTGATAGCAGAAACTATATCTCTGTCCTTCATTACTGAATCCTCGACATTTAACACAGTGTATAGCACCTAATAGGTACTCACAAAATGCTTATTAAATAGAGAGTTCTTAAACAGTTTCCAGAGTTTTTCAGAGCTTGTTATCTTTTCCTGAAGGGCAGCTCTAATTATAGCTGCCCTTATATCTTATTATTATCTTCATATTATAAAACCTCCAAATATACACATATCCATGAACCTGTCTATCGTAGGTCACCACAGGACCTGCAGCCCTCCCCCTCCCCACCCTGGGCTCCAGGCTCGCCAGAAATCTCCTGTTCTCCTGCCCATAGACTATAAGTTTCTCTCACTGGAATGTTTGAATGCATTTTCCACCTATGTTTCTCTGTCAAGATCCTAGTCATCTTCCTAGGTGTTCTTCAAGTAGCTCTTTTTCCATGACAACTGCCCTAATTTCTCCTCTCTCTCACTCTCTATTTCCAAGAGTGTGACCCCAATTACTTAAGCTCCCTGCAGGGACCGGCTCCATCTCTGGCACAGAACAGTTGGTCAACAAATGGGTTGTTTGTGATGTCTAATCTGAATCCCAGAAATACAGCAAAAGGAACAGTTGGGAAGCTTATGTTATGATCAAATTAGAGAAAAACACCCAGTGTCTTCCACAACAGCATTAAATATCTCTCCTTGGACCAAAAAACACTGAACCATCCAAAGCTGACATCAAAGCAAAGGTAATAGAAAAGAGAGAAGGAAAATCCAAAAGGCAGCAGCTAAAATGGAAGGAAAGCGGATGAGTGCCTGTCTGAGGACAGGTGGGGATACCATGGATGGGTTGTCTCTGTAAAGAGCATATGGGTTTGATGGTGCGAAAGTACATCCACAACATGGGATGTTCCGCCTCCAGGAGGTCATGTGACTTCTCAACTACTTTTCTGCTACTTAAGTCAATATCCAGGTGCTTCCTATGAACCTCCACTTGGGCAGGAATGGGTTTTATGTATGAATCTTCATGGTGTGTGAAGTATCTAACAATGGAAATTCCCTGCAGTCATTTTTGTTGTTGTTAATTCATATCCAGAGTATTTTTTTAAATAATATAATAGCTTATTTTACATCATTTTGTGCCTTTTTCCCTCTCCACCACTATGTGCTTCCCACCACCAGTTCACCTGTGTACCATCACCATAGTCCAGTACACTTCCCCCACCCCCATTTTTTATCCATTTCCCATTCCACCCTGTAAAATGTCTCTGGTATATAATTGTTCATTATTATTATTATCTTCCCCCCTGTCCTTTATACTCCTGCTATGAGTGAAACCATCCAGTATTTTCCCTTTTCTTTCTGACTTATTTCACTAAGCATGATCCCTCCCCGCTCCATCCATGTGGCTGCAAAAGGCATGTGTTTATCTTTTTGATTGCGAAGTAATATTCTAGTGTGTATATGTACCACATCTTTTTAAACTAGTTATCTACTTTTGGACATTTGGGTTGATTCCATGTCTTTCCAATTGTAAATAAAGCAGCAATAAACATGGGGTGCAGGAGTCTTTTTGAATCAGTGTTTTTGTGTATTTTGGGTAAATACCTAAAAGTGGAATTCTAGGTTATATGAAATCTCCATTTTTAGCAGTTTGAGAAACCTCCAAAGAGTTTTCCATAGTGGTTGTACTAGTTTACATTCCCACCAGCAGTGCAGGAGAGTTCCTTTTTCTCCAAAACCTCGCCAACATTTGTTGTTGTTAGTTGTTTTAAGATGTACCGTTCTCATTGGTATATCTCATTGTGGTTTTAATTTGCATTTCCCTTATTACAAGCATATTTTTCATATGCTTGTTGGCCATCTCTGCAGTCTTTTTTTGCAACAGACTGGAGTAAATGTTTCAATCTGGGGACTAGCCAAATGTTGTATTCTGTAAGTTCTGGCCTATTTGCCAAAAATGGGGTTCATTCCATACAAAGAAATAGGGAGTCCAGAGCAACACCTGTGAATGGGCTCCCACCTCTTAATAATCTGGAGCCAAGTTCCCTGGAATCAGCAATTCTGCTCTGTCATTCTCTCACTTCTGTCCCTTTGGCTGTAGGATGGAGGAATAACTGTACCTGCTTCATGAGGTTTTAATGAAGATTAAATGAGTTAACAGGTTCAGAGTGCTTAGAATAGTGCCGGGTATGTAAGTGCTCTTATTGGCATGACTTCAGGCTCCATGGGCTTAATGTAGGTGCCGGTCATAGGTGCCAATTTATATAATTGCATAGATTAGAGAAATAATACCCCAAGGGCATGGGTCATATGCCAGCAGGCCAAAACCAAGATAAGGTATGGCTTAAATGTACACATGGACACTGAATACAAAGGACAGTTACAGAATGCATTATCCAGGGAATAAGAGAGCTGAGGATAATCCCTAGGATACTGTATGTAACACACACACAGGATGGCCCACACATTTATGCCCCAGTGCAGGGCATGAGAATGAGTCCTGATCTTTAGAATGATTCTGGACCCAAAGTCCCTTGCTTCCATGGTCAATGTACCTCTCATTTACATAAAGCTATAACTCATGTGAAAGTGGCTAGGAAAGTTTCACCTGAAATACAAAATGTCATCATTCTTACTTCTTTTTGCCCAATATACTTGGGAGACCACTGGGCCATTATCCAGAAATCTGGGTGTTCATTATAGCTCCTTGTGTCTTCAAACATGTCACCTCACCACACTGCATGTCGGACTCATCTTTAAGTGGAGAGTCAGTCTTGAGCTCTACCATCTCCAGCCTGAAAATCAGTGACTGATCTCTAGGTCCAGAGCAATATCTTACACCAAGAGTTTGCTTCAATTCCCTTGAATCATGTTTATCTTTCAAGTCTTTTTTGGACACAAGTACCTGTGGACCCCAGAACTGAAGTAGCCTCTAAGAACTCAATACTTGATAGCTGAGTCCTTTTAAAAATATAGGGAGAGCTGTGGGGGTGGATGGCGTTAAAGAATGAAGGCCTACTCTATCCAAGCAACCACATAGCTTAGGATGGCAATAGGGGCCCCAACCCAGTCTCCAAGCACCACCATTGAGTAGCCTGCTAAGCTCCTTTCCCACTGTAAAGAAAGGGAGCAAGCTGAAATAGAAAGGCAGGAATAGAGGGAGGGAAACAAGGGAGAGGAAAGCTGATGCAAAGAAAACCAGCAGATGTTCCCCAACCCCAAGACAATGGCATCAGGGATGTGAGGAGGGGGCAGTCAAGGAAGAAGGAAGAATGCATGACATAAAGCGCCTTAAGATAGGCAGCAGTGGGACAGGATGAGGACTGATGAGCTGTTGTTACCTGGGGGAGATCCAGGCCCCACACCTCCAACAGCAACACTTTGACATTTCATCTTGTGTTTAAGCTTTAATAAGCATTGAAAATGGCATGTCATGTTCATAGAAGGTCAAATACAGAATCCTCCTGTGGCAAGTGTGTATTCCACAGCTACCAGGTGAGTTGCAGTGGAGGAAGGATTGAGAACTGCTCTTGTAGTGGGTCCAGGATGCTGACCCCAGACAGAACACATAGTAATGCACTTAGCTGCTCACTACTGAGCACCTACTATGTGCCAGGCCTGATGTACTATTAACTTTACTTTCCTAACCCAATCAAGTACATTTAAAGCAAGTATTAGTTAATACTTATTGATGGAGCGTGTGCATTTATTTTGTTTATTGAGTCTCAGGGTAATTTCCATGAACGCTGGAAACTTCGATTCCCTCCCTTTCCTAAGCCTAACATCTGTGACGTTATGATAAAACTGGAGATCATCTCCACTGCATTTCTCATGAGTCGTCTGCTTTGTTCTCTCCAGGTGCTGTCAGTGGCATGCCCAAACCCAAAGCTGGAAGAGGAATAGCTTACAAGGGGGCAAAGCTGCACCTGCTTGAGCTCAGAACTTACAAGTGAGCTGAGAACTTCTGCTGGCCCCAAGTTAGCCAATACCATGGAGAAACTCAGTGCCTTCTTCAATTCCATCTGGGATGTCATCTCAACCAAACACCAAGAGGGCCTCTACAACACCATCTGCCTGGGCATCGTCCTGGGGCTCCCTCTCCTCGTGGTCGTCACGCTCCTCTTCATCTGTTGCCATTGCTGCTGGAGCCGACCAGGCAAGAGCAGCCGACAGCCAGAGCACAACAAGGGCAAGAAGAAAAAGAAGAAGAAAGATGAAGAAGACCTCTGGATCTCTGCACAGCCCAAGTTTCTCCAGCTGGAGAAGAGACCATCGCTGCCTGTCTAGTTAGGCAGGAAGCAGGGGTGTGCTCTCTGGGACGAAGCTGGCTTCCAGCTGCACACAGGCAGGGGAGCAGGATTGTGCAATGATGCACCCGTCCACAGAGGAGCAGTTCAACCAGGGAACAAACCTCAGGCCGCGCACCCCCTGGAGGGCACTCCTGGGGACTACATGGACAATTTCAAGGGCACTAACTAGGCAGCTATGTGTCCGACTGCAATTCTCTTCCTGACAGACTCGGGCCTGCCTCCGCCTGTCTCTGGCATACTGATATGCAAAAGCACAAAGAACATTTATCCATACATCTTGATATGTCTCCCGAATGCACACACGTGCACACACCCCCCCCCACACACACATACATGCACACAAATGCAGGTAACAGGTACCTGGGAAGTAGATTCTGTTCATTGAAGGATCATCAAATATCCATTTTGTGCAAGGCCCTGTGCCAGGCACTACATCCCCTGGTCTTATGAAAAACAAGTCTCATAGGAAGGCCTGGCCAGATGCAGGCACAAAGGAACACTTAGCCAGCAGGCAAGGCCCCGCTGCACTGTCTACTCCATATGCCACTCAGGTTAACGATGCGTGCCATCCCACCCCACCCTACGTAACCTTTCACTGGAAATCCTTATATTTGGACATTCCAGCCACGTGGTACAGCCCCCATCCCGTGCACAGATACACACCAAGTTTCTGTGCTTCTGACCTCTCCCGTGAGAGGACCCGTGTAAAGTGAGACTGATCAACATTCACTGAAAACTTTAGTCTTGCAACACAAGACAAAGTCCTCATTAGCACCAAGAGGTAGTCCATGTGGCTCCAGACCTCTCTTGGAGACACCACTCCCTGAACCACTTGGCAAGGCGCCTTTTCCAAGTGAAAGCACATGTCCCCGGTAGGGACTGCTCGCGAGTGATGGAGACCAGGAGTGTTCCACTGACCTCAGGGACTGCTATCGCGGGTACCTGTGCAAGGTGTGGTTTACAGGTGAAAAGGAGATGTGCCGCCTGATCTGGTATCTCCTCCATCACCAGTGGGATCCAGAGGGGAAGGACTCCAGTCGCCGGTACAGCCTCACCAGAGGCACACTGGAGGTGCCCCGTAGCCTGCAGTGCATGCATGGTAGGTCTGGGACGGGGTGCAGAGATGAGAGCTTAAATGAAAGAGTAAAGCTATATAGAGAGGTGTATTAATATTTATCTTGAAGCTCAGGCAAGTGCCTTGCACACTGCTGGTACTCGTAACTGTCTGTGGATGCTGTCGGATAGGTGATGCTGAGGATGTTAAGGGTAAACTTGGAATACCTCACTGATTCTCCCAAGTGACCTTTATTCCAAGGAGCCCACTAATTGCTGCAACAGATGAAAGTTGAATTCTGTGGGAGGGTGCATGCAGCACCCAGGACGGGTTGACGGGTGCTCTGAGGTCCGTGAGGGCTGCAGTGAGTTGAGGAGTGTGTTCCCCATACGGCTGAGGTTGGGAGGCAGCGTTGACCCACTTCTGTGATAAACTGGTTGGTATTTTGTTTTTGTGTCCATATAACAAACATGGCTGATGTCCATCTTGGAGCAGGTTGTGCTCTAAATTTTATTTGCAAATCTGCTGGGTAGCTCTCTTGAAATAATTTTCCATGGAAGCTGTTCTAAGTGGTGGTGAGATAGTAATTTAATTAATTCTGTATCTAAATGTTGATTATTTATAGTAGTTTAAAAGGCAATTCTATAGGACCGTGTTCAGAGGAACATATACTCTATTTGGTTACTTTGGCTACCTGGGACTCACCTGCCAGGTGTATTCTGGGCCTGGAGCAGGTGAGTTCTGGTGACTACTGCATGAGGGTCTTCTAACCAATCATTTGTCAGGCCTGCATGTATCTCAAAACCTGTCACATTCACCCTCTCACCCTAAGAGGTCATACATTCCCTGGGTAGTCAGGCCCCCGACTCATGCACCCCTATGACCTGAGCTACAAGCACCTCTTATTCTCTATCTCCTTGTCACATGGAGGATATGCAGAGAGCACATGGCTGTGCCCATCAGTGGTATCTAGAGCCTCTCCTCGTCAACTGCTGCCCTTCCTGTCTCCAACGCTCAGTCCCCTAAAATGGATGACTTGGGGAAGATGTGGAGGTTGATGGCCGAGACTAGATGTCAGGTATAATGTAGGAGAGCGGATCACTGGGATCACAGACCGCACAAGTAACACAGTTGCTATGGCAACTGGCTGCTAGTTTGAATTAAGACAGCAGTCAGTTGTCATCGCCATGACAAGGCCTCTGTCTGAGGGGTGCAATGCTCTGCTGGCTCCTGTTTGAATGGTGTTGCATTACTTCTGGGGCTGAATCACCCAGAATTGCACTCTCAGTTGCTTCTATAGCTTAAAACCCAGGAGACCCAACCCCTGCACAAGACTTAACTTTTCCCTAGTCAGCCTCTCCTGACAACCTGCCCAGAGGACTGAGGCATGCTAGATTCCCCGGTTTGTGGTGAATAAATGGGTGGGTGGAAGGAGCCCAATTCAGGGTGTCCACTGCCTCTCCACTGTCTTTCCACTCCATTCCCACCTTTCTCTACCAGGTTTTATTCTTGTTTTATTCCCTTTGTCCCCACACCGCTCTGGTCTTTCATTCCTCTCCATTTTGACTTTTTTCCAGCTTCGGTCCCAGAACAGACACTGGCAGCCAGAAACAACTGGGGACTGGAGCTTTCTGGCCCATTTTGGGAGACTTGGGTGAGAGAAGGACAAAGGGATTGCAAAGAGGAGGCTTCTAAACCAGCACAGGCTTGGGGAGAGAGCCAGGACTGCGGAACAGCTTCAGCCACCAAAGTCAAGGAGATCTGGCCCCACATGGCTCAAGGGTGTGCTTTTTATCGGGGGTGGGGACTAGGGGGTAAGAGAAGATGTAGGGAAAGGAAGGTCACCTTTTCAAGAAGAATCAAAATGGCCAAAGTGGCGTAGTATTTGTCAGTATTTCTTTTCTGTAGCATTCAAACACAAAAGGAAAATTTATTTAAATAAAGTGTTTTTTTGGAAATAAAAAGCTCTGCCTGGCTGGAGTCAGAAGTTATTTTCTTGACATGAGATACAGCCTCTCGTATACAACACTGGTGAGTGATGTCTGTGGGGACTCTCTCTGGCACTCTGCCCTTCCTGCACGTGTCTTTAGGGCAAGGCAGAGGCTGAGGACCAGAACTGCACTCACACCACCGACAGAGCAGACATCTAGAGACCAGGCACCCTCAGAAGTGCCAGCTTCAGAAAAACACACTGATGTTCCTTGGCAATACTTAGAGAACATTCCCTTCAATGAGGTCAATCAATGTCTTCTCTAAAGAAAGAAGGGGAAAATAGCAAAAACTTGGTAAAAATAGACTTCTGAGCAAGGTACAGCATCGGGAAGAAGAGAGATCAAAAACTTCTACAGTGGCTGCTAGAGAGGTGGATGGATAGGTAGGTAGATAAACAAAGGGTTGGTAGACAGATGAATAGATAAATGATTGATACGCTAGGTGGATAGATGGATAGATGGATAGGTGGCAGATGATGGTGGTGATGGGTGATAGACACCTCCATACACACACATTTATGTCTGTATGAATGATCACCTTTGTTCCTGTCAGCCAGAACTTTGCATGGAGTATGGCATGCGATCATCTAGATCCCTCGCTTGATGCTAAGCTGACCACTAAAGCAGAAACTGACCAGAGCAGAGCTACACAGTGGAACCAGGAATGATGCAAATGTTCTATATCTACACTGTCCGATATAATACCATGAGTCACATGTAGTTATTTAAATTAATTGACATTAAATGAAGGGCCCAGCCACAGCCACATTTCCATTGCTCAAAAGCCACCTGAAGCTAGTGGCGGCCACCCTGGAAGGCATCCGGGCTAGAAGCTTTTTTCCGGGGGGGGGGGGTGTCAAACACTTCAGTACTACTGTGTCTGCGCATTCTCACGAGGGCCCAGAAGGCAGGCCAAGAGCTCAGGTCCCTTCTGCTTCCTCCTCCCAAGACAGACTGCCATTGCTGTAGCTGCACTTAATTCCCTGGCTCCCTTCTGCATCCGCATGCCATTGACACACACAGACGTTTAATTCAGCCCTGTTCTTTCCATGGGATTTCCAAACTTTCCAATGTGGAAGAAGGAGCGTGGCCCAGAAACTGAGGGGTGCTGAACCCAATGCCATTGTGCCTAGCCTTGGCCCTATTGCGGTGGTGTGAAAACAGAGTCGAGCTTTCTCCGCTGAACAGGGCACTCTGCACTGCACAGGCTCCTTTCCCTTAGATCTTAGTATTATTCTCAAAGTCAAAGTCACAGGACTACAAGACTGAAAAAGGAGTGCCTTCAGCCGCTCAGCGTTCTGTCTGCCATGGGTTCAAAGAACTGTTCTTAAATACTTTCCTTCCAGAACGGCCGTGCATGCTTGAATAACTCTTCCTGAGGCTCATTGATTTCATTAACACTTTTGACTCTTTACCATAGAGAGGTCCCAAGCTCTTCAACATACCTGTGACACGAAGTTGTCCGGGTTGGAGAGACCAGAGCTCTCCTCAGAGCAGGCTGTCGGGGACACCTCTTGGGAGCTGTCTAGAGGAGGATCGTGGGAGAGGAGGGTGTCACTTGAACAGCCTGTGGCCCTAAACAGCAGCCGGAATAGTGAGTCAGGGTCTCAGCCTAAGTGTACAGGCTAAGGACTTGGAACTCGCACTGTCCATTGGTAACCTCCAGCATCACTGGATACATCATTTAGACCCAAGAACACCTCTGTAACAACCTCTGTATCTGCAGAAGCACAGTGAAGGCTACTAAGACTTACCTCACGGGACTCAGAGGATCAAGGCGACTAATGCATATATATCATCTAGCGCAGGGCTGGCTGACAGCATATGCTCAGTGAGCTAAGCTTGTTATTAGGGAGAACAGGATGCAGATGGTGGAGAGTTGTGTCCCGGAAGTCAAAGGCGAGGAAACTTTCAGGAAGAAAGCCAGAGCCTTAAGTTCAAGGGCAGAGCAGGGCCAGTGAGATCAGGATTGAAAGTGACCTGTGCTTTCTACCCCCTTGGTGCAATATGTTGCTCCTTCATGTCTTCCCTCACTGCATTGTCTACCTAAGATCTTTATTCCCAGTTTGTAGTAAGTGACTGGACTGGCAAGGCCATCCAGCCTTACTTCAGCCCCCTCCGCCCACAACCAAACCACTCTGGGGTGACAGTGCCCCCTGGTGGCCAGATCAGGAGACTTTGCCTCCACAAATTTTGTAGGTTTCCCTCAGAGCATCAATCCACCTGGATGGCTCATCTTCAAAACTAAATGTGCTTAAAGACTCACTGGACTTTCTGTGATTATATTCGCAAACCTGTCAGGGTGAAAATTGCTATGCTCATTTAGTCTAAATCTTAATTGTTATTACAAACATAATTTTGTTCAAGTGCTCTGCATTTGCATCGCTGCCTACAGGAAAGTGTTCCTAGCCATGAGTCTTCCCCCTCACAGCAAGAGGTGGCTGCACTGTCATTGTGTGTGTTTCTGTATCCCGGCACCCCATTCTCATCACATTAGAATGAGCCTTCAAGAGGCCAGAATTATGATTGTCTTTTTTTTTTTTTTTAAGATTTATTTATTTGTGCATACAGAACTGGGGTACAGGCCGGAGGCTCAGGGGCAGCGAGAGGTTTCACCAGAGACAGAGTGGGGAGCAGAACAGGCAGATGGACGAAGTACACTGCTGAGGGGATCTGCGGGCGGGCCAGGAGAGGTCCTGCCGCGCCATGTGGTCTCCTCCAGGGCAGGCGGGGATCGAACTCATGCGGAAGTGGCTTTAGCTTCTTAGTGCTGTGCTTTAGCCCGCTGCACCACCAGGGAGGGCCCATTATTGTCTTCTTACCATGACATCTTGGCTATCTGTCATGGATCCCGGTGCTTATACACTACACACTAAATAAATTTCACTGAAGGGAAGAAAAATCACTAGAGTGTTTCTTGTAATAGTGGATTCCCTGTTCTCCTCTGCTCTCAGGTAAATTTGCTTAAATCTAGGGTGGGTCTAGACAAGCTGCTCTTCTGACAAGCACTCTAGGTAAATGCCAGTGATCTCTGGACCACACCATGAGCAATATTACCCAGACACTCAGAAAACAAAAGAATTCTATGGTCAAGTAAGTTTCCAGAATGTTACATACTCTGACTTCCCTATCTATTCCCCCTAAGACCCATGACACATAGTCACATTAAAGGTTCTAAGAAGTAATAGACTAAAGAAATGGCTACTCAGAGTTTCCCCAGACTTATCCAACCAGTAAAGCCCTTTTTCTTCTAGCAAAAGTTCCAAGAACACCATTTGGGAAACTCTGCGAAGGCAGCCATTCCATGCCTCCACAATCTCTCTTCCACTGCCTTCAGCCCAATTTGGATCATCCTCAAAGAAACGTTTCCTGCAATGCACAGACTTCCCTTTTCCTTTAATAACCTGTCTCACTCTGCCCTTTGCCTTCCACTTGTGAAAGACCCTTGATGACTTGTCATAGCACACATCCCCCAGAGCCGGCTGGAGATGCTCCTCTCCCAAGGACACAGAAAAAGTTCATTCAGAAGTTTTGAATGAAGTTAGAGAAACTAAAGATTTCAGACCTCCAGCTTACCATTCCAGAGAGTTCCATGGTTCATAAAATCTCTTTCATCATCTTGTTCGTTAGGGCAGCAACCATGCAGAGAGAAAATCAGGTGTCGATGTGAGTGTCACTTTACAAATGAAGAAAACAGGGCCCAGAGGTGAACACTCACTCAGATGCAGAACGGAAACCAGGTGTTGAGACTTCTACCCCACGTCCCCTTTGGTCCACCAGGCCTCATGATCCAGGCACTCTGCCACTGGGGCACCTCAAAGAGGTTCACCTGCCAGAGCACCTCCTGAGTCAGAGACTCAGACCACCCTTAGGCTCAGCAACCAAGATTTCGAGGACCCAGGTGTCTCAATGGGATGTTTCACAACAAGTCCCATCTGCCTCCTTATCCTTCTCTAATTAAATTGAATTTTCTTCACTCACCAAAATAAAGAGCTGTTTCGTTCCATTTTGTTTCCTTCTTTTATCTTACTGACACACAGTGATATTATTGTTTTCTATTGTGTCATTCTAAATAAAGGCACCGTGACTTATCTGTATGACAGAATACATAAGCGTCTGTGGGCCAACTGGGGAACTTAGCTTCTTTATATAACATTGAAATTAGAACTCAACCCATGTCCTGTTTCCTGACAGAAACAACTGACAGAAGGGCCTGAAATGGGGAATCGACTTGCACCTTGAGAACTGCCAAAAACTGAAACAAACAAACAAACAAACCCACAAGGCCAGGAGAGGGCACAGTGGACAATGAGTGTTTTGGTAGTGGGGTGCTATTGTGACGTCACCTGAAGGAGGGGGATCCTATACTTCCAATATAAAATAACAATGTAAACCAACCTTACCTAAATAAAAACAAAAATTTTAAAAATGAAAAGAAAAAGAATTACCCAAAATCCCTTTCAGGGGTACCCCCTTCATCTCCCATCATGCTGATGCTCCCTTCCCCTTGCTCAGCACCCTACCAGTCAGGGGAGCGAGCCCAAGTCCCCCTGGGAAATCACTTGAAGCTACTTCCTAGTCGTCTTCTTTGTACTTTAACCCTGCAACAACACTGCCTGCACAACCATATACACAGAATGGAAGCTGAGCTGTACCCCACAGGCTGACTCTCCAAGGAAGAAAAGTGGGAACCCCCAGAGCACCCCTTTATGGAACAGAGAACAGTGAGCAGGAAGGCAGAGGCTCCTGGTAGCACAACACTGCCATCTCCTGGCCTGAAGGGGTATGACGTAGCTCCTGCCCTGGCCACTGCTAATAGGCTCTTGCTGACAAATTCCTTGCTGATCTTCTTCATTGTTCTGGTGAAGGACTTAAGGGAAAAACTTGGAATTCTTTTTAGTAGAGGTCTTCCTCCAGCAAATGTCTACACTTACCCCAGAGCTTTTTGATTTTTGCCTCCGTTTCTAGTTCTCCCTGTCCACACTCTCTCATCTCAGTTGCTATACCTGGGCCTTTTCCTTCATGACATCCCCTTAATCACATTCTTTGTCTTTCTGACTCCTCAGCACTTCCTGGTTTTAATGGTCCTTGATGCCTGAGAATTCTAAGCTAGAAAGCAGAGCTCTTGAAAGCACCAGATAAACATCAACTTGGGGACTTTATTCCCAGAGGAATCTGCTGTCTAGAGCAACCAGCTCTAAATTCAGCCATAAAAGGACCCCTCCCTTGCCTTTATCACTGACCCTTCAAATCCTGTTGATTCTTCCTCTGAAATTTCTCTCTAATCTGAACTCTTTCCCACTTTCCCATCATTTTTACCACAAGCCAAGGTGAACTATTACCAATTTACTATTGCCAGTTACAATAGCCTGAACTTGTCTCAATCCCCACCCATTCCTCAAAAGTCCTTTCAGTACCTCCCCACCATTCTCTATCCTGCACCAGAATGATATTTCTGAAGTTCAAGCCCCACTGAAGATGTCACTCAAAGGGGTATGCACCCCTGAATTTCCCTTAGCAGTGGTTCCTAGCCCGAGTTGCACTTTCAAATTCCCTAGGAGCTTTAAAAAACTCCAATGTACCATTGGGGGTGGGGGGGACTGTGCAGGGAGTATAGGATCTATAGACATAAAAGTTCCAGTTGATTCCAGTGTCTCTGAGAGCTGAGGCACAGTACTGTTAATCTTTGAACAGTATGAGTCTGAGCTGCAGGGGTCCATTATCCAAGGATTGCTTTCTACTCGTGATCTTTTTCTCTCCTCGGATATTTTCTCTATTCACGGAATCCCACATTCACGGAATCAACTAGGCATGTAAGTAGTCGAATCCACGGATGCAGAACTACAGATACTGAAGTCTAACTGTAAGTTACACATTAATTTTGTACTTCAGGGCAGTCTGTGTCCCCAGTCTCTGTGGTGTTCAAGGACCAGCGAGATTCATGTGGGCAAGCAGGAGTCCCTGCTCATCTCTTCCTTGGCTACCCACCAGCAATCCTCACCCAAGAAACCATTTTTCTCCCTCAAACAAGCCACACTCTGCCCTTTCTTACTTTGCTACCACGTTCTCTCCCCGAGTCCTACCTTCCCTTCACACCTCTAATTCTCTCCTAGCAAACTCAGATCCATCCCTCAGATCCATCCATCTGCCAACATCATACCCCTGGGGCTTTCTCCTGCACCAGCTCTGCTCGCAGGGTTCACTGTGAACTCACTGCACCCAGTGCACCTCCCACTGTCATGGTGTGCCCTTCCCACCATGCTGCCAAGTTTCATCCTCATTTCTACCTAATGCCTACTTTGCAGCCTGCCCCTTCTGTGACAAATTTGTTTGCTCTGATTTGTCCTAAGGGTAGAAATTTCCTTCTCAGGCTCAAAAGTGTGATGGCCCATAGCCTGACTCTTAAAATGGTATTTGACCCTCTGAAAAGCAAGTCTGCCCAGCAATCCCTTCCTAGGACCCATATTCAGCTACCAGAGCAGCTGCTACCAGCACAGGCCATGTAAAAATGAGGTTAGATGTGGAGGGTTAGGGCTGGGATGTTTTCTCCATCCGACAAACATCCTTTGAGAATGAGCTTCTGCAGACTTCTTTGACCGCCTTCAGTAGAACCCTCGAAGGATCAGCTGAGATTTTCTCCACCCCACCCCTCCAGGCAGCATGAACTGAATGCATGCATCCAGTTTCCCTCAAGTCTTGTTGTTGGTCAGTGGTGGAGAACGTTGGGGACTCTGGGGTGCACAGCAGCCATATCAGATACCTCCAGAGCAAGATCACCGGCCAGCAGGCCCCTAAAGAGAGAGCCTCCGAGCGTTTTCCAGTCCAGAGGAGCCTCGCCAGCACTACTGAATCAGGTCAGGAGATGGGACACAGCCACCTACTGTATCATGCCTGTTTACCAACGTGAAAAGTTGAGCAGCATTATCTACCAGGCACTAACCCTGGCTCTGAATCACTCCCTAATTTGATCTGCTTTGCAAAAGGACACTTTACTTCTGAAAACAGCAACAACAACAACAACCTGCACACAGTGGGATGGTGCTGGCTCCCAAATCACTAGTGAGGCTTGTCCATGCCAAGAGAACACGGAAGGCCTGGGAATGGGAAGCCTGAAAGGTGGATGAGGCCGACATCCACCAAGTTAGCTCCATCCAAGCTAGCTCCAGCTCCCCTGCTGACAGAGCCTAATCAGCACTAAAGAAACCTGACAGTTCTCTGCAAATATCTTCTCCTCAGAGACGCCCAACCTCCACTCCAATTTCTGCCTCTATCACTTAATTCTACTGCATTTTTCTTCCACACCCATAGTACTTCTTAAAAATATACATTTACCTGTGATTATTGACAGTCTCTAATAAAATATAAGCAAGGGCAGAGCTTACAGTAGAACCGAACAGGGCTTAACTAGTGCTTGTTGAGTAGAAGAGGCCATGAATGAATGCCGGCAACACACTGCATTAGTGCCAGGACCGTCTGGCTTGCTCACATCTGTGAGCTCACCTGTCTCCCCAGTGCCCCGTATGCTGCCCGGTAAGAAGCAGGCAGGTGACCAAATTCTCATTAAATCAACGAATGATGTGCAAGTCCTTGTGCTTTTTTTTTAAATTATTTTTAAATTTTGTATTGTGACATTGGTTTAAAACATACAGGTTTCAGGTGCACAAACTTACATATCAACATCCTTATAGACTACATTATATTCACCACCAAAAGCCTGGTTTCCACCCAGCACAACTGACCCATTTTACCCAATTTACACAGCTGCTTCCCCCTCCTTTGTGAAAACACTACTTTTTTCATACAATTGTTTTTGTTTTGTTCATTTATCATCCATATATGAGTGAAGACAGACCTTTGTCTGCGTGACTTATTCCATCTAGCATATTCTCTAGGCCCAACCATGTTGTTGAAAATGGCAGAATCTCGTCCTTTTTTTACAACTGAGTCGTATGCTGTCATGTAGATATACCACATCTTTATCTACTCTTAGAGTGACAGGCACTTTGGTAGTTTCCAAGTCTTATGGCGACTGGAATTAATGTGATGAACATGGAGGTGTATAGATCCTTTCAGATGAGTATTTTTCATATTCTTTGAGAAAATGACCAGATGTAGAGTAAAACAGATGTTATGGAATTTCTATTCTTTTTTTTTTTTTAAGATTTATGCATGTAAGACCTGGGGTACATGTAGGTCAGAGGTGTAGGGGTTGAGAGGATTCACCAGAGACAAGTAGGAAGCAGAACAGGGGATCTACCTCATGAGGGGAGCAGCAGGCAAGGCAGGAGAGGTCTGCCATTCATGTGGGACAGCTCCCTGGCTGGCCAGAAGTCAAACTATAATGTAGTGGCTGGCAGAAGCTTGATAGCACTATGTCTTTTTAACCCCTGTGCTAACAGGGAAGCCTTCTATTCTTAATTTATTGAGATACCTCCACACTGCTTTCCTTAATAGCTGCTCCAATTTACATTCCCACCAACAGTGCATGAGAGTCTCCTTCTCTCTTTCCAATACTTGATTCTTGGTTGCTGTTTTGTGAGGGTTTTTTGGATTATAGCCATCTCATGGTGTGAGGGGATGCTTTAATTGACATGTCCCTAATAAGAGATGATGAACATCTTTTTATGTGCCTGTGGCCATCTGTGTTGTTTTTTTTTTTAAAGATTTATTTATTTATGCATACAAGAACTGGAGTATAGGCCAAAGGGGTAGGAGGTGAGAGGATTCACCAGAGACAGAGTGGGGAGCAGAACAAGCCGACTGATGAAGTACACTGCTGAAGGGAGCAGCGGGTGGGTCAGGAGAGGTCTGCAAGCCTGACCATGTAGGTCACTTCCCTGACCGGGGATCAAACTTGTGCTGCAGTGGCTGCAGTAGCTTCATAGTGTGCTGTGCTTTAACCTGTTGCACCACCAGGGATGGCCCTGTGCCTGTTTTAATCAAGTGTTTTGTTGTCACGTTAGGAGAATCCTTTGTATACGTTGGATATAAGCATGTTTTTTAATGATCAGCCCAAACCTGAAGCTGTGCTGTATTCAAGCCTCTGATTATCAAATCTAGAGTTACCGTGGCATTGCTCAGGGTGTGCGCGCATATAGAAGGGGGATGCTGAAAACCTGAAAGGTGAACAAAACTGGTTTTGGCGAGTATGGATTGGCATACATTCAGAGGCTAAAACCTGGGGAAGCCCAAGCAACAAACAGCACCCTCATCCAGGAGGGGCACTTGCTTTCCTTCCCCTCACTCACATCTGGCTCCAAATGCCATTGTTTTCCTCCCAGGTAAGAGAACACAGCCAGCCAAATTCCATTATACTGCTGCACAAATTTTACCTTCATTTGCACTTGGGTTAAATTTAGAATTCAAGTGCACTTGTGTGGGGAAAGTAACACAAAGCAATTTTTTTTAATCAAATGGCTTATTATTTATTTTTTTTAAATAGAACCTGAAGTGACTTCAATGATCACTGACTTCACAATGGAAACACCTTCCAAACTGACAGGAAATAAACAGAACGTGACCTTGCCAGGTGCCCATTCAACAGTAAGCCTCTGGCGCCAAGAAAACGCAGAGGTCCACCTCTGTGGGTCTCAGCAGGGGAGGGTGGCAAAAGACTTGAAAGGCATGAAAGAGAGTCATAGAAGAGTGTTTGGGGGAACCAATTATCACAATAGTCGAGTGTTTTAAAGTTAAAACAAGTGATAATTTATTTGCAACATATGCAGCTCTATGAACATGGTTATGCAAATAGCCAGAAAGGGGTACCCAAAGAGAGTAACACGGGAGCTTTGATTTCCAGCAGGATACTAGTCAGAACTCGGCTAAATGTGAGCCCATCTCGGCCTCTGTCGGTTCCCTTTCCTCTTCCTCAAAACACCAGCAATTTTTATAAAGGGGTTTTTCCCCGTGGTTCATAGGAGGCATCTAGCCACCCAGCTTCTTGGTCATTAGAGCTCCTCTGTTGGGCTGCTTTCTAGAAATATTTGTACCAACAGACCTTTACCAACTTCTAGAGGTTTCCAATTGGTGAAATGCTAGATGATTTTCCCCCAATCCTATTTGTTGCTGAAGACAAACTGAAATACCTTGCAGTCCCACACAAAGAGCAACTCCTACTCTGTCAATTCCCAGCCCATGCCACTCTGCCCTGACCACCAATACATGGGCAAAGATGCAGGTGACAGGGAAGGAAGCTTGGTAACACGCTTTGCTCTGCAGGTTATCCAACCACCTCAGAAATTAGAGGCTCTGAGCACTTCTCAACCTTCTACTAGCCAGTCAGCCACTGCCCACCCCACCCCCTTAGTATGCAGCCCCAACTCCAGGCTGGCCTTGTCTGGTGCAACGATTGCTCAAGCAGGCCATCAGAATGTTCTGGTCTTTTCTCCTAGTGTCCGCTTCTTTCTGGCTGGGACATGCTCTCCGTTGTGGCCAAGAGGACGGATTTTCAGTTCCACATGAGGAATGGAGAATTCATGTCCTTTCCATGGTTCCCAGTTCACCCCCTACATCAAAAAAAAAAAAAAAAAAAGTTAACATCAATAAAAGGTGCTTGGAGTAGGTTAGGATACAAAGGAATATTCTTTGTTGGAGAAAGCACTCCCTCTCTGTTTAGGGGAAAGTAAAAGAAAACAGGTGAACCATTGGGGCGATGTGGCCTGGTGGACAGCGATGCTAAGGAAGTGAAAGCTGAATCTGGAAACATGCGCCCTCTGCTGGGCACTGGAATAGGACAGCTGAGGATGTGGAAGCCCACCCCTCCCCACGTGCCCCTGCTCTCCCTCACCCCAAGGGGCTGGACAATAGGGGTGTGAGCCAGGAGGTGGCAGGAGCCAGGGCGACATCAAAGTTACACAGGGTCAACCTGGCCAGCAAGGATCAAATGATCTTTGTCTCACTCTTTTCCTTCCCCAAAAATTAAAGGCAAAAATAAACATATTAATTGGCCAATTGTGTAAAATCATTTTCAATTTAGACTGTTTAGATATTAGCTCTGGGGTAACAAATAGTGTGCTGAAAACTAAATTTCATTTTATGTCTTTTGACTGGTGAGTGCAATAATATCTAATTCACTTAATAACCTTGCAACCTGGCCAATAAAGAGCCCAAGTGACCGATTTTATGTATTTTAATTTGTGAGGTAAATAATAAACAAGAAGCTAAATGCCTTGCAGACTGTGAAAAGTGCATTAACCAGATGAATGTCTTTTATTAGCAAATATGGGGATGGTTTAGGGCTTGCTGGCTGCTCATTTCAAATATTTGATCTCTGATCACAGGCTTCCCTGAGTCAGCCCACAGGCTGCCACCATGATGCATGGGCCCATCCTCTTGTCTTCCTGGAGGGTGAATTTCCTCTTCCCTTTCAAAAATCACAGAAGGATGGGGGGCCCAGCTGCCAGGTCAGGGCCAAAGTAATCAGACTGAACATGAATTTTAGATATGTTAATATCTTTGATAATGTTGGTATGAGGTGAGTTCTGGTGGCTCAGAAAAGGCCAGAATCAGGACCTAGAGAGGGAAATTGGCACCCCAGCATGGGAACTCCGAGGGTTCATGGAAGGATGGGTTCATGATGAGTAGGATCAAAGATGCAATTTTCAAGAAGCTGCGAGGCAGCAAGCAGGAGATGCCCTGTAGCTGGTGAGGAATCAAGATGATATTCACATCCCGGAAACTGAAGAAATCAGCAGGAAGAAAGTCTCAGAGAAGGGAGGGGCCCAAGCCCAGAGAACTTCTTCCCATGTACACGGTCAGTTAGAAAGAACTTAGCACGCTGCTTTGGCAGTCTTGGGATAGCTTTGGGTGAAGCAAATCCAAGGGGGGGTCTGACTGAAGGCAGAAAAGACTGTTTTCCTGGCAATCAAAGGACTTGAGAGAAATACTTCTGGGTTAACAAGAAGAACAACTAGAATTATGAATTGTCTGTTATGTACAAAGTGCGCCCCCCCACCCCGAATCTATATATTGAAATCCAGCTCTTAATACAATGTATCTAGAGGCAGATCTTTTTCAGGTGATTAAATGCAGATAAGGCCATGAAGGTGGGCACCCCACCCATGATGGGATTAGTTCCCTCATAAAAAGAAAATCAGAGCTTTCTACCTCTCACTCCAGTGAGAAGGTGGCCATTTACAAGCCAGAAAGGGACTCCTACCTGGAGCCAAATCTGCCAGCAACTTCATCATGGCCTTGCTATCCTCCAGAATTGTGAGACATAAGCATGTGCTGTTTTTTTTTTTTAACATTTATTTTTTTATGCATACAGAACAGGGGTACAGGCCAGAGGTGCAGGAGCAGTGAGAGGATTTACCAGAGTCAGGAGGGGGGACAGAACAAGCAGATTGACAAAGCACACTGCTGAGGGGAATAGCGGGCGGGTCACGAGAGGTCTGCCACGCCATGTGGGTCATCCCAGGGGCAGGGATCGAACTCACACCTAAGCGGCAGTGGCCAGCTGTGCAGTGCTGTGTTTTAACCCACTGTGCCACTAGGGAGGGCATGCATGTATTGTTTTAAGCCAGCCAACTACAGTATTTTGTTACAGCAGCTCGAGTTGAAGACCGTGTCCATGTGCAAACCAGTAAGTGAGGAGGACAACCCGTGTCATCTGTCCCCACTCAGCAGTGGTCAGCCTGAGCCCCGCCCTCCTACACTGTGTAAGTGAACAGCCCTGGTGGGAATGCAGAGCAGGGAGAGGCAGACATGTGGGTGCAGGTGCCTTGCCCTCTCTGCGGAACCTGGAAGAGAAACCCTAAAAGAAAGCATCAGAAAGAGAAACAACAGAACCTGCCTGCAGGGTGTCCCTCTGGGAACAGAATGTGGCAGAGCCTGGGAAGAAAAGAGGTTCACCTGTCACTCACCTCACTATGTTTGGTCTCCCCATATCTGCCATTGGGGTTGGCCAAGTGGCAGTTCTTGTACCACCAGCCGCCATGATGAGTCAAGGCACAATTACTGAGGGCAATATCGTTGTCTCTGTCAAAAGTTGTAAACTTCCAACCATTGTGGTAAGTAAGAGCGTCCCCTGCAGGAGAGAAGAGGGAGGAGAGGAGAGCCTGAGGTGAGCCACTGAGCAGGTGATCATGCTTTGACCTTAAAGGGGTTTGGGCAGGAAAACCTCTAGCATGAAAATGCCAAGGATCTGATAGTTAAATCACAGGTAAGTTACCCCTCACTCCAAATGTGAGGACATGATAGAGATAAACAGATCCTATGTCCTGATCTCCCATCCAAACTTCAGGCCTGTTTCTCCAAAGTCCTTAACAGTGGCATCACCTCGAAGCTTCACCATCATGTCAAATGTTGAAATATCCAGAACCAGAATCTCCCCACGGTACTTGACGGACGGACGACCTTTTCACAATTTCTCACTGCTCTTCTGTCCTCCCTGTCTCCCCTCAGCCATCCTCCTGGCCAGCTAGACTTGACACTCCTGAGTTGTGTTTTAAAACCCTGTTTATGTAACCTCTATCAAGCCTTCCTTCTGTAGATCACCCCTACATCTCTGCTCACAGCCACCTCCCTACACCTGCCCTCAACTCTGTGGGCCTGCAGTAACATGACAGCCAATTTTCATCACCTCAGTTCTAACATCCTGCTTCCTACCACGTAGAAGTGAGTCACACCTGGCTTTGCAGGTTAGAATTTGGCTGTTGCCCCTGCACGATCTCATAATCCGTCATCCTCACACGCGCCCCCCCCCCAACTTGTGGAGTGGACAGGCCCACCTTTCATGCTTCTGCTCACCAGAGAAGGCCTCCATTCTCTCTGCACTTTCATTGGCCTAAATCCTAAGCATTCCTCAAAGTCTAGCTTAGTCCCACTGCTGAAGATTTTCCGTATTAATCCTCCCACACACCTTCTTACCACACACACCTTAACTCTGAGAGTCCTCTAGGCTAGGGCATAAGACTTAATTATATCCTGTCTGGAAATTTATCATTATTTTACTTGTATTTCTCTTATTTTCCCATCAGATTTGTCATCCTTTAATAAATTTTCTTTTTAATTCAGCTCATAAAAGGCAACAAGGGCCCACATCAATCACAAGCCTAATCAAGTTCTGCTCCTCAATATTAACACTTACATTTACATCTAATCTTCGAGTTACTGATCATCAAGATATATTCTCACTGGATCCCGACAACAAGTCTTGGGGTGGACGGGCACTTTTTTGTCTCAAGAGGAAACAAGCTCACAGCAGCTAGTCCCTGGGGACTTGTCAAGGTCCCACAGTCTATAAATGGCAGAGTCAAGACCCAAAGCTTGGCCCTCAGACTCCAAGTCCAGGGTCTTTCTGATATACTGATTTGCCTGCAGCTTCCTTATTCAACAGAGGACTCCAGCTATGCAAACAAGAGTGGGCAGAGTGGGCCAGTGCTGACACTCCCACCAGCGATTCTCAAAGCCTGGTTCCTGCAGCATCCTCTGGGAACTTGCTGGAAACGTATACTTTCAGGCCTACCCCAGAACTACAGAACCAGACTCCAGGGTGGTACTCTGGGGGGTGGGGGGAGGTGCTTTAACAAGCCCCTCAGACGACAAAAAGCCTTCCTGGTGCCAGCTAAAATTTGAGAACTTTTGTCCTGTGACTTCACTCATTTATGCAGGTGACATCACCATGGCGCAGCACCATGCTGGGCTCTGAGAATACAAACAGAAGAGGTGCTGGCTCCTGAGAACTACATTGGGGGTAGCTGAGGACAGATGCATAAAGAGTTGACAACAAAGTCTGCACAGGGAAATCTCCAATTTGTTCCTCTCACTTGGGCGCTCAAACCTCAGCTTCTTTATGTCTCACCTGGCAAAACAAGAGGAACAAGACAGGTAAGAAAGGCCACTCCCACCCAGACACAGCAAGCTGATTCTGCCTGATTCTGTCTCTCTGGAGGCAAGGCAAATGAATGAGCACTTCATTCATACACAGTTCCTCCTCACTTTAGATTTTTCGCAGATAAGTAACTACAGCTTCACATAACACTAAAGGTTTACTTTTAATGAGCACAGGTTACCTTAGTTGCATCCAAAGTTCCCAGAGCTATTTTTGGCGAAATCCAAACAGGGGTTATTTCTACAAGACTTGTTTGTGCCTGTCTAACACCTTGGGCACACACAAGAATATGGAAAAGTGAAGCAGATTTTGGTCTGTGTGGGGGAGTTGCTTTTCCGCAGATGGATTTTCTCCCTTATAGAAACTGAAGCCATACTGATGTTCAAAGCACAGATAGTAAGTGCTTTCATAAATCAAAAAGTAAATTTTCTCTGGTCATCAGGCCCCCAGCCAAGACAGTATTCTGATTTATTAAACTTATCTCCCTAAGTAAGGTAAAGGAGAAAAGCCAATGAGGGTTAGACTGCTCGCTTCTAGCAGAAAGCCTTGGTGAGAGATAAACATCTCACTTCTGGTATAATGGCTTAGGGTAGGAAGCTGGTTCTTCTCGGTGGGGGAGTGGAAGGGGTGGTGGGAGGCCCATAAAAGGTCTGAACCCAAGTCCAGGAAGGGCTCTGAGCTGGTCATTACCTAGCTCATCTAAATGTCATTTGGAGACCAACTATCTTCCTCCAGGAAAGGAAACTTGGGCAGCTGGGCCATCTCAGACCAAGAGGCCACCATCATGTCCCTTACAAGTCACGCAAAGGCACAGGGGTGTGTTTCTGGATCTAGAATAGATTCTTCCCTGAGAACAGGGCCAATGAGAGAGTTCTCGATGCTATCTCTTGGTTTCCCTTTTGTCCATGTACCCAATAATTTCTGTGTCTTAAGTGCCAATGTTTTAAAAATCTACTTCCAAAGAAGGCACTGGCATTTGGGAAAAAGAAATCCCTTGCTGCTGTTATTTGCCTCCCTGTTCCCAACTTACAGACGCTGAGCTCCTCAATGGTATTTCCTGCGCCTCCCTAGTGGAGCCCTCAAGGTCTCCTGCAGGTGGACCCTGAAATCATTTGACCTATTAGCCCCTAGAGTTGATGCATGCCTCTCTGAAAGCCACCTACGTGTGTTTTCATTAGATTGTAAACCTGTAGGTTCTTGGAAACTACGACTTAGTCATATGTAATGACAAAGTTACATATAATAAAAGCAGGTCTTTAAATAGTGTTTGCTCAACTCTGGCGGAATTTCTCATCAATGTTATAATGATAAAACATTGTTTGAGAACCTGCTGAAATCTCTAAACAGATGAGCACTGCCTCGGAAGAGAGCTCACAAATGTTCTCCCTGTCTTACTCCAAGATGTAGAATCGGAACTACAATGACATAGCATTACCTTGCTGGGAGGTGTTTGCTTCAGGGAAGCATAATTTACTTTCTCAGATGACTTCACTGGAAGCAAAAAGTAGAGGGTCCCCCTGAACAATGTGAGCCAAGTGTGAGTCTTAACCCACACGCTTCCATGGGGATATACTTCTGTAGTTCTAATCATGAGCTATAATGGAGTTACAGCCTGGGGAAAGCTGGCCCAGATATGAAGACATCAAAATGTTCACCTCCAGGCCCTCCCTGGTGGTGCAGCGGGTTAAAGCACAGCACTAAGAAGCTTAAGCCACTTCCGCATGAGTTTGATCCCTGCCTGCCCCAGAGGTGACCCACATGGCGCGGCAGACCTCTCCTGACCCGCCTGCTGCTCCCCTCAGCAGTGTACTTCATGGATCTGTCTGTTCTGCTCTCCACTCTGTCCCTGGTAAATCCTCTCACCCTCCGCATCTCTGGCCTGCACCCCAGCTATGTATGAATAAATAAATAAATCTTTAAAAAAAATCCTGAAAATGTTCACCTCCTATTTGAACACTATGTTATCTAAACAATAGTTCAACTTTTAGGACATGATTTCAAAACCTTCCTCAGGGACCAATCAGCACATAGAAGGAAAGCAAAAATTCTACTAACCTCATGACTGTAATTCAGAATTTAGAAGTCAGAATGATAGTACGTGTTGGAAGACTAGACTGCTGCCTAAATGCTGCATGATTTGAACATCTCCCAAGCCTTCCTACTAAAAATACATCCTCCACTGAGGGGCACCATTGGCTCAAACAGCCGTAGGATGGGAATGATCATCAAATCACAGTGAAAAGTCAGAGTACCTGAGAGAGAAGGCATTAATTCAGGAATATGTGGACTCTCTTTTGCTCACGTCCCCATTCGCATCTGTTCCCTTACTGGACTATTTTAAATCAGGCCACAGAAAAACTAATTTTGAATGGCAGAAGGAAGGTGAATGACATCCTGAGAGAACAGGCCTAAGTGAAGTCCTCAAGCAGGAGGAGGTGTGGGCACGGGCATCAGATTGGGATGTGGAGTGTAGAGACCCAAGGGAAACAACTCAACCCGTATCTTGTGTCTGAGGAAGACCCCATAATCGGGACCTTCTGAGCAGAGTGTGTGTCTTAACCCGCGTGCTCCCATGCGCTGCACCTCTGTAGTTCTCTGTAGAGCCCTGAAGATGGTCGTTCTAGCTTGAGAAGGAAAAGTTAACTGATCGGTGTTCAGTATGAATGGGGTATTGGAAAGGAAGGGAGTACCTCCCACATGCACTGAGACCACAGCTGGAGGTGGCTAAACACCCCACCACACCTAAGGGCTGGCTCAGAATCAGCAATGAAAAATGTGTGCCAGCTTGTCTGCAGCTTGGGGGGGGGGGAGGAGGGATGGAGGGAGGCAGAGTGCTTAGCCCTACAAAGGGTGTGTTGAAATCTTTATTCAATGAACACCTATTCAATCCTATGAATGCCTATCTGTTTCCCAAATTTATTTTAACTGCCTTATGTCTAGCTGGCTTTCTGAGGTTATATTATACCTTATATTATATATTGTATATGGGTGGGCATATACAATCCTTAAAGGAGTGTGTAGTGTGTGCAGACAAGATTGGGGAAAGAAATGACAAAGCCAGTGCAATGCCTTTTATTATCCTCTAACTGCCATGCCTCTTATTCAAGGGCTGTTTTTCAGCCGTATATTTCTTTCACACTTGCTCTACCCAACCCAACTCAGAACCCTTGAGTGGTTCTCTGGTATCTGTCACCCAAACTCCTCACACTCTGGAAAGTGCCTACTCTTCTCACTCTATTTCCTCCCATGTCACTATGTCACCAAATTCATCAATTTACTGATCCCTATTTAGATCTCAGGAACTATTCTTTACTATAAAACATCCAAAACATTACATAGAAGGACTCACTAGCAGTATCAGTTTTTAACTGAGGTAGACTTGCTATATAGCATTAACTTCAAGTGTATACAATAACATTTTCTAATCTATATACCTCACTCCATGCGAAACACCAGGAATCAAGAGCAAATGCAAAATTCATGTGATCTTTTAAAAATTAAATAAAATCTGAAAAAAAAAACTGCAATGGTAATGGGCCACCTTATATAATGACTCCTGTCTCTCATCATTGTATGTTCACCAACCTCAGCCATTAGGATTCAACAGACACCCCAATTTCCTTGCCTCTGCTCAGTTCTTACTCCACTGGGAAGTCTCCACTTTTCCTCCCATCTTTGTTCTATAATTTCAACCCAACTTCAGCTCCCATTCTGCAGAAAGCATCCTTCAACCCCTCAATCTTCAAGGTACCCACTTTCTCTTCCCTCTGACTCTGTAAAAGTTCTGTTATAACTTACTGATTTATTATAATCCTTCTATTATAATGGACCTATTTACATGTGAGTCTAAGGAGAGAGACAAACTGTTAGTCAGTTTGGTTAGTAACACATTTCCACTTACCCCAAAATCAAAAGCAACAGACTGATTTAGAACTTTAAAAACTTTAGAGCAGGTTTAAAACATATAAAACAATAAGCACACTTCCCTTCTGAAATAAAATATTCAGTGGCACACTTCCAATGTTTCAGTCATGTCACTTGATTTTGCCCTTTTCCTTCATAACTGGACTCACCAAAATTGGCTTCCATCAAAAAAACAGCTAATCAAGACTAAAGAGTCCCGGCTTTCAGCTGAACTGCTATTTTGTGTGTTGTCACAGTTGTATGAAGTTCAGGAGACCCATATTTATTGTTTGAAGCAGCACTTTAATGATTTCTCTTTGTATGGCAAAGTGCCATGAAAGATTTAAATAATACACACATTCACTGCTTTGCAAAGATGGCAGTCCGTGCCCCAGGGCCAAATGGAAGGTTGGCAGACACCTCAAGATGTTTCAGAATGTGGTTCATCAGTCTGGTGTACAACAGCCTGAATTCAGGGAGTCTAAGAGGAGGCGCTTTATTGGAGGGGTGAGATTCCAAGTACAATATACATAAGTTTTGAGTATATGATGACCAAGGATAGCTTTAATGACTCAGTTTATCCCCAAGCCTCTAGAAGAAGCTAACCTCTATTCTAAAGAATGACAATTCACTTTCGCATAACATTATTCCATCCCCCAGAAACATGGCATGTGACAAATCAATCCTTAGATGCACAGAGAACAAGAAGGAAGCATTATTTTCTTACCAGCTGTGCCCCTGTACTTCCCAACTGAGAGCTTGTAGCGCTCCTTGCTGGAGGCCACTTGGAAGAAATCATAGATGGCATAGGCGGATTCATTGGCAGTCTGTAAATCCACTCTCACCTCATACCGGGTAGGAGTGCCAGTGGTGAGATTGTGTAGCTTGTCAAGTCCTAAACAAAAGGAATAGAGTTGTAATAACCCAGCAACCAACTCATGTGAGCACCCACTCCTGGCACCTGAAACTTCTACACCAAAATTCACCGTAGCCTTTACCTCCTCTACTAACAGGAGAGCGACACTGTCTCTTTGGGATGGGGGCAGGGGGAAGCCTGTTTTCTGACCCAATGACTTCTTTGACACTGTCGTGCTAATGAATGTGGGAACCATGTCATCGGGTGGGAGTACTGGGGGGCAGTACTTGTGAGACAAACTTGCCCCCAATGATTCCCCCCAACTCTTAAAGCAGAAGTAGTTCTTAACCACTATGCTAGATTGGCTCCAGGAAGGCTGAAAAGGTTCTGTTTCATCCAGTCATCTCACTCTGGGAGGAAAGGTCAGCTACTCAGTCTAACACCCCAGATTGTATAAGGGCTAAGTGATTTTTGTACTACATAAGCCACAAACATCATCTACTCTATTAGACACTGATTATTCCAAATTATGACTTTTTGTTTCTTCATTTCCCAACTGATGCTTTTGACTATTTCATGCTCTATGAGCATCTGCCTCAGAAGGAAACAGATGAAAACAACAATGTCCATAATGACTGGCATTACTAGCAGAATTTCAGGACCACTAGAATAAGTTCCTTATAATGCCCTGGAACCCTAACTATTCTTTATTTTTTTTTTTCTACTCCTCTGGTTTCTAGGAAGTTCAGGCTCCAGGCAGATCCTGTGGAACTGAGATACAGCATAAAGACACCTACGGCAGTCCCAGCCTCTCACAAGCTGAGCACTCACAAGAACCTTGCAGGCACCATGGCCCCCCAACACCTGGTCAGTGTCCCTCAGTGTGTCCCTGTCACTTGGGCCCCTTCCTGATTGCAGTGAGTTTTCTCAGGCTGCTTGACCAGCTTTTTAAGGGAAAATATCCCTCCATAATCGAATCCTTCTAGACACTAGATCTTACCAAGCCAGAACTCCTTCATGGGGTCCCCAAAGCCTTCCACATAGGTCCGCCAACGCTTGAAGAAATCCAACTGCCCAGTGTTCCGCCTCTGGAAGACCTGAAAGGGAGATGGGGGGTTTCTACTCTGACATACTTGAATAGATGTAGCTGAGTGGAAGGGGAATGATATTTGTATTTCCCAATATGGTACCGGAAAGGAAAACAGGGCTATGATCCTACAATCACAATGACTTCCTCAGGAGAGTACCTCTTTCATTAAAAAAAAAAAAAGAAGAAGAAGAAGAAGAAGAAAGAAACACTTTTAGTAGATTCAGTAGCTCACGATGTTGGTTCTACTCTATCAATAAGCATAAGCTAGACACTGGAGTGTGAAGAATAAAACCAGAAAAGGTCCTTGTTTCCAGAAATTTCAGTTTTTGAGCCAGTGGCAAGCGGGAAACTGATGATACAATTGCTCTACTAGGTTGGGTAAGATGAACATTCCAGACCTCCTCCTGTACTAACCTATAACCCTCAGCATCTATTCAAATTCAATCGGGACACTTGATGTTTATATGTTGTCCCCGCACACACACTAAATAGTGTGAAAGTAGAAACCATCTTTAATTAATTTGATTTCTAGCATAGCAATTACTTGATAATCACATCAAAAAAGTTTATGCATCAAAGATAGGAAAATGAACAAGCCAGGAATGAATCCCCACTGCTGTGATCAAGGCTATGAAGAAAAACTGCAATGGGACTGTGAGCACAAGACAAGAGCACCTGAGCGGGCGCCAGGAAAGCTCCCTGCTAAAAACTAAAGGAAGGGCAGAAGCAATCAGGAGCAGGACTAGAGGTTGGGTGCTGCAGCTGCAAGCATAGGAAGGGAGGCTGGAGAGGTGAGCAAGGTGAGCCTTGGCGGGGCTCTTAGGCATTGTTGAAGGTGCCAGCTGTCCTGTGAGTAATGGTAGTTATTGCTGGTTTTAAAAAAGAAATAAGATGTTTATCTCCATCTTGCTAAGATCCCTGGAACTTCAGTATAGATAATGGGCTGGCAAGGGCAAGAGTGGGCTCAAGAGTCCAATTAGAGGGCCACTGTAAGAGATAATAGTAGCTTAGATTAGGGGCTGCCCTGAGGAGAGAGAAACTTGACAGATGTAACAGAGAATAAAACCAGAGATGGTCAAAAGTGTAAGTGAACGGGGCAGAAGTCAAGATTCCTGTGGTTCGGGCTTGCAGCAACCAGTGGCTATTCAGCCAGTTACTCACTGGGAGAAGACAGGTTCTGTGAGTGTTGCATGAACTCATCCGAGATACGAAATATGTAACTGCAGAGGGGCGATGCAGGAGGAGCAGTTAGAGGTATGGACTAGAGTTGCAAAGAGAGACCTGGACTGACTCCCCAAGGCGAGAGTGTGGCTGAGGCAGAGTCAGCTGCTTGCCAGGTCACTTTCTGTCCCCACGAAGACAAGACTTTCTTTTTCAACATTACTACACTTAAGTTGGAGTTATGTGACTCCTTTTGGACAAAGGACTGTAAGTGGGATCACAGGAGGGCAGGTGGGGATTCTCCACACTCTCTCTTCTGTGACAGGGGGCTACGGAGCCACAGTGAAGGCCACATGTTGAAAAGCCAGAGCCACAAGACAGAAACAGCATGAAACTCTGAGTCACCATTTGGAAGTGACTGCCAAACCCACAGAAGACTTTGCACATGTAAGAAAAAGCTTTCATATATTAGGATTTTTTCCTAACTAATAGAGGGACACAAGGAATAAACAAAGCCATGACAGGACCACCTCGGAAGAAAATAGGAACTGCAAAAAGAAAAGGACCTGGAACCAAGCCTTTGAAGACCTCCCGCACAGCCATGTGGAGTAGAGTCTGGTGGAAAATGATGCCTTTGTTAAGGAGAGAGAACAATTAGGAACACAGAAGGACTACTGGGGAAAGGTAGAACCACAAAGGATACAGAAGAAAGGTCGTGGCAAATGCTGGTGAGTCAAGGAAGGAACACGAAGCCTGAACTGTCCACAGAATTTAGTGACTTGGAATTATAGAACCTACTTTGAACGAATGTCTGTCTCACGTGTGTCTCTAACTGCCTGGTTGACACTTGTTGGTGACAAACAAACAGCCAGAGGCAGCAGGCGTTGACTCAGCTCCCCATCTTCCTACTGGCAACTGCTAAAGGACACCAACTCATTCATTTTTTTCCTTATCAAAGACTATGGATAGCAGTACCCTGTTCTGTTCTTATCCATGAACAGGAAAGAAACAAAGACCATCTGCTGTTAAGAAACACCCCACACTGCAGCTTTCTGCCTGAAGACACCTATCAATCCATCCAAAGGATTCAAGCAAATGACATCAGTCTTGCTAGACTGTGCCCCTGTATGAATCTTTACCCCTCCCCTACAGAGCTCCTGAGGCAGCACCCCCCGACAGCCCCTCGTTTGCACATCCAGATCACGATCCTTGCTCTTGAGTGAGCGCCTTCTTATTAGCTCACAGCCTGATTATTTCTCAGATGACAGGACCACTAGAGACTGCAGCGAGGACACTGTTAGGAAGAATGAGGGTGGACGCCAAACTGCCTTCTGAGTAAGACGTGAGGAAATGGAGCCAGAGTTGAGTGCCATTTCATGAGAATGTGGACTTTTTTCAAACGTAACTCAATTTGACAAGGAAAACAGTTCCAGACAGAGAAAATTAGATTATTTTATAGGAAGCTGAAAAATACCTAAACGTTAAACATACCTGTATGTCTGCAGGAATTAACAGAATTGCTCCTGACCTTGAGGAACAAGCTAAATGCCATCCTAGCTAGCCTCGCAAGTGGGCCGCTGGAATTCTGAAATTCCAGTGGTCTTGTAAGGTGACTAGTTGTGTTAGTGGAGACGTAATTTGCCTTGATGCTGGTGGAACTGAACGTTGGTGCCACATCTACCCTGGAATTCCACTGTCCAGGATCCACGTCTCACGGAAGGGACTGGGACCACTGGAACCCCAGAAGTCTGGAATTCTGAAAGACCAACATTGCATCTCTCTACCCACTTTCCTTTGGATCATTCAAATGCAGAAGCCCCAGCACAAAATCCCGCCTCCCCTCCTTTCCACCACAATGTGCAGCAAGTGTCTCGAAGTGCAAGGCACTTGCGTTATTGTTCACTGTTATCTTGAATCTGGTAAGGGAAACTGCCTAAGATTCATGCACTGTTTACATTCTTCTCTGGCAAGAGACAGGAGGGAGGCAAGAGCAGGCGGGGGTGGCCTGCTCAGGGCTCCATTGTCCGCTCACATGGAGCTCCCTTCTGAGGCCCCCATCTGTGTTTGCTGCCCCCAAAAGCAGACCAAAGGCAACCGTGAGCAAACAGTGGGAGGAAGCCCTGGCCTGGGGCTCCCAGGTGGACCTCAGACACTTCCTGGGGAGAGTGTGGCACTGGGCAGGGGTCACTTCTATTCCTAAAACAGCTTTAGAAGCTGAAAGAAGTTGATGACCTCTGAGGTGCTGGGAGAACTAAATGAAATGTTTCATGTAAAAATGTCCTCTAATGGTAAAGAACTCATGAACTCTCAGAAAAGGCCACGGCAACAACTATGGGCGACATCAGCATCACTGTTTTCCTTCCCCTTTTCTCCAGCATCCGCATTTTGAAGCTAGCCCATCCCTGTCTTGGCTTCCTTCATTTTTCTCCATCCGTTTATTCACTTTCGTAACAGTCATTTACTGTGTATTTGCTAAGTGTTGGCTCCAGGGTAAACACTATGATGCTACTAAACAACTGTGAACATTCAGAAAAGTGGTGAGCCAGTATTCCAACTAATTAGTAGCTGATGCAAGGATACAACACTGATCTCATCTTTTCATCATAAAGCTACAAATAGCTTTATGGCTCTGCTTAGTCTACTTTCCAAAAGTGTGTCTGAAGAGTCTGAATCTAAGTGTTAATTTTCCAGCACAGCCTAGGCTCCATTCCCTTCCCCGGACTCTTTCTGGGTCCTGGACAGTGGCATTTTAGGGACGATAGACGTGGGACTAATGTTCTGCTCCACCGGCATCAAGGTAAGTTACATCCCCACTAACATAACTAATCACCTTTCAAGGTTGGGCTCAAATCTGTTCCTGGCCTGCTAGTGCACATCAAGGTATTAGTTTTTAACCTCCAATTAGTAAACACAGTCCCCAAACATAATAGGAGCTTTCCTGCTGGTTTTCAAAACAAAAGAAAAAGCTTCAGTTTGACTCAGGAAAGACTATCAAATGAGTCTGAAGTTCTTTGCATCAGTATTTGCACCTAATTCTGTGCTTACCAGCTGTGTCTTTGGACAAATGAGTTACCCTTGGTGAGCCTCACTTCCCTGAATTGTTAGATCGAGATGTTAATAGCCCATTTGTCATGCTGTTAAATCGAAGCTTCAGCTAAGTCATTAATTACAATAAATCACAAGGTATTGAGGCCAGAATATGGCAAGGCAGATATAAGAAGTCCTTATTATATATCAATAAATGTTACTTTACATTTTATTATACCCAGTTCCAAATGAAATGATCAGGCAAACTTCCTGAACTCACTCAGGATCTAGTCGTTTCCATTCTTGTAAGAGGGAACCCCTTATAATGAATTATTTGGGGTAACAAAAGCACCTCATCAAATAAGGAGAAAGGGAGAAAAATCTGTTTATGTCTATTTCTACACCACAGAATTGTTCTTATCCTCAGAACTTAATGTCCTGAATGACTAAGTCTGGAGAAGAAAATGAAAATTTCATTTAAATGCCACTGGAAAGAGTCTCTAATGTTATCCATAAGACTTGCAAGATGGAAAATAAAGATGGAAACACTTGAGACACTTAAGTGTTCCCTGATGGTCTTCATTCCAGCCTCCCGCCAGCGGCCTCAGCCACCTCAGGGCACAGTGCTAGGCTTGTTAGTCAACTTGTGCTCTTGCTGCCTTGGATGCAGGAGAATTTCCTTAAAAGGCTGCTTAGGAGTTCAGTTTTAAAACCAATGTACTAAAGTCATCTTTCGTGACAAAAGACTTGAATCCCACAAGCATGGAAATAGTAAAAGATTCCGTTGAGAAGTTTCCAGGACTTCCACATGTTTAGGAGTATGGTGGCTTAAGGAGACCCCTCTCGAATCTCTGTTTATGTGTCACCTTCTGAAGACATCCTCTCAGAAAATAAGATGGGAAGGGATGAGAGACTGGCGTGAGTTAGAACACGGAGTGATTTTATTATTTCTGGAATTGACCTCAGAGCTGTGGTCAGGGCAGAGAAGGCAAGCTCCTTGCGGGCAGGGATGCTGTTTGGTTTGTGAGTCTGCACAACAGTGCTTGGCTCACAGTAGGCGTGCGGTAAATGTTTGTGAACTGAATGAAGGATATTCCCAGGCAGGCAGACTGGCAGTCTCCTTCTGAAGGCTGCTCTAGGCAAATATCTCCTTTCCCAGAGGAAGCTTTTTCCAAAAGGACAGACATCCTGCCAATGGTCAATTACAGACACAAAGGCAGGCAACTAGCTGGTTGCAAGCCTGAGGGACAGAACGTGAGAGTGACAATGGCGCTGATAAAAGCAGCAGGTCTGGTCCTAGGGGTCTGCTTGGGTGGAAGAGCTCCCTTGTCACAGTCTGCTCCATTATTTTTATAAATCAGACTTTTCCATTATTTTTATAAATCAACCAGGATTTCCCCCCCCATCTAACCTAATTATTGCTTTTCAGCCATCAGATGAAGCTGTGCAGATAATAAATTTTCTCCATTGCTACTTATCAGATGGCATAATTTTATCCATGACTGCTCCAGTGTCTTTGGTTCCTAAGCCCCTGAGAGGGGTGTAAGTGGATACAGTTTGAACACCGTGACTTGGTGCACAGCAGGTAAGGCTGTGCATGCTGGTCGGGGAAAGTGAGCATCTCTATTCATCCCGGCCCAGAGGAGGGGCAGGGGGAGCTGAAAGGATCAGATGGCAACCTTCAAAGGCAGCTCACCATATAATTGGATCACACCAATGCAATCAAAGCAGGGAACGTGTGGTTAAAGCAGACAAAAGCCCAAGAGAATCAAGCCTCCGCACAGAAGAGGAAGCATCAGAACATTACTGAGTTTCCCTCTCTTGGGCTTTAGCTCTTTCAAATCAAAGTCCCTCCAGGTCTTGTCTCTGTACTGAGGAGCCAGGATGCAAGAACTACATAGTGGGCTCTATTTCAGAGACCTGAGCCCTTAGAGAGGCCACGCCTGTCTTTTCCATCTTAGCTGGCCTGAGAGCTAGGAGCTCACCCTTAAAGTGTCTGTCATAGCCGAGGCACTTCTCTCCACAAACTTCTCTCCACTCACCTTCTCTACCTATAAAATAGGAATCATAGCTTCTCTCACTCTCAATCTGTTTCGTGAGGGCCATGTTTATGAAGGTGTTTTTAAAAAAGTAAAATGAGGATGAGAAGCCCACAAGCCTTCAGTCACCAGCTTTGATTTAGCCAGATCTGCTGGTGTTAAAGCACTTCAGGCTCCATCCCTGCAGGAATGTGAGCTCGAAAAACAGTTGCAATGCAGCAACATTCCTCTCTCCCACAGGTAAGGAAGCAATCACGCTGCCCAGGCTGAGAATCAAGGTCCCCAAGGCGCTGGTGACTCACAATCCATCCACCTCCGTCCGTGTCCATGTCACAGTACACCTGCAGGGGCCGGCTGGCGTCGCCGTGCAGGTAGATGGTGTGCAGACCACTGGCCACGTTGCCGTTCTGCTGGACTTGGCTGCAGTCCGAAGGGTGTGGAAAACGGACACCAACTGGGAATCAAGCAGAGGGGAGGATTCGTGAGGAGAAGGGCCGGGGAAAGGAGTGGGGCTTGTCCCTGATTTTAAGATCATTGATTTGTTGAGAAATGATTACCTCCAACTACATTTTACTTCCTTTGCTAAGTCCAATTCACATCACTTACTCCCCCAACCCAACTCCCCCCAAATAATGCTCCATTTCTCTCCCTGCTTTCATCTCTCTCCCTGGGATAGATTTCTTTTGAACCCTTAACCTGATTTCTACTTCCCCTCGTTCTTCTGGGGCTGCCTTTCCTGGCCCCCGGATACTCATCCGCCACTCCAGTCTCATTCCGGGTGCAGGAGATCACGTTACCTGTGGAAAGCTTCGTAGACACACTCCTACTCTGGCGGTCACCCTTAAAGGCAACCAGGGAGACAGGGTAGGTGATGTCCTGCTCAAGGCCTTGCAACTCAAATCTCTGGTCCCCCGGGCCAAGCCGCACCTCCTGCCAAGAAAGGAGTCAGCAGACAGTCAGTTTTTCCTTTTCTCACCCCAGCCCCTGGGTGAGCACAGCACTCTCTGGTACTGCTGATAGATGATCTCTGAAAATGCGGTGCTGGTCTCTCTTAGGGCCCAGTGGCAGTCCAGAATCTCGGAGGGTCTCAGCCGCTTCTCTGCAGGTTCTGTCCTGCTGGAGCATGAGCTCAAAGCTGGCACTCAAAGGGAGCCAGCTCTCTGACTGGTACACACCAGGGCACCACTATGACCACCCCTGCAGCAACCGGCTGAGAAGTTACTGGGAGAGATGAAACCAGCCATCATTTCTACGAAATGGGTTTTCAATAAACTTCTATCTGAACCTTACTTCCTCTGTAAACATAAAGTTAACTTTCCCAGCAGATCTGTCAAATGAATTAACTGAAATCATGAACAGATCAGCGTGCTGCTCCTTCCCCCCCCCCCGCCCCCTTCTCTATTCCTTGCCACGAGGAGAGAATCATTCTTGTCCATTGGGCTAAGCTATGAAAATTTGCTGGCCTTCGGATTGCTGGTGGGAGCCTTTGAAATAGAGTTAATCAGTTCTTCCAACAAATAGTTCCTGAGCACCAACCATGCACTGTGTTCTGTTAGGAACACAACAACAAACAGTCCAGACTCAAAGCCCTGTCCTTGTGGAGCTAACATGTATTGGAGAAGACAAGTCACAAGCAAGGTAACACGGGACATTTAGGCAGCAAATGCAGTGGTCAGCTAGAGCAGGCAGGGGGCACAGGTCTAGAGAGTGAGACCACATGCCCAGCAGTCACTGATGACTGTTCCGCTGCACCTTGCACACAACTGGTAAACAATCAGGATCAGCTTGCTGAAGCGGCTGCCGTGAGCCCAGCTCTCAGGTTAGTTGGCCCAAGCCAGTGGCTTTACATGAGGGTGGGCAAAGGCACCAACAGAAAAAACCATAAGCGTGCAATACCTTAGTGGTGCCATCCGGGAGCTGGTAGGTCAGAATATAGCCATCAATCTGGGCAGAAGGGGGTGTCCAGGTCAACACCCCGCCAGATGGTGTTGTAGCCAATGGACGAAAGTTTTGGGGAGGGTCAATTTCTGTATACAAAAAGTTAGGGAATTATTGTTACTAAGGTACAGCTGGGGTGAAATGATTTTTGAAGTATTAAGTCACAGTTTCTCCCTCAACTCCCAGTTTTTTTTCTCTCCACCAAGCAGGTAGCAGGTACCGTTTCTCCTTGTCCATGGGGGTTTTGTGCCCTTAGATTCCAGGAGCATAAAATCAATGAGGACCATAGGTTCAGGGCCTAGGGGCTTGAGTGGGTCCAGAGGAGCAGAACTAGACTCTGCTTCCCCTGAAAATTCTAGAGGGTAGCAGGTATGAGAAATCTAAGGGCGCAGATACACTCTCTGGGGCAGTGTGGAAGGATGAGGACCCCAGCCTAGGACCCCTCTGCTTAGGAAAGTGAGGGCACCGCAGCATCTGTCTGGAAAGATGAACTAAACACCTGTGGGTGGACCACCCAACCCACTGGAATTGGGAACTACCCAAAACATTACATATATAGCTCTTGGATCAGAGCATGACCCTATATTTACTGAGATTTTGGACCAAAAAGCAGATTGGGGGCTTATGATAGAAATCAAACTGGTATAGAAATATGAAGTTCTATTTCATGCATGTCTAATTGTGTGACCTTAGATGTTCAAACCTTAGATGCATACCTGGTACAGAAAGACAGAGAGCGAGGGGAGGACTTGAAGAGAAGGGGAAGGAGGGCAAAGAGAGAAGAAGAAGGCGAGAAGGGAAGGGGAGAGGAGAATGGAAAGAAGAGATGTAGACAGTTCACAGAGCTTTTCTTCTGATTCCTGTGCACTTTCATATTCAGACGCCAGAGGGAATAGACAGGCATGTATAGCTGTAAATCAGAAAACTAAAACTCAGCAGAAATTCTAGTCAACACTATAGTAAATGGTCATATGGCTCATTTTTTAAAGATTTATTAATTTATGCATACAAGAGCTGGGGTGTAGGCCAGCGGTGA
>NW_004567125.1:19162916-19174428 GCF_000260355.1 Condylura cristata | reverse complement strand
AAAAAAAAAAATTATGAGTGGAAATTTCCATTTTGAAAAAAAATCATAGGTGATTTTAATTTACAAGTTCCCCAAAAAGATGCCTCCAGGCTATCTTCTATGAAGTAGCATATCAGCTGAGAATTGAATTGCACTATTTTAACAGAAATCAGGGAGCTGTTGTTTTGAATTAGGATGTTTTGACAAACGTTGAGTTTCTGTAATATCAGCTTGGTTGACTTCATAAAGTGTAACATCTGGTATGGATTTAATTCTATCATTCACATGGAAAAATTTAATTTCCTGCTTGCAAAATCGTAATGATTTAAATATCATAAGGTGGCTTCTGTCACTTACTGGACTGTCCACTCAATCTTTGATTATGGACTAGAGATGTCTTAGTAACTTTCACATGTCTATGAAGTAGAGAGATGATAATATAGTTATTTTGAAAATGGAGAAAATGAAGCAAAGAAAAAAAGAATAAGAGCAAAAGGAAGGGGAAGAAGAACCAGGGAAGAGAGAAGGGAAATGAAAGAGAGAAGGAAAGAGTGGGGAAGGAAGCTAGGAAGAGCATACTAGATGCCTCTTGAGAGCACCCCTGGATACTGGGACAGAGTTCTTTCTACAGGCTTTGTATCATTTCTATAAGCACACATTTACCATTCCAATTAAATATTCCTAACTGCCACTAACAGAAATAATAAATAAATTCAAGATACTTCAAGCTCCAATGGCCATACACAGTGTACTTGGCCACAGAGGGGCTGCCAGGCCTTGCCCAAACTCTCAACAGGCCCTGTACCCCTAGGAGGACACAGTGTTTCTCGGGACCCTTGCGGCCTGGTGGCCATGATGGAAAGCTTAAAGTCTCATCATGTGTGTAAAACACAAGAAGTCCAGGCCCCTCTGAAGACCACCTGGACAGACAGTGAGGCAAGAAAGATATTCCATCAGGATCCTTGTTCTGGAAATAGAAACAGAAGTGTCTCCTTGCATCTCTCTTCTCAAAACTGGAGCTGAGAACCAATCAGGTTCTAGTATCTGGACTGGAGAGCTGCACGGCCAGCATGGTAAGTGAGGCCACCTTTTACCCAAGCACCGTGAAGGGTCACCCAGTTTCACTGTCACATCATAGCCTTCTTTACTCTCCCTTCTCTTAATCTGAATTGTCACTTTAAGTTATTACGTCACAAGGTAAAATTGTCTTCAGGAGAAGCAGCAACCTTTCCTGTTGTGGAGGAGAGAATCCTGACAGTGGGAAGGGGCTCCGTGTTCTGGTCTCTCACAGTACCTGTGGGGGCCTTGGTGTCGGCCTTCTTGCTCTCCCGGTCCCCCTTCTCGGCCCACACGTGGACCTTGTACTCCACACCCGGCCTCAGGCCCGTCAGGACGGTGCTGGTCTGCTCCTTCCCCACGGGCACCTCCCTGGTGTCTCCATCCGCAGAGGTGTAGCGCACCATGTACCTGTCAATGGCGGCCTGCACTGGGTCCCAGGACACGGTGGCAGTGTTCTCTGTCACCTTATTGGTCACCAGGTTTTGAGGACTATCAATGTCTGAAAGGAAAAAAGTCAATCAATATGCACAATAGCCCACAGAGAGCAGAAACTTGCACCATTTTTCCTGTGGGGGGGGGAAACTGTTGATGCTTTGTGGCCTTTCCACCTCATATGTCCACTGCTTCATGGACATGCCTTTGCTCCCCAGACAGACTTTGGACCCTCCAAAAGAAAGCACAGTAAACCAGAAAACATGCACTATTTGAAAATCTATACTACTGCCTCTACCAAGACTTTAGCAAAACAAATCTGTTTATTCGTTTAGTAAGCCTATCTCAGTCTCCCATCAAGTACAAAGCATGGCACTGGGAGATGTATAGGGTCCCAGAGAATAAAACATGGTCTCTGCTCACAAATAGCTAATAATTTTCTTTCCAGGGTCACGTCAATAAAGACCTCCCATTTCAGTGAAGAAGATTGTAGCAGTCAGATGCCAACGTAAGCTCCTAAAAGGAGGGCTGAGTTCTCTTCATCGCGGAATAGGAAAATATGTTATTAAAGGCCTGAGGCCCATTCCCCATGGAAAGTGCTCAAAACATATTAAAGACCTGGCTTTAATACTCCTCAGCATATCAGAGATTCACTTGTGGTGCTGGCTTGCTGATTAAATCACTTATACAGAAATATGGTCATACATTTTTATCTTTTACAAGAAGAATATAATATAGCAGTTATCCTTATTCTCCAAATCAATACTGACATGTGATTCGTTTATGGTAAAGCAAACCACGTATGGCTACTTGCTCTGCCAAATGTAAAATCTACTTTTTTAAAGGGAAATTTTCAAATTATTATGATTAACACTGACAGCATTCGATTTTCATCTCCTGTTCCCACTTACAAATTCAACTGGAGACCCTCATACTGTCCACAAAAGACTCACACACTTGGAGCAGATGTGGTCAGACATGAGCAGCCAATCATGGCAGGATGTGTCCCCACAGGCCCCCAAGTGAATTTAACTGGTAAGGAAACTAGTTAAAGGGAAGTGAGGGATGTGTGTACAGTTGACAATACTGGACACTATCCCAACTTTACATGAACCACTGATGTGCCCAGTGTCAGCACAGGAAAACAAAACTTGACAGGCCAGCGTCAAGTTAACATTTTACATTCTCAAAGAGCCAGGAGCCATTACCTGTGGGGGCCTTGGTGTCGGCCTTCTTGCTCTCCCGGTCCCCCTTCTCGGCCCACACGTGGACCTTGTACTCCACACCCGGCCTCAGGCCCGTCAGGACGGTGCTGGTCTGCTCCTTCCCCACGGGCACCTCCCTGGTGTCTCCATCCACAGAGGTGTAGCGCACCATGTACCTGTCAATGGCGGCCTGCACCGGATCCCAGGACACGGTGGCCGTGTTCTCTGTCACCTGTTTGGTCACCAGGTTTTGGGGGCTGTCAATGTCTGAAAGGATAAAGGTCAATAAACAACATTATCAAAGTGAGAGGCCAGGTGCTGTTACGCAGGGTGAAGCGTTTCCTGTTATTTCCCAGTCTGATGTCAGTTTTATTGGCTTAGACCTTGTTTCCACAGTCAGACACTTAGGTGCTCCAGGAAGCATTCCTGCACAGTAGAATGGACACTCTATTCAGTCAGAGAGCTATCACCATGGACAGCTCAGCCGCCTCTGGCTGGAACTCACTTTCTCACCTGTAAATCTGGGCTTGGATTTGGATCAGTCCATCCACACTTTCCTTTGAGTACTAATGTCTCAAGCATGGACCTAATTTCATAAACTACCAACTTGTTTTGTGACATTTGGCAAATCACTTCTTTACATGTTTAAAATAGAATTGTTAATAGCTATTGTGTATATCACTGGGTAGTTCTGAAAATGAAAACAAAATGTCATGTAAAAAGAGACTGCGTTCCAGTGTTTACAGTTCTTAGACCACAAAATATTCACTCCAGAATTTAAAGTCTGTCAAGAGCAAACCAGCCTCTGCCTCAATTTTCTCCATAAAAGCAATAAAAAAAAGGGGGGGGTGGCAAGGAGGGTCAGACAGGAAGAGATCAGTGTATAATCTGCAAAGGTGCTGTGAGTCTTACATGAGTTAACAACATGCCTGCATGGAGGTTTTGGCACAGGGTAGAGATCCAGTGGCCATAAACTATTATAAATGATATCAGCTTGCTGATATTTTATGAATGTCAGAGGTTGTGCCTCTCCATACCATATACAGAGGAGGTTCTCAAACTCATATTCATCAAGAAAATAGTAACATTTCTTTCCAAACATCTATTCCAAATAGTTCACTGCAAAAGTCATTTCCCTAGGAGTCTTTGCCCCTAGATCCTGTCACATACATGCTATGGTGTGTGGAAGGGGGACCATACTTATGTTGGCTTAGGCTCTGACCCCTATCTACTTCCAACCTGAGAGTATCTGCAACAACAGTTTAGCAGCCCTTGATGGCCAACCATCCGTAGACTATGTAGACTATGGAGAACTTGGACTTGAGGATTTCACTGGGGAAGTTTCAGTATGAGTCCCACAGGGAGGATCCAAACCTCAAGTACGCAGTTTCAATGGGATCCCTTCTAGGGATCATTGTACATTCCTGAGGTGGGGGACCAGGATAACAGTGGTTCTAGAGCCGGGACAACTACCACGAACTGGAAATATTTCTGTCACAATTCATTGTGGCTAGAGGCCAGTAGCCCACTGGCACCTAGGGAGAGGCCAGGGTTACTGGTAAACATCCTACAGCCCACAAAACACTGGCGTGAATCCACAAGCGGAAGGGCAGAAGGTGGAGACTAGGAGACCAGTAGGAGACCAATTTCCCCACAGGTTTGCCACAGTTGGTAGGGGGGCACTAGTGGAAAAAGACAGACGAGGTCTCTGAAGAACCCACAAGCACGTCCAAGAAAGAAAATGTCAGCTTTAAGTTGGCAGGCCCACAACAGGCCAAAGCCAGCCACGATTGTTAGTCAAGCAAGAGTTTCTCCGCCCCTGCAGATCTCTTACCCGCTAGTCCCCCACCCCTTTACGTGAATCCTCCCAGCTGTGCCAAGCATAAATGGTCAGAAACTACAGGAAGGACAGTGCTTGGGGTATAAGAAGGAAAATGCAAGAGAAAACCAGCAGCCCCTTCCTAGGGCAGGTAGCTGGCTCACTGATATCCAAACTGATGGGGAGGAGAAGCTTTAAAGGATGCACTGTTACCTGGACATGGACATTTTAATTACACAGACGACACATTCGGGGAGACTAAAAGTGACTAGCCATCTGTTTATTTTTGCTGATAAAACAGCTCACTCACAGGACAGGAACCAAAACAAGTTCCACAGAAGGCGTTTAAACAGGTGAGAAGCGGGGAAATGTTGGTTCCGGCCTCCACCCTCCAAGTAAGACTTCCTCAGCACGACAGCCATGTGTGTTCTTCATATTTACAAGGCGCAGCATTTAGAACAAAAGATGATGAGCGATAATACCTATTTTAAGGATCAAAATCTGGAGACCACAGACAAACTATTCATTTTAAGAGAAGCCACTACATGAAGGATACAACGATATCAACTTGCTTTTCCATTAAACCTCCTTTCTACCAATATCAGAGAAGAAAAATCACACTAGGCAGAATGAAGTTAGCAGGGTCACAGTGACAATGTATGCTTCTTACCTGTGGGGGCCTTGGTATTGGCCTTCTTGCTCTCCCGGTCCCCCTTCTCGGCCCACACGTGGACCTTGTACTCCACACCCGGCCTCAGGCCCGTCAGGACGGTGCTGGTCTGCTCCTTCCCCACGGGCACCTCCCTGGTGTCTCCATCCGCAGAGGTGTAGCGCACCATGTACCTGTCAATGGCGGCCTGCACCGGGTCCCAGGAGACAGTGGCCGTGTTCTCTGTCACCCGATTGGTCACCAGGTTTTGGGGGCTGTCAATGTCTTTAAGAAAGTGATTGGGAAAGCCTAAGTTTCGAAGTCATAGAAGCGACCAGGATCCCAACAGTAAAACTGTCAAATTCCAGAGCTCCCAGTACAGGGCATGAGTCTCTGGAATGATCTGAGGGAATAAGTAACCCCTGGTTCTCACTTGCGAAGCACTATTCATTATAATCTCAGCTTTGAGCTTCTTAAAATGTGGGAAAAGTGATGTCTTCTTAGCAACATGATGGCACATCAAAACAATCAATTAAACATCTGCCATACAACTGAATACATAATTTACCACTTTTTCAAGGGCTTCTTCATGGGCGATTACAAATATTGCAATGACCAGAACCTATAAATGTCTTTGCTAAGTCCGCTAAAAATATGTTCTTGTGTGACTTTCCTTCTCCCATCTAGCAGTGGTTTCATGAGATGCTCATCGCCATCGGGGAGTCGTTTATAGAGATGGAGATTACAGCAATTCTATGATCGTTAAGACTTCAAATTGCAAAAAGTCTTAATCAAGCCACATCTTTTGGTATCAGGCATACTCAATTCCACACACTCAAAATTCAGTTCGAATGAACCATCTCTCTTTTTACCTGTGGGGGCCTTGGTATTGGCCTTCTTGCTCTCCCGGTCCCCCTTCTCGGCCCACACGTGGACCTTGTACTCCACACCCGGCCTCAGGGCCGTCAGGACGGTGCTGGTCTGCTCCTTCCCCACGGGCACCTCCCTGGTGTCTCCATCCGCAGAGGTGTAGCGCACCATGTACCTGTCAATGGCGGCCTGCACCGGGTCCCAGGACACAGTGGCTGTGTTCTCTGTCACCCGCTCAGTCACCAGGTTCATAGGGCTGTCAATTTCTTTAAGAGAGATGAAAAAGGGTAGCATTTGCCAGCTCTCTGGTGCCTGGACAGCCAGCACACACAGAGTGATGACTTCAACAAATTTCAGTCTGTTATATGCCAACAACCAGAATAACTTAAGGTCTAATGTAGCAAGTGGTCTGAAATCCCAAGAATAAGCCAATAATATTTAATGAGAAAGGCAGGTTTTCAGGCAAAGCCAACATAAAGTCTCAACTCTGAAAACTTTTCTCAAAAGTTCCCTTTGGATAAAAAAGAATGGGTCTTTATAGGCAATTTCTCCTTTACCCTGGATTTATACAATAATACTTTTTCAGTTCCTGATTCCTGTACCTGAACGTAATTGCATTTCAATAAAATCTCTACATCAGCTCTTATATGTTTTTTGGAAAGAAAAAGTTTCTGGAAATAAAAGCTGTCTATTCTTCCCATATAAAATGGTATGCCTTGGCCAGAAGACCAAGAGACTTTAAATTGATGGTATTTGAGATCTGGGTTGACAAAAAAATAATCCATGTTGGAGAAACTGTCTGGATTCCTAGCCAGTTAAAATGAGTTAAAATCTGGATCCCATCATTTCCTGGTTGCTAATTTTAAACAAAATGAGTAATTTTAGAGTTGAGAACATCTCTGCAAAGAAGGATATATCAGCACCTTCCTCCTAGGTATGGTAAGCAGAAAACAAGATATTGCAAATGAAATGCATGGTGTCATTTGGGATACGAAATACCACTTTCCCTCCTAAACCCTCAGAGAGTCAAAAATCCAAGTAATTGAGTATATGATTAGCATGCCTTTATCATCCTGTTTCAAAAGCATCATCTTGAAAGACTGAGCAGTCAGGGAGAGGAGGTGCCTTTCAAGCCCACAACCATCACTTGCAGGAAGCCAGGCCAGTCTGTGGACACACAGCCACAGGAGGTCTCTTGTCATAAGAGCAGAGTTCAGAATGTGCCACAGACAATTGCCAGAATAGAACAAAAGACTTAAGTCCTGAAACTCTGATCTGTCTTTAATGATCCCAACCTCCGCCCCCCCACCGACCCCCAGATCTGTGCACTACAAACACTGCTTCAGGTCACATTATTAAGGTGGTTTCATGTAAGACAGGCCAGGAAGTTGACCTGTCCCATCCCCACACTTTATACCGTTGCATGTGCTGCTGTCCTTGCAAACCCCCGCCCATGCTTCCCACCTTTGCTCAGGTATGACCACCCTGGACAGTCTGCCCTGACCCCCGCCCCATCTCAGTCCATGGTCAGTACCTTTTGCAGATTCCCCCAGAGGACATTTGTGAGCTCTAGAATATAACCCCATGTACTTTATCTTTCTCACTTGATTCTCTACCCAAAAGACTGTGAACACCATACAGGCATGAATGTAGCTTGTGTCTGTATACCTCAGACACAAGAGAGAGCACCACACACACGCATACGTGTGCGTGCACACACACACACCCTAGAGGCTCCATATAAACTAGAATGCTAATCACACACTCCCACCTTCACTATCTTAAAAAGATTGACCCACGTGGTCTCTCTTTGCACAAAATCCTAGTTAACAGAAAGGCAGTTGTCATATGAACCAGGAGGTGGCAATCTACTGTTCAGGGGCCAAATCTGATCCACTGCCCATTTCCATCAAGAAAATTTTGCTGGGACATGGTCATGCCAGTTCATTTAGATGTACTGTCTGTGACTGTTACCTCATTTCAAAGGCAGAGGGGAGTCGCGGCAAATCAAAGGGATGTCCTGTCTGGCCTGTTACAGAAAATTCACTAACCTTGACTTAAACAAATCTTGACCTCATCATTCTTAATACCAACATCTTCTCTTTGTCATGGAAGAGTTTAGGCCCCACTGGGCCCAAGAGGTTATGTGCCATAAAGTGCTTCAGGGCCAATTCTTGATGAGCAACTGTTATGGACTGAATGCGCTCCCAATCAAATTCATGTGCTGAAGCTCTCCCCTCCCAGTTTGATGGTATTTGCAGCTGGGACCTTTGGGAGGTAATTAGGTTTAAGTGAGGTCTACAGGGCAGTGGAGGCATCATGGTTGCATGAGTATAATCGTATGAGCCCAGTTTCCTCTCTCTGCCATGTCAGTCTAAGGAAGGTAGCCACCTGCAAACCAGGAAGAACCAGGAAGGTTCTCTCCAGGACTCACATCAACCAGCACCAGATCTTGGGATTCTCTAGTCTCCAGACTGTGAGAATTAAATTTCAGCTGTTTATAGTTGCCTAAGCAGACTAAGACACTATCTAAGAAATAACTGCATTAATACTTATGTCGCACTCACTATGTGTCAGGCACTTATGCAAACTAACTCACATTAACACTCATATGCTCCATTTTACAGATAAGAATCTGAGGGACATAAGTGAAGTTACTCACCTAAAGCCATTCAGCTCATGGGAGGCAGGACTGGGATTAAAACCTGCAGAGTCAAGCCCCCAAAACCACACTCCAAATTAATTATCTACTTCTCCAGGAGTCTCTACACTAAGTGGCTATCGAGCACAACCATAAGTGAATCCTTTCTATGATTTTCTATCAAGTGTCACCTTACATGGTCCAGGATCAGACTTCCTGAATTCAGGGACAGCCCCAGAGGTGGGTTTATGTAGAAAATGTGTGAGAGATGTGAGCCCATGTTTGTCATAACACCTGCAGGCTCGAGTAGAGAGGAACAGCTGCATGAAGTTTGGGGACCCTTACAGTTTCTGAGGGCTTAAAGGCAGAATTGGTGCATTTGGCAAATGTTGTCTCAGGATGCAAGCCATTTCCTTGGTCTGAAAGGGAGCTCCAGATTATATGCAAAGTGCCAGTAGAGTCACTTGCAAACTGAGATAAGCTTTCAAATTCACTGTCAGCCAAATGTTTTGAGTTTTCACATCCAAAAAAATGAAAATTAGAAAGTGTTGCTCTACTCTGAGGAAGTTGCAAATGGAATTCCAGCCCAAATAAGTATGACCCTCCATATTGAAGAAAATGCTCTCTATTGTTCGAGGTTAAAATGGAACAAATAAATAATTACAGAATTTTAAATTGTTTTTGCGACTGCATCCTCCATTCTTGCAAATAAAAGTGCTGAGGAAAGGTGGGCAAAGGATTTCTGATTGGCAAAGCAACCTCCTCCCTGCCATGGGAACCTGTTTGCATTCCTGACCTTCCGTTACCTGTCAGGGCTTTGGCATTGGCCTTCCTGCTCTCCTGGTTGCCTCTCTCCGCCCACACATGGACTTTGTAGGTCTCTCCCGGCTTCAGCCCTGTCAGGACGGTGCTACTCTGGCCCCTGGGCACCGCCTTGTCCTTGGTCTCTCCGTCAGGGGCGGTGTAGCGCACCACATACTTATCGATGGCTGCATGGACTGGGTCCCAGGAGACCACAGCCGTATCTTCTGTCACTCGTTCAGTGATCACATTGGTGGGACTATCAATTTCTGAATGGAAAAATACAAGAAAGAAAAATTAGCTGGCCAACATCACAGATGCTTCTAGATCTGGCTCTTCTGGCTGACCTCGTCCCACAGCCTCCACTGTGTAAGAGGGTCCCTGTGACAGAGGGACAGCTGACCTCCCTGATGGACAAAACAATCCCTTCTATGCTGAGACAACTGTGCACATTACAGAAAATTCTTCCAACTGTAGAAAACTGAAATGTAACTCCTCCAAGTGGGTATCCCTTCGGTAGGCAACTGGAATAAATAAATTTAATTCCCCTTTCAGGTAAGTATCAAGAGTAGTTATTATTCTCCTTCCCAGCTCTCCTTTAATCAAAACAATTTCACCTCTCCATGTTATAAACTTATATGTCATATTATATTATAAACATATCATAAACTTGCAATTTACAGTCTTGAGATCTGGCACTTACATTGAGACATGCTCTTTTCTCTCCCCTGTTTGGAGAAAAATCCCCGAAACCCAGTTCATGCAATGATTCATTGAGTGTCTATTCCAATACCAATCCCCTGGTTTGGAATGTGTACTTGAAAAATCACAGGTAACAGTCAGAAATCCTTGCCCATGCAGTTTAAATTTGAGGAGGGTCGTCCTGGAACAAAATGCTCTTCAGATCCTCCATACTGAGCACTGCAACACGGTAGCCTCAGCTCACGGCCAAATAAAAATCCCTGCCTTTTCTCACACCTACCCCAGCTAACCCAGGAGTTCTCAACATTTGTTAGCATGGGGCACCTGCCAAGAACCACACCAGAGTCTACTTGAGAGGGTCTCACCCAGCCTTGACAACTCTATTTAAAAGCAAATAAGCAAAACTCCACAGGTGATTCTGATATGCATCAAAAGTTGAGAACCTCCCCATTGACAAGTTTTTGCATATATAATGTATTCCCCAGACCCAGCCTCTATCCTTGCCGTATGTCATAGCATCATAGCATTGGTGTATACTTTAGTATGCTTCCAACACACCCACTGTCCTTCCCAGCTTGTTCTCCGTGACATAGTGGGTGGGCCCATCAAGGTCACTGATGAAGATGCTACATGAACAAAGCTGAGGCATCCTACAAGAGGCTTCCTATGCAAAAAAAGCTTCTTACTATCAGAAAAGCAAGTCTTTTTCCTTCCTCGTTCTGCTGCTCTGTTCTTCTGGCCACACGTTCTCCAGAGCAGTTACAAACTCACAAAGATGAATAGTTTAACATCAACTGCAATGCACTATTCTTGAGAACTATGGCAAGGTTTCATTTGTGTGCAGAGAAATGAAATATGTTCCATCACCAGAGGCTGTATATATATATTTTTATAGTCTAAAATTTTCATTTTGTTTTATTTTGTTCATTTTTGGGGGGTTATGTACCATGAATGAATGGAGTCATATGGCATTTTTCTTTCTCCACCTGCTTGTTTTACTAATATCTAGGTCCACTCATATTGTTGAAAATGACAGAATTTCACCTTTTTTATAGCTGAGTAGCATTCCTTTGTGTATCTATACCACATCTTTTTGTATCCAACCAGGTGTCAACAGGCACTTTGGCTGTTATTCACAACTTATTGTGAAAATTATTGCTCTAAGCATGAGAATCTTATATCTTTTTGAACTGGTATCTTTGCTTTTTTTGCAGGGTAAATACCCAGAAGTGGGTTAATTGGATTAAATAGAATTTCTAGCTTTAAATTTGTGAGGAGGGCCCTCCTTGGTGGCACAGCGGGTTAAAGCACAGCACTAAGAAGCTCTAGCCACTTCCCGCATGAGTTCGATCCCC
>NW_004567125.1:19158000-19162415 GCF_000260355.1 Condylura cristata | reverse complement strand
GTGAGGAAGTGATGGAGGGGTAATCCACAATGACTAGGGTATTTATGAAAAAGAGGAAATTCGCACATGCAGAAGAGAGCAAAATGAAGACAATGGTGAAGACAGCCATATGCCTGGAAAGCTACACTCCCAACAAACATCAGAAGCTGGAAAAAGCATGGAGGGATCTCCCCTAGAGTTGTCAGAGACAGCACGGCGCTGCTGACCCCTTGGTTTCAGATGCCCAGTCTCCACCACTGTGAGACAAAAAAGTGCTATTCTTTTAAGCGACCCGGTTTTTGCTATTTAATTACAGCAGTGCTAGAAAATGAACCTAAGCAATGAACAGAATAAATAATCCACGCCTACATTCTCTTGGAAGAGAAAAACAAATAAACAAGAGGTAATAATATTAAGACAATGAGAGCAGATAAAGGGGTGAGGAAAAGGTAAAGCAAGATATGTGATTTTAGAGAGGGAGGCCAGGAAAGATCTCTTTCACAGAGAGAGCAACGTTGACATGAGGCCGTGGCCACATACAACTTGGGGGGGCCTCGTTCCAGGCCGCGGACGCAGCAGTTCAATGGCTGTCCTCCACGCGTGAGCACAGCAGGGGGCCGCACATCTGGAAGTGAGTTAGGCAAGTGGCTGCTGGCCATGAAGCCAGTGAAGTGAGAGGGGCGAGAGACTGAAGCTCCATTAGACCATTTAATGACTGGCTTTTGCACTAATGGAGATGAGAAGCTTCTGCGAGTTCTGCACAGGAGGAAGTGACTTGTCATAAAAGGATATCTAGCTGCTGGAATGAGGACAGACTGTGGCAGGTCAACAGTGGCAGTCACCTGGGAAACTGCTCCAACAGTATTTGTGCAAGATGACAGGAATATGGACAACTGTGGAAGTAATGAAAGTCACGACAAAGGTGGATTGTGGATATTTGAAAGGGAAAACTGTAGAATCTGCAGGTGGATTTGACATGGAGGCAGGGAATGGGCTTCAGGACTGAGCAATTTGCAAAATGGGGTGACCATTTACAGAGCTGGAGAGATCTGAGGTGGAATGGGGAGAAGAATGGGACCAAGAGTTTGCTTTTGGACACGTTAAGAGCACTGAAGGGATGGAGGATAGCTAGAAAGAGGTATGTTGGTTAGGAAGGGTAGAAAGGTCAAAAGGAAAAATAAAACCACACCACGCCAGGGTTCTGGGGGCCTAGCCCGGAGAGGAGGTGCGATGTCTCCAAGCTCATCAAGCCTGGATGGTGGGCCAGTTTGGAGTTGAGGACACTGCCCCCTTTCTCTGATCCCCTCACCATGACAACTTGAATCAGAAGGGGGCTCCTCGGGCCCTCCCTGTGAAGCTCTCCATGAGTTCGATCCCAGGCCAGGGAGTTGACCCACATGGTGTGGCAGACCTCCACTGTCTCCCTGCTGCTCCCCTCAGCAGTGTACTTCCTCGATCTGCCTGTTCTGCTCCCCACTCTGTCTCTGGTGAAGCCTCTCGCCACCCATGCACCTCTGGCCTGTACCCCAGTTCTGTATGCATAAATAAAATAAACCTTTAGGAAAAAAAGGGGGGGGAGGGCTCCTCAAGGAGCTGCTTTTCTCCCTGATACAACTTCCGTATAGGAACCACAGCTGAGACCCCAAAGCCTGAGGAAGGCTCAGCAACAGGAGCCCCTCCCCCCCGCCCCACCCCCTCCAAGAGCCACACTGTTGGAAAAGGCCAGGTTAGCAGGGCCAAAGCCGCCTCCTCCTCTGCCAAAAGAGCTGTGGGATGACAAGGCAGTTTTTCCAAAGAACAGGCCCTGCAGAAGCTGCACAGCAGCTGGTCGGCTCAGGCTGCAACTTCCCACCCGCTGGACACTAGAAGCCCTGGCTGACATTTCTCAGGGTCATCCAAGGGCAGAGAGACTTAAGACAAGACTTGCAAGGCTCGGTAAGTGGGACTCACCACTGAGTGCACACTAGCAAGGATGAAAGCAAGCCCTGCCTCAAAAAGATCAAATTTACCAAACACAGGGGACAGAAGTTAATTAACCACTCCAGGTACATACGAAGCTTTATTCCACTGAGGATCAAGGTTCACCACAGGGGCCGGCAGGGCCTAGCAGTCCTGGGTCTGTACTAAAACACCCAGCAGCCCAGCAGCACGTGTCCACACTCCAACCAAGGCCACGGGCCTTAGGAAGAGCTTGCTCCATTCACAATAGCCACTTGAGAATCACCCTGTTGGAAAACTGCGCCACCAGGATGTCAGTTCTGTGGGCATGTGGGTCGGGGGGCAGAAATGGAGACAGGCCTGTCACTGGTGCAAAGGCAAATTAAAAAAAGTGGTGCCTTTGGACTACAGCAGTTATGATTTCGTGGCTTGCTTTCTTAGGCCTTCTCTATAGTTTTCCATTGTGGCAACAGAATTTTTCACAAGGCACCGCCTGTAGAGAATGTTGTGCTCAGAAAGAAACATCTCTCTTCCTGGAAAAGCTAAGGTTTGGTCTCACACAATGCTAAGTCGAAATGCCACTCACAAGTTTACTCTGAGCCTTCTGGACCCCACAGGCCTCCATTTTCTCAGCTGAAAACGGGAGTAACAGCATTTGCAATGTTGTGGTGAGGGTCAGAGATAATGCTGATAGCCCCCACAGTACCAGGAACACAGCGGCTACTAGAGCAGAAGCGACCATGAACACATTTCCGCCTGTGTCCAGGGCTGTGTTTTGGGCAGCTGAGTGAGACAAGAGGCCCGAGTGTTCACAGACGCTCATCTTGAAATGTGAAGGAGTTTGGGAAGGAAAGTTCCAGGGGCTGGGTCACTTTACAAGGAGCACTGTGTTCGGAAAGCAGTAATAAATGAAGAGAGAGTTCCTGACAGCAAAACTGCTCTTTCATAGCTTAGTCTATGGGGGAAAGTTCTAGGAAAACTATGACTAAGTAGCGATACCAGGCCCTCTACTCTGCTGGACATGAGAGCTTGTGCAATGGTAACCAAGCCAGTCATTCTTGTTTCAGACTCGCATAGAAGGGCATGGACCACCGACGTTTTTAAAGGAATCATCCTCATAAAAAAAAGAGAGAGAGGGCCCTCCCTGGTGGCACAGCAGGTTAAAGCACAGCACTAAGAAGCTAAAGCCACTTCAGCATGAGTTCCATACCAACCTGCCCCAGAGGTGACCCACATGGCATGGCAGACCTCTCCTGACCCGCCCACTGCACCCTTCAGCAGTGTACTTCCTCAGTCAGCCTGTTCTGCTCCCCACTCGGTCTCTGGTGAATCCTCTCAACCCTCCTACACCTCTGGCCTGTACCCCAGTTCTGTATGCATAAATAAATAAATCTAAAAAAAAAAAAAAAGGGAGAGAGAGAGAGAGAAGGGACTTTAAACCCACTGAATCCAAACTTTAATTTACAGATGGAGAGTCTGAGGACAAAGGGATGCTATGACCTCTTGTTAGTGGCCAGTCTTTCTTGTCCCTCGAGATGAGGTGGCTTTGAGGTTCTGAAGGAGATGGCCAGGGACATTTATCCTGAGAACCCTGATGTGCCTCACTTGCTACTCTTGAAGCTGACCTGCTTTAACAACCCAGCCTTTCTTGAAGGCACTCAGTGCACTCAGGGTGTGTAAGCAGGGTGAAGAAGTACATTCAACTCTTTCCTTTTTGTGTCATTAGTTCCACCGAGAGACTTGTTAAATGGAAAATACCTGAACTGTGTCATTTCCTCCCTGTACACGCTTATGAGGTTCTTATATCCCAGTGGCTTTTTTTCCATTTCATGGAATGCAAAACATTGGGGGGGAAAGAGACATTCCCCCCGCCTTTAAATTAATTAACAGTCTAGTCAGGTTTAAGAGTATTTTCTGAACTTAGAAAGTATTGTGTCTCTTTTTTTTTTATGTTGCACATTTATGTGCAAGGCAATAAAATATCCCATCCATCCTGCTTTTAGAATATAACTGACAATAAAAACATTTCTTGCGTGCCCACATTTAGTTGAGTTAATAGATCTGAAGGTTGAGGAGCAATTCGAGGCCGTATGTAATTCAGTGCTCTAGGGCTCAGAAGCAAGCTGCTGCCATTGAGTGTGACCCAAGATATTGGTGCAGAGGCCAAGGAGACAGCTAGCCCAGAGGGATAAGCTTTATTGTTACTGGGGGCCCCACAGGTCAGGCTCCAGGACTTAACATTTCTGGAAGCATCTAAGGGGAACCTGTTTCTAGAGCCCAACTGCACTCCTCAATTAACATTTGTTGAATTTAATTCATTGGTAGCTTGAGACAACTTGCAAGGTTTTCTAAGCTGGGGTAACAATATCAACAAACCCTCAAGGCAGAGATCAAAAGCTACTGCTGGGGCCCTCCCTGGTGGCGCAGCGGGTTAAAGCACAGCACTGAGAATCTAAAGCTGCTTCCGCATGAGTTCCATTCCCGCCTGCCCCAGAGGT
>NW_004567125.1:19131140-19157821 GCF_000260355.1 Condylura cristata | reverse complement strand
GCTACTGCTGGAAGGCTTCCCACTGAGGAAACCGGCCCAGGTCAGATGAGCCCGCTGAGGTCAAGCAGAAGGGGGTGCTAGATTACCCCAAGGCAACAAGGAATCACAGAAACTGTTTTAGTCAGGGGGTAAATAACATTAAAAAACTCTCCAGAAGTAATGGACAAAATAAAGGTAGGAGACACTTTTGTTTTGCAGCCAAAAAAGTGGAAATCAGAGGCTCAGCTCCCAGCTCTGCCATTCCCTGGGTGGGTAGCCTAAGCTGAACTTCTCTAGACTTAGGCTTTTTATTTTTTTAAAGATTTATTTATTTATGCATGCAGAACTGGGGTACAGGCCAGAGGCTCAGGACTGTGAGAGGCTTCACCAGAGACAGAGTGGGGAGCAGAACAGGCAGATCGACAAAGCACACTGCTGAGGAGAGAAGCAGGGGGGCCAGGAGATGTCTGCAGAGACACTGGATCACCTCCGGGGCAGGGATCGAACTCATGCGGAAGTGGCTTTAGTGTCTTAGTGCTGTGCTTTAACCCTCTATGCCACCAGGGAGGGCCCTAGGCCTCAACTTTTTAATATATGACATAAAAATTATAATAGGATCTATTGTGTAGGATTACAATGAAACCTAACACAAAATTTATGAAAAGTGCTTAGTTAGTATAATGTTCTCACCTAAGCCCTCAATTCATTCACAGCCTTAAGAGAAAGCCACAGAAACCAGGAAGTATTTCCTATTTCCTAACTCAATAAATGTTTTCCCTGTCCCAGCACACAGACACAGTCTCTATTCCACAGTTCATAAAATAAATTTTATTTCATCCTTAACAACTGCCCAATGACAACTTTCACATTCCATATATGAAATCTGTTAGGAAGCTAAAAGGGGGCTCAAGGGGCCTCCCTGGTAGTGCAATGGGCTCAAGCACAGCACAATGAAGCTATCGTGACCCATATGGCATGGCAGACCTCTCCTGCTGCTCCCCTCAGCAGTGTATTTCAGTCAATCTACCTGTTCTGTCCCCACTCTGTCTCTGGTGAATCCTCTTACCCCCCGAACATCTGGCCTGTATTTATAAATAAATAAATCTTAAAAAAAAAAAAAAAGGAGTGGGGGGCTCAATTCTTGCACCATCGTACCATAATCTCACCACCCCAACCAGCAAGTCCCAGGACTGAACTGAAAGAACTGAAAAACATTTCAAGGAAATCTCTTCAAAGATCCCTTCTTTGTTGGCCCCATGAATTATCCTCTACACAATGGCACTGTGTTCTAGATCACTGGTTCCCAGTTTGAGCTAGCAGGAGAACAGTGTTGCTGCACGAGGCTCATAACTCAATAAAGGCTCCAGCATGCTCTATAAACTAAAAATAACGATGATTTCAAATTCTGTTCCGATTAATAAATTACAGATTTATTGTCAGACCTTACTGATGGATAGCAATGCTTGTCATTATATATTTTCTCAATCCACAGATGCTAAAAATACCATAGGAGAGTCCTTAATACCTTCTGACATTTTAAAGCAGAGTGACTGAATGTGATCCTTAGGGGGGAAAAACACAGAAAAAGCAGCAAAACAAATATACAGATCACCTGCCTGTGGCCAGTGTAGACTATGTGCCTATGTCTGAGATACTTTATGCTTTCAAAATCATTCAGTGAGTGAAGCTATTAAAATTAGTAGGAAGGTGCCAGAAATGGCTTTTTCTTTCGACTCCAAGATCATGGCAGAGATTTTATTGGCAAGAAAAACTCAAAATAGAAGATGCTAGCTTCCTTTCCCCTGTCCCCACAAGCAGATGGTATACAAGGAGAATCTTCTCTACATACAAATCCCAGAGTTTCTGTGCAGAGAGGAGACAACCTGGAGAGACATCAGAATGCAAACACGAGGCGTGTTCCTAGCGCGCCCAGGCAGTCCTTACCTGTCCGGCCGTTCAGGAGAATTGGCTTGCCCTCCAGCTCGCCTCTCATGGGCACCACAGTTATCTTATACTCTGTCCCGGGCTGCAGACCTGGAAACATACAGCCCACGCTGGGTGTCCATACGGCACTGGACACATCGTCTGCAGCACTGCCCTGCCCAAGCTTCCTCTTGTGAGAGGCGGAGGGGCAACATTTCTCACCTGAAGACTCCGTCATGCTGATAGAGGGGCAGGACCAGAGGGCCAGCTCCAGGGGGCTTTAGGGGTCAGGGTAGAAGGGCCCTACTGGATGAGATGATGCCCCCCAGAGCTCCCTGTCCTGTGTCCGGCCCTTGACATTTATTTCCCAATTTTTTTTTCAGCCCACGTTTTTTGCTCCCAATAATTCTTTTCCCTCCCAAGTTTTTGCTTCTCACTGCCATATTAACCTAACTTTCTTTTCCTTTTCCTTTCTCAAGTTTTTTCTGCTGTTATTTATCTATAGTAGCAATTGCTCCTGAAGGCACAGATACGCAGGCTCCAGTGGCAAAAGGCAGGCAAATAGCAGCATTTTGTCTCCACAGAGCTGAGACATCAAGACAGAACTCAGGAGTGAACAGCAGAGCAAGACCCAAAGGAGGTATACCATGAAGCTAATAAGCCTCAGGGGCCCGGCCTGCAGGGCCCTTCCCAGGCCATTGCTGAGCTGGTGTTCACAGCTGTGTATCACTCTTCTTAAGGGTCCTGAAAATGAAATTTGCTTCAAGAATGACCAAGTGCTGCAGGCCCGTTTCCGCAGCAGCTCTGATTCCTGGCTCTCAGCGGCCCTCACTCAGTCATCTGGGACAAGGGGCTTCCCCACCCAGGTCTCTGAGCACGGCAGCTGCTTCCTTGCAGAGTACAGAAAAAACTAGTTTTCTCAGCGTGCCTGTCTCTCTCTCTCACTGACACACAGTTCTTCCCAAAGGAATGTCTTTGTGCCATCAAGACCATTCTGAGACATAAACAAGGTCTGCGAGGACACTGAGAGAACATTCTAGAGTGTAAACTGTTAACAAGGGCTCTGAGATTCGGGGTCAGGGCTGAGACAGTGGAGAGGAGGCCAGGGCCTGCAGGGTAGGCTCATGGCTAGGAGTTTCCGGTCAGGGCTTACGGGCCCCAAGGGCCCCCTGTACATGCCTGGGCAGTGTGGACGCCAGTCTCCTCTGTGCACCTGTCCCAGCCTCCACATGTGCAGCAAACATCCCACAGCTCCAGTGTTAGCTCTTACCAGTGATGTCATATCGGCTTTTGGGGTCACTACTCTTGGGCACGGTGACCTCGGCCACCTCCTGCCCTGTCAGGGGGCCATACCGCAGCTTGTAGTAGTCCACCTGAGAAGGAGGGTTCTCCCACTCGACATCGAGGGAGTTTTCAGTTTTGTCTGTCACCCAAGCAGTGCCAACCACAGCAAGATCTAGGGCAGGGCAGGGAGGGCAGGAGAAAGCAGAGAAGAGGAAAGGTCGGCTACCAGGTCAGCTCCTGCTCTTGACACACAGGTGCAGCCTTCAGTCCCAACACAGGTAATACTTTAACAGGTATTTAGCACTCCCAGAAAGCCTCGCCCCTTGCCCCGGGTGTTCCCAGTCTGGCTGGCCAACCACTTGTCAGGGACATAGCGGTGAACTCAGTGATTCAAGGCCCCTGGGCTCTGAGTGTTTCTGATTCACCCTGTCAGGGAAAAGAACCTCGAGGAGCCTTTTCTCTGTAGTTTCCTCCCACCCACAGTCTTCCACCTGCCAGCCTCCAGGCTCTCCCTTCAAACACAGGAATTCCTTGAGGGAACACAGGTCAAAGGATGAATAATGAGAGTGATTCAAGGGTGATAGAAGGGGTTGGCAAGTGAAAAATTAGGGCCTTAATGAAAATGTTCGAGATTATTACTGCAGAAGTGTCTCTCTGGCTGAGGCTCCCCTGAGGAGCAAATAAGAATGGATTTAACTTGAATCTGATTAGACAGAAAGACAAACTTCACAGTTATAGAATTTTACAAGTCCCTGGGGAAAGAAGTCAAGAGAGGTTGCTCAGACTTTCAGAACAGATGTCTCTAAGCCATCCCTCTCCCTCCACCAAAAAGGACAAGCGGCTGGTGCTTCTACAAAAACATCACGTGCAAAAAAATCATCCATCTGGGTTTCCCTGGATCTCTCTGTAGGAGTTTAGGGCAAGATGGAGGCAACTCGTTTTTATCAGCATCTGGGACCGTGCCTGGCATTTAGTTGATGATCAATAAAATACACTGAGTGACGGAATGAATTGGAATTGCTCAGACCCTTGAAGGTCTAAGCTGCTCTACAAACTGTCATGAGAAAATATGACTTTCTAAAGAGTAAGAAGCAATGCTTGTCCTTCAAATATTTGATAGCATTTAGTGGAGACTCTGTTCCACCAGACCTACCCGGCTCTGTCTGTATCTGGATTATGACTTCTATAGGTCGTTAGCCAGGACCTTTGCACTCTCACTTCCACTTGGGTTCAGCCAGTGAAAGTCACCAGAAGATCAGAGGGTAGGAGAGAAAGTTCTGGCAACTGATTTTCTTCACTTCTTTCCCAGAGGGGCACAGTGTACTGCCGGCTTCCAAAAGCAACTCATCAGTCTTTTTTCTCCTACAGTTATATCTGGATTGTAGTAGTTGTGATTTTAAAACCCCAAACTAGGGCAATGAAAGAAAACATTAAAAATGGGGTGCCTTCTGGGACAACAGGGGTCTCTGCCTGCTTCTCACCTGTGGTGGCAAGTAGATGCTGTGGGCTGCTGGAAACATCCTTCTTCACGTTGTGCAGGGTGACCATATACTTGGTGCCAGGCAGCAAACCAGGAATCTCGTAGCTATGCTGCTCTTTGGGTACTTGGATCTGCTTCCCAGAGAGCTCCTTCCCCAAGGGGTGGTAGCTGAGGAGGTAGTGGTCCACCTCGCTGGAGGGCTCCCAGCTCACCAGCAGAGAATCCTCTGTGCTCTTGAGCAGCTGAAGGCCCTGGGGGGCAAACACTGCGTGCAGAGAGGGAACAGGCACCAGCCAGGTGAGGAGAGAGGCCCGGCATCATAACCAATGCTGTTCATGGAGTCCCTTAACACTGCCATGGGGTAGAGGGGAGGGGAGGATGCAGCACCTGTATAAGGTGCCGGTGTGGACAATCACCCCAGAGGGTGGGGTGGGATTAATAGGACCCCCTACACACACACACACACACACACACACACACACACTCACACACACACACTCACACAGAGCCATTAGATCACAAAGACCACTGGTTCTCAAATCTGCCACATTAGCAACACCTTTGAATTTGTTTAGAAATGCAAATTATTGCCACCCACCCCAGGCCTGCTGAATAAGACACCCTGGGGATGAGGGAGGGGGAGAGCAACAATTGTGTTTTAACAAATTTCCAGGGGACCCTGTTGTGACTCCGGGTGCAGCCCCCTACAACGACCAAGGTGCAGCTGATGGTTACATGGTGCCTTGGGGCCCCCCCCTGCAGGGAAAGAGGGGCTTCATGCAGGCCTCCACGCCTGTGGGCTCTCACCCTGCGCGCAGTCGGGGCCGGTGAAGCCCTCCTCGCAGTAACACTCGCCAGTGTCGCAGAAGCCGTGGCCACTACAGTCGCCGGGGCAGCGCTGCTCGCTGCAGTCCTCGGACGTGAAGTCCTGGTGGCACTGGCAGACGCCGCGCACACACACGCCCTGGCCGCTGCAGTTCTCGGGGCAGGGCGGGAAGCCGCAGTCCGGCCCCACGTAGGGCTCATCGCACAGGCAGTGCCCGTCCACGCAGCGCCCGTGACCGCTGCACGCCCCGGGGCAGGTGGGCCGCTCGCAGCGGGCGCCCTCCCAGCCCTGCTCGCAGCTGCAGCTGCGGGTTTCGGAGGAGAAGGTCCCGTGGCCATTGCAAGTGGGGCTTAGATCTGTGGGGGAGAAAGGAATGAGGGTTTGTAGGTCAGGTCGGGAACCTCTGCCTTGGAAACCCAAAGAGCAGGTGTCCAATTTCTGGGACCCTGCAGGGCTCTTGCTTGCAAAAGAGTAGGGCCTTTCTGTAGGAACTGGGGCTAAGCCCTTCATTTTGCAAACTGAGCCACAGTGACCTGCAAACTCTACAAAACTTTTCTCCTTTTCTGCCTGAAGGGCTATGTGGACCACCATTTATTTTCCCTCTTTGTCCCAACAGCTCATGTGAATTTCCCTGGTCCCCTGAACTCTAGATGGTGACTTTATTTAGTACTTTTCCAGGAAGGGGCCTTAATGTTCCAGCCTAGACATCGGCTGGCCAGCCAGCTTGCTGAGCCTGGAGAGCACTGGAGGGCAGCTCAGTGAGCCAGCTTGCCAGCCCTGCTCCTGCTTCTCGCGACACTCTCTTTCCTTCCTAAAAACACTTCCAGTGAGGAGACGCCAAAGGGCACTTCCACCTGTTTCATCCATCACAGTGTCCCTGGAGCCAACTGTCTGGTATACAGGAAAGAGTCTTTCCTTGCCATAGCTAATTCTGGCTTAAATATGTGTGCCGCTAATTGATAAAATGTCTCTACTGGGCAGTTAAAGAAAATTAAGGAATTTTCCCAAAGCCTGCAATTTAAAAGCAGCAGAACTGGGATTTGTTGTCAGTCCTACATGTAGCCAGTAGCTACATGACCTCTGATATTCCCTCACATCCCTTGCTTCCCCTTTCATTAGACTTGGGTCCTCAGGTAAAACAGCAACTGTAAACATTAGCCAGGAGTCTAGACTCTGAGTTCTGATTCCTCCCTGCTCTTCTTCAAAGGTGCTCAATGGAATTAGTGCTAATGAATAAATAGCAAAGACAAGGACCCCAGAGGAAATCTGAAGTGAGAGGTGGTAATGTACCAGGCGCAACCAAGTGCTTGTGAGGCTGGTAGAATACCCAGCACATAGAAGGTGCTCATTAAATGTTTGTTGAGGGCCCTCCCTGATGGCACAACAGGTTAGGACGTCGGAAAACTGCAAGCGAGCCACAGCCACTTCAGTGCGAGTTCGATTCCCAGCCCTGGAGGTGGTCCACATGGCGCAGCAGACCTCTCCTGTCTTACCCGCAGCTCCCCTTGGCAGTGTACTTGGTCAATCTGCCTGTCCTGCTCCCCACTCTGTCTCTGGTGAATCCTCTCACCGCCCCTGCACCTCTGGCCTGTACCCCAGTTCTGTATGCATAAATAAATAAACTTTTTAAAATAATTTGAAAAAATAAATGTTTGTTGAATGAATACCAGATGGTGAGCTCACCAGCAGCTCCTTGGCAACAGCGCTGGACGCCACACTGCTCCTTCAGCTCTGCTACCTCTTCCTCCAACTTTTTCATCCTGGCTAGGAGGTCCTGGACAAGGCCTGCCAGCTCACAGTCCTTCTGTGGCGTCTGCAGGCGAATGTTGTGCCTGAAGATGATGTTCTGTTCCTCGCCAGACTCCCCCGGGGCGAGGAGTGAATCCCCGTCATCACTGAGGGGCTGAGAGTCTGCCTCCACCTGGACCAAGGCAGACTTGGGCACGTCAATCTTGTAAGTGTGGCTGACGGTGACTTGTTGCTCCTTGTCGGTGCAACCTTGAGGCTTGAGAGAGGCTGGAGCTGAGGCCACCAGGAGGACAGAGCCAAGTAGGAGACCCAGGGGGAAGCAGAGCATCCCCCAGAGACCCATCCTTGGTGAGACAGGAAACAGACCCCCCCAGGAGGCCTGGATCTAGGGGAAAAAATGCAAAAGCAAGAGTTAAAGGAAATTGGCCTTCTGAATGAATTCTTTGAGTCCACAGGAAGTTGAGAAACTAGCAGAAAGATTTCAACCTGTATCCCACAGGATCCAAACTAAATTATTTTCTCACACATTGCACGATCCTGCTTCCTATCTTTGCTTATGTTATTCCCAATACCCTTCACTCCTGTAGTAATAACTCCATACTCATTACACTTTAATAAAAACAAGAACAGCTCTCATATTCAGGGCCTACTGTGTTCCAGGCTTTGATTCCCCCTAATTCCTAATCCTCACAGTAACTCTGGTGTTTTCCTCCCCATTAACAATGCCAATAATAATAGCCACACAGAGCATGTGCTCTGTGCCAGGCACTATTCTAAGTGTTCTGTCTGCTCTCTCCTTCAATCATTTACAGCAATTATACTGCTATTACTCCCATCTCATAGACAGGCAAACTGAGGCATAGCTCCCTTAACTGACTTGTCTCGAGGAGTGGCAGCATTGGATACCAGGAGATCTGGCCCCAGAGTCCATGCTGGGCATCACTATGCCATGTTACCTTGCACAGATGAGGGATTGAGCACCCGTGCCAGGACTATAGCCAGGAAGGATAAGCCTATATTCGGGCCACGGCCAGTGTCCTGCCCACCACCCCTGCTTACAGACCAGTGAGAGATCTGAATTTTAAATAAAAATGCCTTCCCCATGAAGTTGTCTCTCATGCCCCCAGCACCTTACCCCAACTGGAAACTAGCTCTCGGTCTACTAAGCCTTTGGAGAAACTTATTGGTCCCTCTATAGGTCTCATGACAGTCGACCTCATGTTAGGGTTACTCTTGCATAGACCGTCTCCCTGCAAGTTTGTAAGACTCTTACGGACAGGACTCAAGGCTGATTTCCTCAGGGGTCCCTCCCCAGGCAGATGCATGATCACAAAAGTCCATTAGCCAGGAGTCTAGATTCTGATTCGTGCTTAATGGGGTCAGAACTCAGAAACCTTTTGCTGCTTAGGCAGCTCAGTTTGCCAATCAGGCCAGGCTCCAGGCCAGAGCAGGACACTGGGATCTGCCTCTTCTGCCACCAGCAGGAAGAGATGTGGACCTTCACCACTGTCCATGTGCAGACTGTCCCTGTCCCCGGCCGCTCCCCTTAGTGGCCCACCTCTGATCTCAGCTGGAACGTTCGTTTTTCCCTTTTATAGAGATATGTTGGTTTGACAAGCTGTGTGCTTTGGGAATACAGCTTGACACTTCGCCATTAGTATATAGCACACCGGGCCTGCAGCCAGGGTCTGGTTTCTGTCCACCCTGCTCAAATCCACCCCTGCTCCCCATCCCATTCCCCCCACCACCACCCACACACACACTGACTTTCTTTGTGGTAACCACCGTTCTGCTGTCAGAATCTAAGCTTTGGTGTCGGTTTACTTTGTTTCTTTATATTCCACATGAGTGAAATTATATGGTGTTTGTCTCTCTCTGACTTAATTCACTTAGCATCATCTCCTCAAGACCCAGCCATGTTGCTACAAATGGCAGAATTGTGTCTTTATGGCTGAGGAGTTTCCGCTGGGGGTAGACCCCACATCTCAACCCACTCATCTATGGATGGGCACTTCGGTGGATTCCCTATCTCGGCAATCGTGAAATGACACGTTTTGTTCACTAACCAGACGCGTATGGCAAAGCACATACCTGGTTTGTGTCTCACGTTTACAATAAGTCCTTAAGAGAAACTGCAACTTTAGGTGAAATAACATAATGTCGTTTCATTTAGTGTCAGCCGGGATTGTGATTTTTCTCATCATATAAAGAAGTGAATTATTGGAGAGCCTCTGTCCTCACACAGTCATGAAACACACACCCCCGCCCCACTGGGCTATCATAGCTGATCTCCCCAAGAACCAGCTGCAGGGCCGCCTCTTGAGAATGGGCTTCTCTGACCCACTCAAGACTATACACATCTGTACAGGGACAGTCCTCTTCTGGTGCCAGTGCCCAGCAAAGCCAGGCTCTCCCTCCCCTTTATAAGCAGCAGCTACGGTGTTCTGGAGAGACAGAGCGGAGATGCGCCGGTGCCTGGCCTTGCAAAGACTACTCCTCTCCAGTTTTAATCTCCTCGTCTGTAAAATGGGAAGAGTGAGGCCTTCAAAGCAAGCTATGTGGAAAGCACCTAGAACACCACATGAAGCACATAATAAGTGCTCAACAAATGTTTTGAAGTCTGTTTTTAATCAGCCACTGAATATGATTTCCCTTTCCCACCCTTTTCACTGTGAATGATGACCTCAACAATGAAAAACACATCCACTATAAGTCGTTGGGTTTTCGTAAGGTATTATAAAGACCACAGTTGTGGACCCCCGACTTCCAAACTGCTCACAACCTCGAAGCCCCTCACCTGATGATACCTCTTTTTCAGTTCAGTAGTTAGAGTCAGCAGAAGGCCATTGAAAGGACTGACCTGGGGAGACTGGTTACTTTGCAGATCCAAAAAGGAAGATGTCTTCCTAGTCATTAACCTAAACTCCCATTCTGTGTAAGAGCTTTAACTTTGGAGAGCCATCACATATTTATTATGAGGAAATGATGAACACGGAGGGTGAAGGTAGAATTACTGTTAAAAATAACATCACAGGGCCCTCCCTGGTGGCACAACGGGTTACAAAGCACTATGAAGCTACCTTCAGCCACTACAGCACGAGTTCAATCCCTGCCCCGGAGGTGACCCATGTGGCGTGGCAGACCTCTCCTGACCCGCCCGCTGCTCCCCTCAGCAGTGTACTTTGTCAGTCTGCCTGTCCTGCTCCCCACTCTGTCTCTGGTGAAGCCTCTCACCTCCCCTGCACCTCTGGCCTGGACCCCAGTTCTTGTATGCATAAATAAATAAATCTTTAAAAAATATAATAATATCACAATAATGAAATGTTATTTGTTGAGTTACAGCTAGATACCTGGCACCAGCTCATGATTACGGAGCATCCTTTAATCTCATAACTGCTCTGTGAGCTAGGCGCTGCTTGCCTTCATCTGGAGGAAATCAGATCTGAAAAGCTGGGGTTGCCCAGCTAGCAGTGAGCACCCCAGGATTGGAAGCCAGGTCCATCTGACTGCAGACCTATGTCTGCTCTGCTCTGCTCTGCTCTGCTCACAATGACATTCTGATGCTATAGTCCTGCTATGCCTGTCCCTATGATTTCCCCCTTTGGTGAGATGTCCTGTGTATTGTTTCCTGGGACCAGGAACTACCCTCCTGTGAACTAAACAGATCAACACCAAACAGATTTGTTCTTAATGGCAGCCCTTTGCACCACTTCCCTGTTCTTGCCTCTTCCTATTATTCAAAGCATGCATTACTAACAGCAGTAATAATAGTTCACCTTTTCGGAGCCCTACCATGTCTCAGACACTGGATTCATCACCTTGCAGGTGTAAAGTGTAGTCAGTGACATTTCTTGTTGCTGTGGGATTTGGCAGCAAGAATAATAAGTGAGTACACATGTGAAGGACAGGTGCTGTACTGGAAGCTTTTGGTGGGTCGGGAGGGCATGGTGTGAGGGGCAAACAGAAGGGGGAAGGTACAGAGACCAGGCCTGTCTCTGGCCTGGAGAACTTCAGGGGTAGGAGCTTGTCAGAAACAGGCGGCATGGCAGAGAAGGGAAGGAGCCAAGGTGGAAAAGGTCTGCACCTCAGAACTTGGGATACCAAGGATATGTAAGTCTCGACACAGGTCAAATAGATACACAGAAGGGAGGCAGCTGTGGGCCAGAGGTGCGTGTAGGCTCACCACCCCACAGAAGAGCATTGTCCCAGTGGGCAAGCTACAGGAAGTCTCCTGAGGGTAGAACAGGGAGTCTCTGAAGAACCCCCAAAGGGTTCTCACCAGAGGGGCCAGCACTGGGAGCAGCAGCCATAATATGGGTGACTAGGAACCAGCAAGGACTTAGCATCCCTGCAGAATACAAGTACCTTTTCCCCTTCTCTTCTGATCTCAACCCTCACCTGCTCAAGCAGTGACTCCAGGAAGCCAGAAGCCAGGAAGTGGAGGAGGGGAGCTCTGGGCAGCTATAGTCCCTGTGCTCACTCTCCAGTGTGGAGTCCAGCGTCAGGCTGGAGCTGGGCAAAAAGAAAAGATGCCGAATGGAGACTGTGGCTCTGGGTCTGTCCTTCACCAAAGGTCTCTCTTCTAATACCAAATGACCAGAGAAGCTCTGAAATCTGCTGGAGATTTTTCTCAGAGGATGCGAGTAGTCAGGAGAGGCAGCAGACTGATTTGGAAAGAGGTGTAGGATACAAGTGATGATATTTCACAACTGCTGTCTTTAGAAGTTGAGCCCGGGGCCCTCCCTGGTGGTGCAAAGGGTTAGAGCGCAGCACTGCAAGCTAGCTGCAGTTGCTTCAGTGTGAGTTCGATCCCCACCCCGGAGGTTGCTCCCCTTGGGTGGCCGTCTTTTCCCGACCCGCCCGCTGCTCCCCTCAACAGTGTACTTCATCAATCTGCCTGTTCTGCTCCCCACTCTGTCTCTGGTGAGTCCTCTCACCGCCCCTGCACCTCTGGCTTATACCCCAGTTCTGTATGCATAAATAAATAAATCCTAAAAAAAAAAAAGTTGATCCCAATGAGAAAATAGTCACACACACTCCAAGTCCTCCCCTAATGAGAGCTGAGGCTCAGTAACACCAACCCCTGATTATGCAGGAGGGGTCAAGGTCACAGATCCAGACCCAGGTTTAGAGTTAACCCCTGCGTGCCCTGCTGTCCCCACAAGCCACACAGATGGATCGCAAAGGCTCCTACTAAGAATTGAGCAGCACATGACTCCCCGCTTCCCCCAAACTCCTTCCTAGGCAAAGCTAGCGCTTAAAAGGCAGACTTCCGACTTCTTTGCCGCTTCTACCCGCCAACCCCGGTCCACGGCTCACTGTGCTCCCAGCCGTAATTGGAGCACAGATGGTTTTCTGCATAAGTTCTGAACAAACGCGAAAAAACCACGGATGTTTGCCATAAACCGCAGCTAGGCTGAGCAAAGTCTTCTCTCAGTGTTTGTTTTTTAAAGCCTGGAAGACGTGAAACCCCAGAGGCGCTTGTACAATCAGTGTCGCCTGTCCTGAGTTGTAACAAGATGTCCCTGCTAATTACAGCTTCTCCCATTTCACATTAGCTCAGATTTTCCTGGGCAGGGTGATTGCTCGAAAGAAGATGAGAAGGGGGACAGCACAACCCAGCACTTCTGTCAAGTGCAATGAGCAAGAGGGAACCCTCTGGCTCGCTCTCCAACACGTGGCAGGGAGAGATTCGCCTTAATTGCAGAAGGAAAGCATGACTTCACCAGCTCATTTTTGCACAGCTGACCACAGACAGAGGTCCACCAGGCAGGGGAGGGGGCAGGCAGGGCAGCAAATTGCACCAAGAAAATGCAGGATAAGACGTTTCTGAATAGAGATTATTCTACTGAGGACTCATTTTTCATGGCGAAATGAATGAGGGGCAAATGATGCTATAGGATGCACAACTCCTGGACTTTGCAGACAGGGGATGTGACTGCAAGTAACCAGGAGGCCCAAGTCCTGCTCCCTGACAGGCACCGGGATCCTTTAATTCCAACCGCAGGCAGTCTGTTGAGCAGTGTGGGGAGGAGGGGAGGGACAAAGGATATTAAGACTTAGGATATTGCTGTTTCCCCGAAAGGGACTTTGAGGTATTTCTAGCTAACCCTGAGGTGTAGGTGGTCCCCCTGGCTCTGTCCTGAGACACACACTTAAGTTACAGGGCTCTCCACCTGCACCCAGGCACACTGTCTTGGTGACCCCATGCGCCCCTGAGCCACAAACTACAGCCCCCAAGTCGGTGTGTGCTCCTAACCCAGACATCCTGGAAGGTCCGGGACAGCAGTGGTCATGACTGACCCAGCCTCAGAGAAGGCCTGGTCAAAGTAAGCTTTAGAACTTAAATAATAGCTACTGGGTATTTTGGGGTTTTTTTGTTTGTTTGTTTTGTATGTATGTCTATCAGGTGATAAGCACTGCACCAAAGACTTTATAAACATTTTTCTCAAAAATACTGTTTAGGGCCCTCCCTGGTGGCACAATGTTGAACAACAACACTACAGCAGCCCCTTCAACATGAGTTCAATCCCCAGCGAGGGAGGTGATCCATGTGGCACAGCAGACCTCACCTGTCTTGCCTGCTGCTCCCCTCAGCAGTGTACTTCATCGATCTGCCTGTTTTGCTCCCCACTTTGTCTCTGGTGAATCCTCTCACTGCCTCTGCACCTCTGGCCTGTTCCCCAGTTCTGTATGCATAAATAAATAAATCTTTTTTAAAAATCCTCAGTTTAATCTTCAAAATCTTGGGAATTAACTTGTTATAAGTGCTCAGAGAGATTAAGTGACTTGCTCAAGGAGACACAGCAGAGTTGGGATCAAATACCAAGTCATTCATTTCCCATGTCTGTATCCTTCTTCTTTTGGCCCAGGAGAGCAAATTCTCAGTCGGTTAAAGAACTACCCAGAAGCGACTCACCTTGGACTGGCGCCCTCAGGCAATTGATTTGTTTTATGTACTGACCCAAACCTTTAATGAGAAGAGCAAATGTCCCATTTCCTATCCTATTTGAGAGAGGGCTTCTTCTGGAAAGAAAGGAACCCAAGCCCTCCTGGTGCTCAGTTTAACATTAATTGCTCAGTGAGTAAATCTGATCTCCTCTGAGCAATGCCAAGAATAAGCCCAGGAAAGATAAATTAGTTTTTTCTCCCACAGGGACGATAAGTCCTGGTCACCTCTCATGAAGGCTGGAGGATTTCCCTCCTGAGAGCACAAAGCACACCAAAATATATGTCTGCAGGGGTAGATGTCCACCGAGCCTTGACCAGGGAGAAAGGAGCTCAGTGCTCAGTGGTCCTCCCCAATCAAAGAGGTGATGCCCTGTGGCACCTACTTTTCTCCAAAGGGGAGGGAATGGTAGGAATGAAAAAATGTTACATACATCAGAGTGGTAGCCAAATTTCAGCCACCATACAGATCTTTCAAGTTACATTCAGGGCTTTCTCTGCTTCCTTTATCACCTCATCCTGCCTTCCCAGTTAACCACAAGCAAATGAGGATATTGCAGGAGGAGGGGAGGGCATAGAAAAACTGCATTAGCCTGATTTCCAGTGGAGTCATTTAAGAAAATATTCTTTCCCAAATGACAGGATGGACATCACTTGATGCGAGGGGGGTAGGTGGCTTGGGAGGCAGGGACAGCATCCCCATCACAAGTGTCACCTAGCACACCTGTCATTACTCTCTTGGGAATTTCTGCCAGTGATCTACACCCCCGGCTCTGGGTGACTCCAGGGACTTCTCCAAGTACTTGATCCAGGAGAGCAAATTTTCAGTTTGCTGAAGAATCTACCCTGGATCAGTTCATCCCAGCCTGGAGCCCTCCAGCAACTGACTTTATCCCTGTGTCTCTTTTTCCTTAAGGAAGCAAGAGCACATGATATCAAAGGTAGACTGGTTTCTGCCAGGTTGAACTCTACTCAAACCATCTGTGTGCTTTTATTTCTAGTCTCCTTGACCTTGGACATGAGATGGTTCAGTGTGGGTAAGAATGAGAAATTGGTTTTATGTGCTCGGGCTTAATAAGGCCCCATTTCAGGCATCACTGTGTCCCCCGACTCCTCCAGCTCAGTAGGATGCATCCAGTACATGCCCAAGAAATCCTTGTCATGCAATACTCTTTTCCTGAAGAACTCTTTCCAGCAAATGCGCCTGCAACCCCAGTCTAGAAGAGATAGAGGGTGGGACCCCACCCCAGCTTCAGCACTCAGGCCTGTGCATGGGTGCCCTTGGGTTTATGTGGTTGCTCTGTTCCATCAACCAACTCTTAACCCCTCTTGCAGGGATTCACATGGGTGATAATGGCAGCTGCCATTCTCTAATCATGTGTGACTTACCAGGCGGCCTCTGTGCGAAGCACTCTTGAGACCTTTCCTAACCACCAGGCAATGATGTCCATTTACCCCACAGAATGAATCCCTTTCCCACACCAGCCCTTCCTTTTGCTTTTAAGGGAAAGCCCAGGCTGGTGCACAATGTGAAGACAAAATGGTCACGAGGGCCAAAGCTCAAGAACCAGCCTCCCTCCTGTCCAAACACACAGTCTCCAGAATGAGCAAGTATTGCCTTTGACACAATCAACCTTAGCCCCCTGTGGGTGTGAGGGGTATCTGCTGACAACAGTGCTTGGACTGACTAAGATAGATAGAAAGGCAAAATTCCTTTCTTTAAGAGTTTAACTTCCAGGGACCTCCCTGGTGGCGCAGCGGGTTGGAGCTCTGCACTGCGAAGCTAAACCAAGTCACAGGCCGCTTGAGTGCGAGTTCAATCCCGGCCCCGGAGGTGATCTACAAAGCACAGCAGGCCTCTTCTGACCCACCCGCTGCTCCCCTCAGCAGTGTACTTTGTCCATCTGCCTGGTCTGCTCCCCACTCTGTCTCTGGTGAATCCTCTCACAGTCCCTGCAGCTCTGGCCTGTACCCCAGTTCTGTAAGCATAAATAAATAAAATCTTTATTAAAAAAAAGTTTAACTCCCATGCTTTTATCAAAGGGGAGGGCATAACCATGCTAATTTCCAAGGACTTATCCCTATTTCCTGGATCTCCCCTGTGGCAACAGTACATTTTCAAGTGGTGACTGATCAGGAAAACCAGACACAGCCCCAACCACCCAGGGAACTGGCCTGACGTCTTAGAAGCATCCGCGTGCAGACTGGAGGCTCCAGATGCTGTTACAGAACCTGCAGAGTGATCTCATGTCTGTACCCAGAGCCTGTAGGAGCCAAAGCTCTGGAATGAGCAGTGGATGGACAAGAGTTTCCACTGAGTCTGGGCACAGTTTCCCAGGGTCTCTTCTAGGGAAAAGACCTCAGTCTCCCCGTCTCCCCGCCTCCCCTACATTGCAAACCACAGAATGGGGCTGGAATGGAAACCAGAAGCCACAAGATGATGAAGTCGTCCTGTCCTATTTCCCCCCCTTTAGGGGCCAGTTGCAGTCCACAAATTCGGGGACATAATTGAACCCACAGTTGTAAGAAAGAATGCCAGAGGGCTTCTTCCCTTCTCCCAGAAAAAGAGGCTGCAGTTGGATTCCCTCTGGAACGCCCTCTCCCAACACCATCATTTTGATTCTGAGTCTCCTACAAAAGCCCAAAACACTCTCTAAGCAGGTTCTATTCCCTATCAGTCAGCGGTCCATAGCCCTTGCTAAGCACGTATCATCAATATGTTGGTTATACCTTGGTTTCTTGAAGCACCACAGACTTTAGGCACTGTGCTTATCTGGGACCAGATTTGGTAGAGTGCTATTTTTACATTGGGACCTGTTCTTTTTTTCCATGCTTATATGCAAATTGAATGCTTTTAAATGAAACACTAGCTGTTCTCACTCATTGTTTCTCTGTCTTTCCCTAACTCTCTCCCAACCATAAAAATAAATAGAACTCCAAAATTTAGTGTATCCATTCATTTCTTAAAATGTTTTCTTCTACGCATTGTGAGGGTGCTAGTTTAGAAATTTGGGGAAAAGCAGCTGCTCCTCACAAATAATCATTACTTGTCACATTAAATGTTTGATTAAATTGTAAAAGGCACTTGCAAACTTGATCTCAAATGACATATACAAAATGCCCAAAAAAGGGGACGTTTAGGGTTTTTATTATCAGTAAAGTAAAAGTTCTGTTTTAGGAGTCAGTGAAAAAAATGAGTTATAAAAAGTAAATTAAAAAAAAAAACACCTTCGACATGGTCAAGAAGGCAACAAACAATGAAGTTGAGAAGCATATATTAGACCTAAAGGAAACTTTTTATGTAAAAATCTATTTAGTCCAGGTAGAAATCTCCCTGTAGCACAGACTGCATCAGCCACGTAACATCAGCCACGTAAGAAGACATTCGATTTAGTCTGATCAGGGGGCCAGTTTACTATTGGCTAAGGATGTGGTAGTTGGGTCCTGGAAATACTTCCTCCTTGGGTCTGCATTCCTCGTAGGAGACTGGTTTCACTGTGTGGATTTGCAGGCTTGTGGATGCCTGTGTCTCAGCTTTTACACTCATTCCCACCTAGCCTGTTCCCGTCCTCCCTCTCACAGGTAAAGATGGAAGTTCTTACCTCAGAAGTTGCTGGTAACACTTAGAACACTTCTGTCCCGGGGAGCCAGGCCCGTGGTTTTCAGACCTTGGTGCTGGGCCGACCTTGTTCTCTCGTATCCTGGGCTTCCCTGCCGAGTTTAAATCCTGTCCAGACCAGAGGAGGAGCCAACGGGACTCCCGTGTTCCCCTCTCTTCCAGGCAGGGACTTGGTTAAGAGATAATGAGCAATTCCTTCTTATACTAACTAGGAAAGAAAATACACACACTCCCCCACCCCCTTCTTTTTTACTTCCATTATGCAGCAGCTAAAAATACTGGAGGCTGTTTCCATTTAAACAGATCCAGAATAAGGTTATTAAAAGAGTTGCATGCCTCCTGGCCAGGAGCGGAATTTCAGGGTTTGAAAATGTGTGTTTATAAAGTCTTTTTCTCTTTTTTCTGTTTCAGGGACTCTGGGATTTATTGCCTACCACTTTTAAGATAGGAAAAGACCTTTAAGATGAAAGAAATGAGCAGAGACCCTGAGGGAGAGAACCTCCGGTGACCCCTCCCCACCTTTTCCTTACCGTCAGCTCATAGCTGAGTACCAGGGCTCTGGGGAAGGGCAGGAGCAAGAATAAGAGCCCCGCCATCCCACCCCACAGCCCACTCTGACGCATGCCCCTTCCCAGAGGCTTTGCACACACCAGCCCAGAAGGTCCCCATTCAGGACAGCATGGGGCTGCGCTGTGCGTGACCTCTCTCCTTTGCCGTGAGAAGCACAGACCTTTATCCTTTCTATGCACCAGAGCTACCTCACACGGTCACAGGCTGGCACTGCTCCCCCCACCTCCAGCTCATTCTCCCCTGCTGGAAGCAGATACTGGGAGGCAGATGTAGATCACGAAAGAAGGATCCTGTATGTTTTTAGTTCACCTATGAGGACATCAAATGTGGTTGGGAAGAAAGAAGAGAAGGACAGGACAAGAAAGATGTCTTTTCATTTAACACTCATCTCAGGCTTGGGGAAAAATTGCAAAAATACAGTCATGTGTCTCTTAGTACAGATACTGTTCCGAGAAATGTGTTGTAGATGATTTTCATCATCCTGAGAACATCAGAGAGTGTGATTACACAAACCCACTAGGCTAACCTACCACACACCGATACTACATGGTGTGGTCTCTCGGGGCCACTAGTGTAGATCAACATGCTACTACATTATGAATTGAAAGACCAAACTGACGCCATGACAGGCTTCAGAGTGCTTCTAAACCAGCCAGACCTAAGTTTCGGTTATCAACAAGGCGCCAAGGCCGAGTTTAACTGTAAATGTCCTAATCTTGCTCATCCCATAGCAACAGCCAATTAGCAAGTAAGCAAGTAACCAGTACATATCAGGAAAATGCCAGATGTCCTAAGGTATGCGGCCGAGTAGTGAAGGTCACATCTTACATGCATAGATCAACCGGGTTAAGACCAGATAACTTTGTTCAATGTCCACCAATCAATGTACTGCTGAGCAAAAACTCCCCTCTGCTGGGCTGAAACTCCCCTCTTCTGTAATAAAAGCCCTGCCTGCCCTGAGCTTGGGGCTCTCAACTTTGGCTGCTGCGCCCCGCTGCATGTTGGGAGCCCAGGCTCGAGCTTGCAATAAAGACCCTCGTGTGCTTTGCATTGGAATCGGCTCCTTGGTGGTCTTTGGGAAACTCGAAACCTGGCACAACAGAATAATTGTGATGTGTTGTGTTATAACTTTGTTATGAGTAATCTCTTTATAACCCTCCCCATTTCCTGCAAGTATTAGCATTTTATCCATATTTGCTTTATCATGCATTGTTCATATCTATTTTTTGCAAAAACATTTGAGAATACATTAAAAGTGTGATTTATCTTTTCTACACTTTTTTCTACACTTTTATCTCTAAATCACTTTATTGTGTAATTTTCCCCAAAACAAGAACATACTCTCACCTAAACTCGGCACAGTGATCCAAATAGGATGTTAACAGTGACATAACACATCAGTCTAATTTACAGATGGTATTCAAATTCCATGACTCTCTCTCTAAAATCCTTATGGCAAAAGGAAAAAAGTTATTGATCCAGGATCTAATCCAGGATAACTGATAACAATGACTTGTTTTGTCTTTTGAGTCTCATTTAGCCTGTACCAGTTCCTTGGTCTTTGTCTTTCTGGCCCTGACATTTTTGGAGAATACACTTCAGTTATTTATAAAATGGCTTCCCTCCGGGCTTGTCTGACTAAGTTCAGGTTGTGTGTTTAGGACAGGAAGTCTGCTGCAGTGGTCCATCCATAGTTTGTCCAAATGCAACCTATGATGTCTATGATGTTTAGTTAACTACCCAATTAAGGTGGTGCTTGCCAGGCTAATCTAACAAAAATACTTTCCTTCTTCTGTAATTAATAATTGTCTTGTGGAACAATATTCTAGACCAGAATATCCTGCTGCTTCTCTTACTTTCCCCACTAATGCTAGCACCTGCTGCTGGTTCTTATCTAAAGCAACTATTACAATGGTCTTTTCTAGTTCCCTCTCTTTGTCTATTAGATGGAATTCCACTATAAAGAGTTTTTTCTTCTTTTATTCATCCATGTATTCATATTTTGTGTTCTATGCAATATATTTCCTTTTCCTTTTCATTATTTTGGTACTCAAATTGTCCCAGTTTTAGCCAAGGCAATCCCTTCCAGCATGTTCCTATATCCAAGGATGCCTACTTTCCTTTATTGGACAATGATGCCCATTTCAGATAAGGGCACAGCACAGAGAAGAGTCCATCACTTCCACTGTGCCCATTTGAGCATAATTTATTCACATGAAGCTGCCAGAGAGCATGGTATAATCTCCAGGTGGGTGATCTTGTACCCAACTGATGCCCAAGAGTCCATTGGGAAAGGAAAAGAGGGGGATGAATGGGCCTCGCTGAACACTTGACATCTGCCACAGAGCCCACCCACACACCATTAGCACAGTGTTGCTCCTAACTCAAAATATCATCACATCACTTGTTTTCACAAATCACTGTTCTCATTACTTTACAGGATCATCTCCTTTTATTTGTTTTTTAGTCTCAAAGCTTGTTCTTATCTTATTTACTTTGTTTGTCTGGTTTCTCTATGTAACACACGAGTGACAACATGCAATATTTGTCTATTCCATAAGACTTATTTCACCAAGCATAATACTCTCCAATTAAATTCATGTTGTTGCAATTGGTAGAATTTTCTCTTTTTCATAGCTGAGTAGTATTCCATTGCATATATATATATATATATATATATATATATATATGTACCACATCTTCTTGATTCAGTTATATGTCAATGGGTGATTGAATTGTTTCAACCCTTGTCTATGTAAATAATGCTTTGATGGACATGGGTGCATATAAGGATTAGCATTTAAAGTTAATTGCCCCTTCACACTCCTTTCCTGTATCCCCATTCTATTTATTCCCATATACAAACTCTTCTCCTCCTACTGTTTACAAAGTTCCTTTCTCTCTCCTACAATCTCTATTCCCAAGAGCCAGGCCCACCTCCCATCCATCAGATCTTCTCTGATTTCAAAATATAATCACCTGAATCAAAGTGAAATATTTACTTTTTAAAAGCCAATCACCAAAGTCTCTTGTCTGGAGGTAACTATATTTAGGAAAATACTTGGGACCCTAAGGGCAGGCCTGCAGTAAAACAAAGCAACAAAACCAAACAAACAAACAAAAAAAACAAAACTGCTCTCCTGAAATAAAAAGGAACTGACATTTGGAAAACAGAAAAGAGTGTAGAGGTGGTGAGGCCTGAGGGCAGAGGCTGGGGCCTAGGGAGCTATGGGGTAGTGAGCTATTCTTTTAAAGTTAAACTACTTTAAGAATAAAATTATCTGTTCAGTAGTAAAGTGTTTGCTTGGCTATAGATAAATCTCCTTTCGTGGCCCTTCAATTGAGTCTTTCACCCACATAGATACTTTTTTTTTGACTGGTTTGAAGAAAGGGAAAAAATCAAGGGGCAGAAAGAAGATGGTCCAGACATCAGGGTCAGCTCTGCCCAGAGAAGGAAACAGCCATGGGATATAAGATAGAGCAACCAAGTTCAGAGGAAGCTAGAATTCAAAACCAAAGAAGGGGGCCCTCCCTGGTGCACACTGGTTAAAGCACAACACTGTGAAGCTATTCACAGCCACTGCAATGTGAGTTTGATCCTGGCCCACGGAGCTGACCCACATGGTGTGCCAGATCTTTCCTACCTGGCACGCTGCTCCCCTCAGCAGTGTATTTCAGTCAATCTGCCTGTTCTGCTCCCCACTCTGTCTCTGGTGACTCCGCTCACTGCCACTACACCTCTGGCTTGTATCCCAGTTCTGTATGCACAAATAAATAAATTTAAAAAAAAAAAAAGAAAGGTGACCTCACACAGGCGAGTTAGTGATGGGAAGTCCACAGGAATTACAACCCAGATGACCGAGATGGAAAAAAATGTACAAAATGAAGAATGATGTAAAAATATATAGATTTAAAAAAAGTGACCCCGGCTGGCACCTGAGTTGCCAGATTTCTTCTCAGAACCCCTCATTCCGAAACAGCACAGGCTGTTCCACGCGCACATACAGAAGCTCCTTCGCTTCAATATGAGCTCCTGAAGAATGAGAACTCTGTGTTCTTTTATTCCCCTCACTACCTTTGGTATTGACAAAGTAGATAATATGCTGCCCATGACAGATTTACCCCTCGGGGTGCCCAAGGGCACAGCATACTCACCAGTCATATCAGGTCTAAACAATGGCAGCAGGTACTATTTTTGTCTGAATGCACAAAATCCCTTCTTTCCCAAAAGAAAAAAAACTTTATTTAAATATCTTTTCATCTCCTCCTGTTCTTGGGTTTCAGGAGAATCTGGATCCATTACCTGCCCCAGGAGGGGATTGCTGACTGATCTAAGCCAGCCAAAGTAATCCCATTGCTCTTGCCCGGGACCAATTCAGGCTGAACATGTAATGCATTTAGGGTGAGACTTAAGGAAAGGCTGCTGGCAGACCTCCAAGGAAATTCTCTTTCACTCAAAAACTAAACAAAGGACCAAAGAAGATATGGACACCATCACATCTCTGTGGCAAGCCTGCAACTGAGTTAGATACCTGGCGACAGACAATAAGGGGTGTTAGCCAAAGACAAAGAAAAGTAGCAGAGATGGCAGGAGAAAGATGGACAAAGTCTGGGTTTTTGATGACCCAGCTGCTGAACAACTACCCCCCTCAAGTTTCCCTACCTCAGACTTTCTGAGTCAGTATTTTGTTAGCTTCTGTTTTTTAGAGCTGGAAGCATTCTAAGGGATTCAATTCTAATTTCTGAGTTGCGAAATGATTTATTGACCTCCTGCTGAGAACACAGAGAGAAATACGAAGAGAATCTCCAGAGAACACAGTCACAGCCCTGAGACAGAAAAGTCAGATGCCAGGACTGGCTGTACCTTATGCTCCCTTGCTTGCTATCTTTAGATCGGGAGTCACAGCAGATTAAAAGTCTTTGCAGGACCAACCAGCAAGAGGTCGAGTCTATCTCCCACTGCTTGAAACTTGCCTCTCTTTGTGCTACTCTTTGCCCAACAGAATGTGGCTAAGTGACTGTGATTCTAAGCTTGGGCCTTGCAGCTATTTCCTCAGCCTTTTAGTATACAAGTTCGTGCTAGAGATGAAAGAGCACAAAGAAAATGAGGACTGGTCATCCTTGCTAAAGTCCAGACACCTGAATAAACCCAGACGATTCAGTGCGAGCCATTCCCACCCAGTCTAACTCACACTGCCAACCCACAAAATGGTGAGCAAATAAGTCATTGTTTTAAATCACTGTATTTTGGAGAGGTTTCCTATGCAACAATGAAAAAATGAAGTTTATGTCTAAACTCAGGGAATAATTTAACTTGAAACTAATTTCAACCAATTATTTTATCCAATTAGTATAACCCATTCCAGAAACTGGGGGGGGGGGGGGGGGAGGGAAACAGCTGGCTCAAATGATTGTTTAACCAACATGTTATTATATCATCTTTTATTTGAGAACAATGTAGGAAAAAGTATTTCAACTGTCGTCATTGCCAATTTAATTTGTTCTAAGAAATCACCCACAACCCAATATACCAGTTCTGAGACATGAAAATGGTCTCATTTGGTGCTGGACTATTTGAGTCAGTTGGAAGATGCATCTTAGTTTCTTCAATCAACAATGTGCTGAATCGAAAAGAATTGAAACCAAATCTGAACAGATCCCCAGTGTCAAAATATTCTTGTTGCAGTGAGCTCTCTCTCAATCTTTCTCTCTCTCCTCCCTTTTGTCTCTCTCTGTCTCCTCTCTCTCTCTCTCTTTCTTCTCTCTCTCTCCCTTCCTTTCTCTCTCTCTCTCCCTCAGTCCCCTCCCTGCCTCCAACTATAAATTGTATTTATTATTGCAAAATAGAACTGAAGGCAATCTAAGATGGCAACCACAGAGGAAAGAAAGTGCACCGCATTCACAGCTCCAAGCCTCATTATCTGAAATAGAAGAGTATTCAAATATGAATCCGTGAGTCCAAGTATTCATAAAAGGGGTGTTTTTCATGTATGGCTGACTGGTACTCGAGCCATGGAGTTAGTTTTTGGGTAGCATTGACAGTGGGAACATAAAGCCAACTCCCTTTCCTTGTTTGGCCTCAAAGATGTTTCAAATTCAACCCAAGAAAGACATCATTGTCAAGTTTAACAAAAGGGAATGTCCACGTGCTGGAAACCCTTTACATGAGGCTGACCAGCGCTCTAATTGACTGTCATGTAGAACAAAGAGCCTTAATACATCAACTCTAGAAAACTCAAGAGCCAGAACTGTAATGGAGAGCTTGAACTGACACATGTGGATGAATTTACTGATAAGTTTACTGCACAGTGAAAGAGTCTGTAATATTCTGTCCTAGCTGCAGAAAAACTATGTAGTAGAGGAAGCTAAGCAACTGGAGACTTAGGCTAGTGCTCTAGAAGAAGATATGAATGATGGGAGGTCTGTGAAGAGGAGGATGAGAATCTGGGTGAGGGTGGTCGAGAGCAGCTATCCAGACTTGGACTTGGTCTGGTGCTGTTGCACACTGTTCTAGAGAAGAGTAAGAGCCAGACTCCCAGAATGAGCACTTTCCCTGGTAGAGAAAGGCATGGGAGCAAGAATTCAAGACGTCACCACATAGGTCCCGAGATAAACAATACAGCCACAGACCCCGATCTAAATCCCCAGCCATCACCATGGTCACAGACACAAGGCTACTCAATTTCCTGAAAGATCTGAGAAAAGCCACAGGAAGAGCTGCAGAGGGAATGAAGAAAGGACTCAGTTTGTATATAGTCCAAATGCCTTCCTATGGATTTGGAGACATCTGTGTGCATGGGTGGACTAATAATTACTCCTTAGGCAGCTATGTGAATATTTTGATTTTTTTAACCAATGTACTTACTTTTTTTTTTTTTTTTTAAATAAAAGAGGTGCTGAGGCCCTCCCTGGTGGTGCAGTGGGTTAAAGCACAGCACTGAGAATCTAAAGCTGCTTCTGCATGAGTTTGATTCCTGCCTGCCCCGGAGGTGACCACATGGCGCAGCAGACCTCTCCTGACCCGCCCACTGCTCCCCTCTGCCTGTTCTGTTCCCCACTCTGTCTCTAATGAAGCCTCTCACTGCTCCTGAGCCTCTGGCCTGTACCCCAGTTCTGTATGCACAAATAAATAAATCTTTAAAAAATAAAAAATAAAAATAAGTAAATAAAAGAGGTGCTGAGTTTTGTCTTTCTTTCACTCATGAGCCACATGTTAAAGAGAATAATGCTTCCTGAAGGCTGCTTTTGACCCCTTTGTACAACCCATCTTGTCTTTATTCAAATTTAAGAGAGTAGAAAGGATTTGGGATGTCAGAAGAAGGACTGACCAGCAAAGGATATAACCACCTACAGTCGTTTTGTTATTAAAATTCACTCTTCTGGGCCTCCCTCGTAGTGCAACATGTTAGAACACAGCACTATGAAGCTACCCAGAGCCACTGCAGTGTGAGTTCAATCCCCTTCAGGGATGTGACCCACGTGGCACAGCAGACCTCTCCTGCCTAGCCCACTCTCCCCTCAGCCATGTTTCTTCTTCAATCTGCCTGTTCTGCTCCCCACTCTGTCTCTGGTGAATCTTCTAACTGCCCCTGCACCTCTGGCCTCAGTTCTGTATGCATGAATAAATAAATCTTCAAAAAAAATTAACTTCCTTACTCCCCACTTTTCTGTCATTTAGTTTTTTGGTGGCTCCATGATTAGAAGTGTTCTAAGAATCCTGAGATTTATGATGCTGGTGTTATATTCAAACAAATCAGTAAAACATATTCACTTCTATTTTTTTCCCCCAGCAGCTGCAAGTGTTAACAAAATGAAAACTGGGGGAAACAAATTCAGTAGGTAAAGTGTATTTATTCTGAGCACACGGGATCATCTTCCCTTTGTGGTAGATCCTGAATTTAAGCCTCCAGTTGTGCTACAGTTGCATACAAGCTTTGAGTTTCAGAGGTGCAGATGCCTACAAAAATAGACAACAGGATATGACATTCAGCGAAAAAAATGTTTATTATTCCCTTCAAGGCAATGAAGGACCTTGATTCTTCTCCTGTCAATATTTTCTTCTCTTGAATCAGTATATGTTCTTATCAATTTCTTTGGCCACTAATAGTTGCTATGAGTCAGTGACCTGTGTGGTTTCAAAAGGCTGACTTAGCAGCTGTAATCTGTAACCTTCTAGGGTATAGTCTGGTCTTTAGGGAGCTCTTCATGTATCACTTGCCCACAGGTCATTTTTTAAATATCATTATTTTCATCATAAAAGTAACTTATTATTTTTAGAGATTTATTTATTTATTCATATGGAA
>NW_004567125.1:19103904-19130305 GCF_000260355.1 Condylura cristata | reverse complement strand
TGTGTCTGCATCTAATATGCGGGAAATGGGACTAATTGCAAAGAACACAAAGGAATTGGAGGAGCAATGGAAATGTTCTAGATCTTGGTAATAGCAGTTGTCTCAAGATTATAGATATTTGTCAAATTCACGAATTATATACTTGAAAAGGTTAACTTTTAGCATATATAAACTACACCTCAATAAATCTAACTTAAAGGGGGCGTTAACTAAAGAATTACCATATGATATGGTCCAATGCCACCCAGATCTTGGTTTACTCTTTAATTTTCTCAGTCCTGGCAGCACATGGGAATCATATGGGAGTTTTAATAAAATAAAATGCCAAGGTTTGAGGGCAAGGGAACTAGAGACTCTCATTTAATTGGCCATGGATTGGGTCAAGACATCATATTTTCTAAAAAGTCCCAAGGTGATTCTAAACTGTGCAGTCAGGGTTGAGAAACACTGACATGTACAATAAGTCATTTGGACCAAGGAGGTAAGAAGAGCTAAAATGGGATGCATGCATTTCAGAATCATTACAGAGTTTTATAAATTTTGCAAACTAAACATTTTTTAGCCCTCTGAATATTTGGTCCTCTTTCCCCCAAGATCCGAGAAAGTCATATAAATATTTTTTAATGTGATATAGTTCACACACCATAGAATTCATCCCTTTAAATCGTACGAGTCAGTGGCAGGCAGTATGTTTATAAAGCTGTGTGACCATGGTCATGATCCATTCACAGACAGAACAAACTCCGAACCATTGCCACTACCATGAGCTTATGACAACTACTCATCTATTGGCTGCCTCTAAGATATTACTTGTTCTGAGCATTTTATGTCAGCGGAGTGATATAGTATATAACCTTTTATATACTTTCATCCGGCATGACACATCAGTACTTCATTCCTTTTCATGGCCAAATGAAATCATATGACTATCAGAGCATATACAATCGTATAGATATACATATATTTTGTTTATCCGTCCATCAGTTGATGGAAACTTGGAATGTTTCCACCTTGGGGCTACGCTAAATATTACTGCTATGAACAATTTCTATAGGTTTTTGTGTTGACTTATGTTTTTGTTTCTATTGGTATTTACCTAGGACTAGAATTGACTGCTGGGTCGTATGGTCACTCCAGCTCAGGAACTGCCAGATAGTTTCCCAAAGTGGCTACACAGTTTCATATTCCATCCAGTAATGTATAAGGGTTCCATTTTCTCCATGTCTTCTCTAACACTTGCTACTGTATTTTTTTTAAAGATTTATTTATTTGTGTGCACACAGAACTGGGGTACAGGCCAGAGGCTCAGGGGTGGCGAGAGGCTTCACCAGAGACAGAGTAGGGAGCAGAACAGGCAGATCAACGAAGTACACTGCTGAGGGGAGCAGTGGGCGGGTCAGGAGAGGTCTGCCACGCCATGTGGTCACCTCTGGGGCAGGCGGGGATCGAACTCATGTGGAAGTGGCTTTAGCTTCTTAGTGCTGTGCTTTAACCCGCTGCGCCACCAGGGAGGGCCCCTTATTGACATTCTTAAACCCCTCAATTAACCAACAGTACTGTCTTCCTATCTGGAGACTTATCATTACCAGAGATAACATAGTTTTTCATTATTTAATCCAATCAGGTTAGAATGTTTTGTTATTTTTATTCAAATCATTCTAAACAATATAGATCTCTGAATTTTCATAGAAAATACACTTTGTGTTGTAAAACTTTAAGAGGACTATAAAACATAATGACCCCAGGACTGGAAATTCTCCAAGGAGAGTTCCAAACTTAATCCCAGATGAAGCTTCCTTGAGACCTGCTCTCTAGACTGGTGATGATGGGAAAGGTATTAAATATAAGTTGAAGTCCATCAACAAAATCGAATCCCTGGCTTCTTTAGCGGGGACAACCCATCTCTAACACTTTTCTGAAAGGGAAATAGTGCTTTGGTATTAATGGGTTTAATACATTCTTAGCATTTAAACCCCTTGTCTGTGAAGAAAGTGCTTTCACATTCTAAGTGAAATGATAACATCTCAACACCTTTGGACTGAGAGAGCCAGGAGAAGCCACCTTCTCCCTGACAATGGCCATCCTCCCTGTGGCCAAGAACTCCAGGCAAAGCTGCTCACAGGCCTGTTAGGAAGGAAGTTTCAGTGGTCTGTTGAAGCCAGTATATATGGGTTTTCCAGAGCATCTTCCCAACTCCACACTCACTGACGACTCATTGGTAGTTGAAAAATCAGCCATTTGTGATAGTATTTATGCCATGGAAATCAGCTAAAAGCTTTTTTCAATCCGAGAGACAGCTGCTAAACATTACAGCACACTGCTCTCTAAATTACTCTGGGGATTAGAGGTTCCTTCAAACTACTAAGGTATAATAGCATCACTCAAGTTTCATGTTACAAATCAAAGAGAAGGAAGACCCTACTGTCTCTCCCTCAAATGACTCACTGCTTAAATAAAAAAATGATAGGAAAATCCAACCATTTTCCTCACAAACTTGAGTCATAGCCTCCCATCTCGAATTTTCTTCCTAGGTCCAGACTGTTCAGTCTTAAAAAAAGAAACCTCCACTTTGATTCTCCCTAATAGCTTCATTGCCAACATTTTGGTTTGGGTTTTCTCTTTTAATTGCTGTTTTCTCAGAGTGTAAGATTACAGCAAGGCGGCTGTGTGGTAAGTATTCCACTGCCTGAAAGGCCAAAGCCACGGATAATGACAAGGTCTTCTGGTGGAACTGCTGAGGTCACCCCTTGTGGAACCATCTGTGGTCCCCAGGAGATGAGTCTAGGGGTGTTTCTCTGAGGGATCGAGGGACAAGGCTCCCACAGGGTACCTCTGCAGACTCCACCCCTCTGACACTTTCTCATTCCGACTCCTTCCATCTCTATTATTCTATGCCTCTCTCCAGTCTTTTCTTTGTCTCACCTTCTCTTGCCAATTACCAGTTTGCAAAGTGTTGTGAAATGTAAAATTTGTTATCAACACAACATTACCTCCATTAGAACCTAAAGCTAATGACAGATTATTTGTTAAATTAAGGAATATTTCAGATATACAAAAAGGCATCCAGTTTAGGAAGTAAAACATTATAAACACACTGTTAGTCTTTGCACATGCCTCTCCCTTCCAGAGAGAAAACCTTTCTCGAAATTGGAACTATTATGCCAGTGTATGTGTGTATATTTTTACTATATATGTCTATTTATTAACCTAAACAGTATATAAAATTAATTTGTCCACTTTCAATCTTTATATAAACCACATCATATATTGTATGCTTTATGCTGAAACTTGCTTTATTTCTATCAATATCAGTATTATTATCTCTGCTTGGACTCACTTCCTATGTAGTATAAGAAACTACCATAACTTGAGCCCTCCCTGGTGGTGCAGCAGGTTAAAGCACAGCATTAAGAAGCTAAAGCCACTTCAGCATGAGTTCAATGCCCATCCCAGAGGTGATATGCACGGTGCAGCAGACATCTCCTGGCCTACCTGCCGCTCCCCTGAGTGTACTTCATCACTCAGCTTGTTCTGCTCCCCCCTCTGTCTCTGGTGAATCCTCTCACCGTCCCTGCACCTCTGGCCTGTACCCCAGTTCTGTATGCATAAATAAATAAAAACTTAAAAAAAAAAAGAAAAAGAAACTACCTTAACTACCTTAACTATACTAGTCCAAGATAACACACATAGATCAGCTCATGGATTCTGTGGCTCAGGCTTCAGGTATTGGCATAATTCATTTCCTTGAGTTAGTATGGCCAGGTGCCCAGGTTCCAGGGGCCACTGCTTCCCTGCTTTGGCCCTCTCCCTCTGCAACTCACACTAGGCCCGCAGCTCCTTCTAAGCCACAGAAGAGTCTCTCACACTGGTCTGTGAGAATGGAGTTTTGCATGAGGCACAAGATTTACCCCATCTGTTCTGTCACATTCTAATGATTACAATCCAGTTAGAGTTCTGCCTGCATGCAAGGAGAGGGCGCCACCCGAAGATGAGAATGACTGGGGTCTGTGTGTCTGCTTAGATCTACCTGCCACAAGGCTGAGCCATGCTTCTCTGGTCCACTTATTTCTGCTGTCAAGCACTACTACTGTCAAGCACTACTACTGATAGCAAAATAGCTATCATTTTACTGGGAATGATTAGGTTAGGGTGATCCCAATACTTGCTATTACAAAGAATGCCAAGAATAATTGTTTTTGCATCTTCTGGACAGGAGAGAAGTTTAGAACCTTAAGCAAACACACCTTCGGCTTCACTCGATACATCCAAACTGCTCTCCAGAGTGGTGGAATGCTTATTCCCATTCTACCCCATGCATGCGACTGTTCCCCAAGATTCTGCATACTCTCTAACTCTTGAAATTGGTAGAACTGTTTTTCTATTTTTGTAATATGTCCTACCTGTGAGCATGAAATGGTATTGCTTCATTCTAATTTTTATCTCCCTAATAACTAATGAGGTGGAAGATGTTCTCTATGTGTTATTTTATTTCTCTGGGAATTGTCCTGGTTTGCTTATACTTTTCTTATTTATTTATTTATCAGTTTTTCTAGATTCTGGTTCCTAATTGTTTGCTTATGTTATTGTACTATTGCTATTTTCTTTCTACTTGTGCCTCTCTACTAACTTTCTTTTTTATATGCAGAAATTTTTGTCTTGGTTTGGTCAAATGTATCAGAATTTCCCTTTATGATTTGTTCTCTTTTGACTTGTTTAAGAAATATTTTCTTACCCTGAGGTTTTCTTACCCTGAGTGAGTGACCTGTATTTTCCTATAATGGTTTTAGGTTTTGCTTTAACACATTTAGGATTATATTATATTTGGAATTTAAATTGGTCCACGGTATACAGAAAGCATCGGCTTTTGTTTTTACTTTTCATCAGTTGTATTTGTCCCTCAAACATGCCTGTCATCTCTCATTTATCAAGTTTTTTGTATATGTGTGCATACATCCTCTATTGTGTTCACTTGTTCTCTTTCTTTATTCCTATTCCAATGCACTCTGCATTACTACAATTTTATAATAAGTTTTAATATCCAATAGGGCTTATCCTACCTCTTCATTCTTTTCTTCAAAAAATGTTTAGCCTTAAACCAAACTCAATCAGACTTGGAGTTGTGGGGCAGGGTTGAGCAAGTGGGAACTGGAAGAAAGTGGCAAAAAGATAAAAAGTTCCAGCAAGATTTTAAAAAGGGACCAGGAAAGTAATGTACTACATGACAACTACAGTTAACACAACACTGCTGGATGAATAGAATATGAAAGTTGTCTGGAGTCAATCCTAAGATTTTTCATCATAAGGAAAACTATTTCTTCTTTTGATTTCCTTTTAATTGTATCTGTGAGATAATGGATACTAACTAAACTTATCACAATAATCACTTTACAGTCCATATGTCAAACCATTGTGTAGCACACCTGCCTACATAGTGATGTATGTCAATACCATACATACATAGTGATGCATGTCAATTCTATCAATAAAACTGGAAAAATTGATATTATTAAAAGTATTGTGTACATTTGACCTTTGTTCTTTCATATAATTTTGATTCAGATTGTCAGTTTCCATGAAAAGCCTTGCTAGGATTTAATTAGAGTAGTCCTAATGTGTAGATAAATTTAGGAACTGTTACTCGCTGAATATAGAAGGGGTGCTATTCAGCATGTAACAGTTCCTAAATATGTGTGTGTGTGTGTGTGTGTGTGTTTATATTTAAACCTCAGAATGTGTCTGTATTTGGAGATAAGATCTTTTTTTTGAGTTTATTTTTTAAAAAGATTTATTTATGCATACAGAACTGGGGTGCAAACCAGAGGTGCAGAGGCAGTGAGAGGATTCACCAGGCACAGAGTGAGGAGCAGGACAGGCAGATCAATGAGGTACACTGCTGAAGGGAGCAGCGGGCGGGTCAGGAGAGGTCTGCCACACCACATTGGTCATCTCCGGGCCAGGGATCAAACTCGCACTCAAGCAGCATTGGCTGACTTGCAGTGCTGTGTCCTAACCTGCTGAGCCACCAGGGAGGGCCTTGAGGATAAGATCTTTAAAGAGGTAATTAAGTTTAAGAGACTAGTGTTTTTATAAGGCGGTACAATGGAATACCATGCAACTCTAAAACAGTTGAAATCTTGCCACTAGACAACATGGGTGGAGATGAAGGGGATTATGCTAAATGAAATAAGAGGATAAAGACATACAGGATGATTTCTTGTATGTAGACTGCAGAAAAACAAAACCAGGGGAGACAAAACTACATCGAGCAAACCCTAGAAGTGTGACTATAGAATTGAGGCTACCAGGGAAGAAGGCAGAGTGGAAGGTGAGTGGGGCAAAAATGGGAGGGGTACTCGGACTGTGGTGGAATGTTACATGGCTTTGATGGCAAACATGCTGTGGTAACGTACATCTGAAGAGGCATGAGCCTCTACCTCTCCTCATACACAGTGTTATAAACGAGCAGAAACTCAATTTAAAAAAGAAAGAAAACCCAGTTTAAAAGGAAAGAAGAGGAGGGTCAGATTACACACAGACAGGCACAGATTGATGACCATGTGAAGACATGTCATCATGGAGAAGACAGAGCCAAAGAAAGAGGCCTCAGAAGAAACCAAGCTTGTCAATACCATGAGCTCGTATTTCTAACCTCTAGAACTGTGAAAAATTAATTTCTGTTGTTTAAGCCACCCCGTCTTTGGTTTTCTATCCTAACAGCTCCAGATAATGGATAGAGAAGCACTGATGTAGTTAAAACTTTTGAGTTTTCCTATCTACAAAATGAACAATCTCTGCACTTACATTGATCTTCAGTGAAGAAATTTTTATAATTCCACAGATGACTGATATCTCAAGTACATTTTATTTTTGTTTTTACTTTTAGTAATTCCACATTTTTTCTGTAGATTTTCATGTTTCTATATAAATGATATTTGCCTAAATGACATTTCTATCTTCCTCTTTTCTATCATTTTTCTAGCATTATTTTGTACCTAACTGATCAGGATTGAAAACTGGTCTCTTTGTTTTGTTTCCATATATATATTAAAATTTATTTATTTATTCGTACAGAACTGGGGTACAGGCCAGAGATGCGGAGGGTGAGAGGATTCACCAGGAACAGAGTGGGGAGCAGAACAGGCAGATCGACGAAGTACACTGCTGAGGGGAGCAGTGGGCGGGCCAGGAGAGGTCTGCCGCGCCATGTGGATCTCCTCCTGGGCAGGCGGGAATCAAACTCATGTGGAAGTGGCTTAAGCCTCTTAGTGCTGTGCTTTAACCTGCTGCGCCACCAGGGAGGGCCTATTTATATATTTTTACATAGTTGTTCATTTTTGTACAATGTTTGATTTCTCCTCTCAGGTGTTGTCCCCATAAACTTACCACCACCAAGACACCTATGAACCATCATCCTTGGTGTCTTTGTTTTGATCTTGACCTTTAAGATGTCTCTAAAGTTTCAAGGTCATCTCTCTTTCTGAAGGGGCTTTGCTACCTGACATCCAGCAGCACATGCTTAGCAAATTCATCTCCATCACTTCTCACTCCTCTCCCTCCTTATAGGCTGAGTACCTGTAAAGTACTCAGTGAATTAAATGAGTTAATACGGACATACGTACAAAGATGCTGATGGCTGATCAGTGATCAGATGGTACCTTCACATTTGGGGACACAGGTCTAAACCCAAGAAGTAAATGACAGTTGGCACTTCAGACATTGTATCTCCTCAGGTCCCCACAGTAGTGGAAAACACTCACTGGCCCTCTTTGTAATTCTCTCCTAAGAATATTAGTTCCCTGGCTCTTGCTATCTGGGCATTCAGATTAGACTAACTCAGATGGAACCAGGAGAATTTCCAAAGGAGGAGCACTTGATAAATCCCCTCATCTCAATGAAAGAACCCAGTCACAGTTCTTAGCTCCATGGCCTTTGGCAAGGAACTTCCACCTCCTGCTTCAGTGGCCTGAGGGCATCACAGTAATGCCTCCCACAATGTAGGGAAGATGAAAAGAATCATTACTGAAACTCCTGGGAATAGGGCCTGGTGTGTAATAAACACTCCACAAACATTAGTTCACCCCCAGGGAAGCCACCTTTGCTCTGCCCTTCAGTTACTCAGTGGTTTGTATATTTCTTTTCTTTCCTAAAAAAAATCAAACTATGGTATTTAAATGTTACTCTATCACCCCACATTCTACCCTGCGGCCTGGCACAGAAAGCCACTGCAGTGCATTTGTAAGAGTTCATCCAACCCTGCCTGTCAACAGTCACGTTACTATTCTCCTTGCTTTTTTCCTGAGTATTCAGGATGGAGACCACTGGATTCTAGGCCAGCTTTCCACAATGAATGAAATGCTGAGCATGAAGCAAGCAGTTCCGAAAGAACCATGCTGGCATGCTGGAAAACCCCAAGAGCGGTCTGTTTACAGTCCTCCTCCACTAGGGGTTCTCTAGTACTGATGAGCTCAAAGAGATACATGTCAGGATCGTAGGGAGTGAAGGTGTGGCTAGGGAATAATCAGCCTTGATACACACACACACACACACAAATATATATATACATGTACACACACATACGTACATATATAATATATACATGTATGTATTATATATGTACGTATGTGTGTATACAATCTACACATATATTACATCATTTTCATTTTGTACATTTTTTCATCTCAGTTGTAATCCCCATGGACTTCCCATCACCACTTCACCCATGTGCCATCACCATAGTCCCGTGTGCTCTTTCTGCTCTAGTTTTGATCCTATTCCTCTGTGCCCCAGTAGAATGTCTTTAGTTTGTTGATTTTCATTTTGACTTTATTGCAATTGATTTTTTTTTTAAATAATGCTCCCAAGCATTGAGCTTTCTAGACTGTAATCCCTGGGAGGGCAGAGAGCTGCCACTCTTGCTCAAGATGTAGTTCCATTACCGCCACCTGGTACAGACGGGCACCAAGATAATAGACACGAGTTAATAATAACTTCCCCTGCACCTAGCTAGCGCCAGGGAGACTTTATGCTGGCTCTATGCACACAATCAATAGTTCACGAAACTGGAAAGTGCACCAGTGGTCAGTGTGCCGCAAAAGCCTGTGCTGACCTTGGTGCCAGCAAGTGCCTGAGGGATTCACACTCATCTGCCTGTAAGACTCTCCTGCTGTACTGCACCATGCTCATATCCTCAATAAGCCAAAGTAGGGAGAAAGTTCGATCATTACACAAATGCAGCTCTTCCTGCTAAGCAATGTGTTTCCTCCGCAAAATGGCATGACTGCCATTCTGAATAGCAGCAATATGCCCACGAGGTGCTCCGTAGGGAGAGAGCTACAAAGAGGCACAGGATGGACTCTGGTCCATGAGGAAGCTCAGAGAGGCTGTGGTCAGCAGAATCAAGTCCCACCAATGGGGTGATAGGAAGGGGAAGAAGAGCAAAGGCCAGTTTTCAGGCTTACCTCTTCCTTGCAGAATCTTAGGAGCTTCCAAGACACAGGAAACCAGCCTGATGATACCAGCTGTCTCCCACACCAAGGTTGGAAATTTTCAGGGGAGCCCCCAGCCACAGGAGTGTCTCCTCACCAGAGGACAAAGCTATACAGACACCCCTGCCTCGGTGCAACCCCAGGCAAAAGCTTATCGTTGGTAGACTCCAACTGGGAACACTACAGGCAAAGGATTCTTGCAAGTGCCACTCTTACGTTTTCAACCGTGGGAAAGAATGGCCCTTAAGAGAGTGAAGCTGTGAAGTTGCAGACCATTCAGCATGGAAGACTTCTTAACTGAGAAAAACAGCAGCTGATGGTAGTTAGCTTTTGTTAAAGGCCGTCGAGAGCAATATAAACTGTGCTAAAAGACGAAATTGTCGGGAAACCTCTGAGGAAGGCTCTGGGCAGGGTCAGCGCCTGACACAGTAGTATGTGAAACAGACGGTGACTACAGACTTGCCCTGGGAGTCCAGCAACAGTCCCTGTTCACTCACTCATGGGTGCATGTAGTCATTCACTGGGCCAGCATTTATGGCTCAGGACTGGGGGAGGCACTGGGACCACTGACGGTTTTTTTTTTTTAATACTTATTTATTTATTCATACAGAACTGGGGTTCAGGCCAGAGGTACAGGAGTGGTGAGAGGCTTCACCAGAGACAGAGTGGGACATAGAACAGGTAGATTGATGAGGCACTTTGCTGAGGGGAGCAGCAGGTGGGTCAGGAGAGGCCCACCACGCCAAGCAGGCCACCTCTGGGGCTTAGGATCGAACTCGCAGTGAGGGGGCTGCAGCTAGCTTGCAGCGCTGCGCCTTAACCCCCTACGCCACCAGAGAGGGCCCTGCTGAGCGTTTTTTAAGAAGGGAAATAATAGGATTGTTTAACTGTCAGGAGGTCTATGATGCTTGGTGTTAAGGGTGTTTTTCTCTGGATGGCGAGATGGTGACTAAATATTATTTTCTTTCCTAAATCTTTTTGTATTTTCCAAATATCCTACAGTGAATGTGTATTGCTGTTTATCATTAAAAAAAAAGTTTTAAGAAAGAACATAGTAAGATCAAGCTGATAATGCAGGGAGGAAAGTCATGACATGTTTGTCATCTGACGTTTCCTGACTGGGACACACTTTCCCCACCCCCCACCTCCTCCCCTTCAACAAGCTCTCTCTTCAACGGGCTGCCCCCTATTGCACATATTCAAGATTTGGAGGTTGGGAGTAGAATGGCTTGTTAAGAATGTAATTCTCATTTAAAAAATAAATCAATGTGTCCTCTGACCCAAATCATATTGACTGTAGTAAACTGAGCAGTAAAACTTTGAATTTCAAGGCCATCATTATTTTTGCTCCTTATAGCCAACCCTCAGTAGTAATCAAGGACAAAGAAAAAAAATCACTTGGAATCCTGCTGGTCTAGTCAGCTCCCTAACCAACTGCAACTGATTCATTAGCCTCTATGATGAACCTTTTCATCGTTTCAGCACCGCACAAACCCTGTGCTAGTATGTTCCAGAAGAAGCCAGCAGATATATACAGAAAAGCGTCTTTCCACCTTTCCACTACAGTGTTCCAAAAAAGAAGAAGGTCTCGTGACTCTTACACTCTGGCAGCCCAGCCTTTGAGCACAGCACTGAGGTCTGGAGAAGACTTAAAGTGAAGCTACAGACACAGTTGTAAATGGAAGCTCTGCGGAAAATAACCACACAGGGCGATGTAGGTGGGTCTCTGCGGGCAGCGTCAAGGTGACGGGGAGTGTGTGAACCTGTGTTGGCAGGAAAGTGCCTTACTGGATGCATTGCTAGGGAGTGTGAGTTGGGGCCCTGAGGGGTCATCAGGGATGTGTCCCTGTGTGGACTGGAAGGGTCAGCAGTTCAGACTGATGGGAACACTACCAAAGATGGCTGCTAGCTGGCAGCGCGTTTGCTCGGTCTGCGTGAGACTCATTTGATATACTTTGCAGATACACATAGCATGGTTGCTTTTAGAAAGCTTAAGATTCCAGGCACTGACAGAAGCCAGAAGCTGCAGACTCAACTGGGAAATGAGCTGGATGGGTTTGCTGCCCTCGGGAGAATGGGGTGACCCTGGGAACTCTGCCAGAGAGCCTGGTTGTGGAGACTAGGGGGAGGAACAAGGTAAACCCATCTGGATGTAAGGTTCTTTGACCCAAACTTTGCCACCCCTTCTTTCAGCTCTCCAGTTTCCTTTATGAACAGTTGTGCCCCCTTCTGGTAGAAAGGGGGTGAAGAGGCAGAGACATCTTTTAAAAAGAGGCTACCACTGGGCATGCGCAACCCAGAGCCCAAGTAGCTGATGCTCTGCAACTCAGGAAGCCTGTGGTTGAACCCCTCCAAGTTTCAAGATGTGCCTTGTTGGGGAAAACAGGCCCCTGCTATTTCTTGGTTCAATCTGAGGGCCAGTGTGTCCAGTAGAATCAAGGAGGTAAAACTGCCAGAGGGGAATGGGCCAAGAAGGGGTTAGGGCCGTAAATAGACTTAAAAGTGAAGGCTGAGCTTAAGGATATGACAACAAAGCCAGGATGGGGGAGACACGCCAAAGAGACAGCCTCTGCCAGTTCCCTTCAGCCTGTCCTGTCCAGCAAGCACACGAGCCCCCGTCGGGGCTTCCAAAACTTAAAAGTCAAGGTTTCTGCCTTGACAGAGCTCACAGTTTTCTAGACAAGCAGGCTATTTCAAAAATCTGTTGCCATGATGAGGCCTGGAGGTGCAGAGTGGGAGGAGGCCCCACTAACCCTGCTTGGGGCACTCACAGATGTTGCTGGAAAAGACAGGCATAGGTACGTCAGGGGAAGAAACAACAGTGTGTGTGCAACAACAGTGTGTGTGCACAATGTGTGCCCATGTAGGAGTGTGCAGGGCACATACTACATTTCCCAGGCTGCTTTGTAGCACTTTTAAATGGTAGAGACATCATAAAGGCATTGAATGAATACAGGAATTAATTGCTCTTTCTATTTATATCCCTCCAATCAGCCCTTTGCTTTCTTCCTAAATCAGACTTCCCTTCTTGGCCTTTCCTGGAATTGCCCAAGGACTTTCATTTTGATTGAGGTCCAGGTAACTAGAGGCCAGTCAGATATAGAAATTGCCATGTTAGGGGAAGGCGACAGTGGAGGAAAGGAGACTGCTGCTCCTTTCATCAAGCATTATTGAACACTCGCCGTGTGCCCAGTGTAGTTCTAAGAGTTGAGCATTCAACGTATTAAATCCTTTTATCTCACAATCACCCAGTGTGTGGGGAATTTTACAGGCGAGGACTTCAGTACATGCACAGAGAGGTCATGTAACTTGCTCAAGGCCCAAAGCAAGCACTTGTTTAAGCCAACACTGGCTCTGGTTTCTGCAGCTCATACAGCATATGTTGAACTCAGGCTGCAAATTGAAAACTGAGAGAAAATACATGTGAGTTTACATCTCAGAGCCCACTCATTATTTTAAAACCTTTTTAAGCTATCCAAGGTTCACCAGTTCACTTTCCCCTAATTCCCTCTGCTTCCCTTAGGGGTTAACAGATCCCAAATTGAAAGAGCTGTACAGATGATCACTTTTGACTGGGCTTTTATTCCAGTGGTAAGAAATATAAGCTGTAAAAAACTAGATAATGTTAGAATCATGAAACACAGCATTTTTTCTATCAGACAGTAGGTCAAGTCAGGGTGCTACTACTTTCTGGCACTAGGAACTTAGGAATGTCTGGGGACCAGGATCAGGACTGTAACGGCAGGACGGGCTTTCTTGACATCTTGTTAATGTCTATGCTTTGGTGTCACCTCTGAAAATCGCTAATGATCGTTGGTCTCAGAACCTACAAGATTAATCAGCTCATGTCTATATTGAGCTTTCAGGATCTTCCAGAGGAGACAACGATTTCCAACCTTTCTTAGTGTAAATTATCAAGAAGGACTTGGTTCCAGTCCTCTGACCCTTCCTCCCACATTAAAATCAACATTGGTCAGAACCTCATCGATTACAGTGAAGGAGAGTTCAACTAGATGAAACACAAAGAGAGCGAAAATCCTGTCAAAGAGCTCTTGGTAACTGTGATCATCCCAATGGACAAATGTATTCACAGTGAAGCGCCCACATGTGTGGGCCTGCCTCTCTCTTGTTTTTATTGCATCAACTTTTCCAACTGGCTCAACATTCCCCTTCATTACTGCAAACGCTCCTTCTCTACCAGAGCAGACCAAAAGCAAGAGGTTGAGGTTTTTTACAGAATCCTAGAACAAATCAGTGTGGGAGACACTCAGCCTAGCATCAGACCTCAAGGACAGACTTCAAATGTATGAGAGGATGGATGAATCTAATCTCCACTGTGCTGAGGACCATAATCTCTCCCGTTACACCAAACGGAACCCAAACTCCATCCAAATACTCACTGAAGGCATACTGTGCACGGCGGACTAGTTCATGTACTAGGGACAAAGAATCCAACAAATAGACAAATTCATATCATCACTGCTGCCCTGGTGGAGTTTACATCTCTAGAGGGATCGCAGACTAGAATTCCCTGCTCTAGGGAACAAAGAATCGCCATGTAGTTCTATGAAAGCAATAGATGAACTAAAGGTAGTTTAAGTTCTTCATGCATCTTTCATAGAATATATACTAGAGTTCTCTACACTGTATAGGATACAACTGAACACTAAGAAGACAAGTCCCTACAACTTGTATCCTATGGCGATTAATAATTTAAGAAGTTGTCATTGTATATTTTTCTCTCTCTTCTCTTCCTTGAGCAGAGAAGTTGATGGTGCTGGCTCACTATGAATTATGTCCAAGAAAAAAAAAAAAACAAAAACAGAAAACCCCAAGCTGAATCCTATGCCCAGCAAGTAGAATTCAATCACATAACTTACTTACTTGATGAGAAGGTGCTACTATGTGCTGAGGTCTGTGCTGTGCATCAGGAGAAATCCAAGAAAATATTATGATAAGAATCCTGCCTAGTTCAGAGACAAGACATGAAGCAATTAGCAAGTAATTCAAAAAGGGTGTATTATCTAGTTATGACAGTACAGAACAGAAGATGAAAAAAAATCTCAAAACACCTTTTTAATTTCTTTTTCTAAAATAAATCAGGAAAAATTCAAATTGCCTGGTTTGACTGACAACTAATGATCTCAGCAGGAAACAAGACATAGCTGGGACATTTTTCTTACTCTACATAAGCTAATGTGGGTGTGTGTGTGTAGTGGGGGGTGGGATGGGCTAGAACTTAAGGGTCTTGGATTTCTGGGAGAAAATCCTGGAAAGTGGTCATTGACAGACAATAGGATGAAATGCCTCCTTGCTCCACCTCAGGCCTGAGCACAGACGTGGACACAGTGACATGGTGCATCATTTCTGCTGGGCCTCTGAGTGGCCTGCAGCATCACCTGAGCCTGTATCTTCTCCAGAAAAGGAACCCTTTGCCTCAATGGCATCATCAGGACTTGTCCTAGGGTTTTCCAAAGGTCTTCCACCTTTAAGTCCCATGAACCGATGGATGTTGATATGTTTGCCCCATGGTCATCAACAGCAACATACTAAAGCTAATTGCTAACATTTCAGACAGGTTTGAGATTTTTTAAAAACTAAGAAGGGGGTGGGAAGGATCAAGAAGAAGTTAGGTGAAAGAAAGAACAGCTGCTTTCTTGTCAGCTATTTATACCCCTTCATGAAGATTTATTAAGGACATTGCAAAAGAAAATGGGTGTGACCTCCTTCCTGAAACCACACAAAACATTTTGTTACAGCCACAAGCAGATGAAGCAGAGTGCCTTGAAGGGCACTGAGCTGGATCCAGAACCTCAGAGTAAGTGTAGACATTCCTCTGGGAAAAGGAGAGGGAAGCCCCCGCACAGCTGGAGAGGCAGGAGCAAGCAACAAAATCGACCTGCCAAGCAAAAGGACCTTGGTGGTGGGCACCAAGGAAACAGGAGAGCATGCCAGTGGCTCTCCTGGAGCTCTGCTCCAGCAGTGGGTCTGGAATCCACAAGGCCAGGTGGCCCTGGGTGTTTTTGTCTTTCCAGGTAGCCAACAAGGTCCTCTTGGGCATTCTGAGGGACTATGGAGGGAACACACCTGGGCTCCAGCCAGATGAATAAGCATCACGAGCCCTGCCAATCCCACCACCATCCAGGGTTTGCTCAGTCTGACTGTTTAAGGCAACAGGCTTGACCTTATGAGCACAGAGACCACGACTGCCTTCTGTCCTCCTGGACTTCTTACCAGTAAGCAAAACACACACCTCATGGCTGTGTTTTAGAGAGTTCATAAAAGTCCTTCACACACACACACACACACACACACACACACACACACACACACACACACCATCCTTTTGGGACAACTCTAGGTTACCCCCATCAGCACTGTGAGTACAGTCCCTGCCAGGCATGGGGAGGGAGTATAAAGGACGCTTTTCTCTAAAATGCTAGGCTGGCGGATGCATCTCTAGAGGTTAGACTTGTAGGAAAAGTCCATGAGTAATGAAAAGAGAATCTTGTGGTGGCCCAGAACTTTCCCATCCACACAGGCAATTCTGGACAGAGCAGAGTCAGAGGCAAAAGCATGAATCACTTCAGTCCCACAAATACTGATGAGCACCTATCTGGTATACCCTTTAGGTATACCAGATACCCTTTAGGAATTCAGGCAATAAATGCAAATCACATATTCCCTTAAGGAACTTGCAAATAAGTGGAAGAAATCACAAATACACAATTAACAGAGTGTTGGCCCTGCCTGTGCTGACTTACACTTTCACCCCCTTGAGAAGCTCTAATAAACATATGCTTACCTTTGTGCACCTCTTTAGAAAGTCAGGATGATCAGGTCTTGAGCATACAAAGTACAAGTCACTCCTAATAGAGTCAAATAGGAAAAGAGGAATCAGGGGTTGAGAATGGAAAAGGAGGTAAAAGATGTCATAAAAAGTGGAGGTGCTTACATTAACGACTTAATAAAGTTAGAGTGGATGAGAATAGTGTTCGCCCCAAACGCATGTTCACCACAACCTCAGGATGTGACCTTCTTTGAAAACAGGGTCTTGGCAGATGAAATCAAGGTAAGGACTGATTAGAATGGATTAGAATCATACTGGGTTGGACTAGCCTCAAATCAAACGAGCATATTCTTATAGGAGGCAGAGAAGAACACAAAGACACACACCAGACAAAGGGAAGGTGAAAATGGGAGCAGGGCTTGGAATGTTGCTGGCACAGGCCACGTGAAGACCCACCTCACTGGGAGAGGCAGAGAGCGTCCCGTGGAGCTCTGGAGGGAGTGTGGCCTTACTGTCGCCTTGATCGTGGACTTCTGGCCTCCAGAACTACCAGGGAATGCACAGGTGGTTGTAATTTGCAACCAGTTTGCTGCAATTTGTTACAGCAGTCACAGAAGAAAAAATAAAATGGTACTTAGAACTGGGAGTTCACCTGAGAGGAAGAAGGTAGCTAAGACTGAAACAGGTATTGAAAGTAGCAGGAGGTGCTTCTACATAGACACCCAGGTCATGATGGGGTACTAAGTCCTGGGAGCTGGACAGAAGCATTGAGAATTATTTGGTAGCTGTGCCCCTGTGGTTAAATAAGATTGTCCTAAAATACCGAATAGTTTCACTCATAGCAGGAGTATAACGGACCAGGCCAGAAAATAATAATAATAATGAACAGCCATATACCAGAGACATTTTATGGGGGTGGAGTGGGGAATGGGATCAAAAACAATGGGGGGAGGGAAATGCACTGGACTATGGTGATGGCACATGGGTGATTTAGTGATGGGAAGCCCCCCCCCCGGCCACCACCAAAAAATAAGACTGTCCTAACCCATTGCAATCTCAAGCATCAATTTACTTGACATCTCTGAATCCTTGCAAATTTTAAGAAAAGAAATGGAGCTATGGCCTGGGGAGCTGGTCTGGCAAAGCACATGGGTTGGGCATCAGCTGAGTGCTCCCTGGTCTGGTACCAACTGAGCACCATACCCAGTGGCTGAAGGCAGAGTTAGGGAGACAGCAAAGGAACAGCTTCACGTCAAGTCAGGAAGGCACTGACTGTGTGGATGGAAAATGAGGCTCAAAGAAAAACCTGTTTGTGTGCATATTAGCTGTAACAAATCAAAACAAATAACTGCAAGCACCCCCTTTGAAAATGTTAGGAAGAATATGTAACACATTTTTATGAGTTAGGGGCGGGAAGTGGGAATTGAATGCCAAATCCACAACTACTAATTTAAAATGTGCAAAATGCTAACGCATTGCCTTTATTTAGACATCCATCTTTATGATTAATGTAAAGATAAAAAAGGCTTATTATAGATTCATCTCCACTTGGCACCATATTTTTCCACAGGATTTCAACTCAAGTCCTGCAGATTTTTCTCTACCTCCACCCAAACACCAGCCGTTGTTCTGACCTGTATTTTTAGGCTCCCCAACTAGATCCGATGACTCAAAACTTTTACATGGGATTGTGTGGACATGCAGCATATTGGGTAGAGAATTTCCCCAGTAATTTGTAGGGTCTCCCCTGCTTACCAGGGTGGGATGTACTTCTCACCCCTCAGCTGGCAGAAACTGCCACTCTGTATGCCCAGAATTCAAGTGGGCGTTTGATGGACTAAACTGGACTGAGTGGAAAGACTCCCCAAATAAAGACTTACAGGGAGGAAACATGGAACTTTGGAAGGTGGGTAACCCAGTGGGGCCAGGGGAGAGGTGAGAGGTGGGTTGCTGATGCCAGGTGCCATCATGGACACCACAGTGTGGGAATTTGGGCTTTTATTTTGTAGATAATGGGAGCGACCAAAAGTGAGTTTGGTTAAAAACAAAACAAAACAAAACAAAACACCCTCGCCCTGTTTTAGACAGTAGCAGACAGTAGCAGAAGAGGTAGAAGTTTTTGTGGGGGAGGTGATGGGAAGTAAAAATAGGCAAAAAGAGCAGTTAGGAATGGTAATACTAATTCAGGCAGGAGATGAAGAAGTCTACCTAACAATGCAGGAGAAGGAACAGAGAACATTTAAAAAGACAATTAGACGCAGAATCAATGCAACTTGGACGATCTGTTAGATGGGATATTTTTGTTCACGACAAGGTCTGCTTCCCCCAACACCTGAAAAGTAGGACCAAAGGCAGAGCTCGAGGGCAAGCAGTGAGTTTGAGAAGCAAATCCATGGAGCAGGGGTGAGGGGTCAGTATTTTTAGGGGAAGAAGAAGGAAAAGGCAAGGGAACACAGGATGTGTTGTTTAGTGACCAGTGACCTTGGGGAGCCACACGAAATGCGTCAGCACAGGCTTCTATTGTGTTGGTTCAGGGAGCCCCACTGGGGTGCAATGCCCTACATTTGACACCTTAGCCCCTGATTCATCTGTGACCCGCGTCCGTCCGTGAAAACTCCAGGACTGGAAGCGGGCGTTGCCTGAGGGCAGCCCAAATTCAGCTGTGTATTTATCCCTTACTACAGCACCTTTCACTTTTCCTCCGCTTTTTGAACAAGTTGCTCTATATTTTCCTTTTGCAGTGGGCCCCACAATTCTGTTAGCCTGTCCTGCCTATAACAACTCCCAAGGTCATTTGATGATAGGGAAAGTGGCATTTTATTTGGAGGAGAAGGGTGTGTGTGTGTGTGTGTGTGTGTGTGTGTGTGTGTGTGTGTGTGTGTGTGTGTGTGTGTGTGTGTGTGTGTGTGTGGTGTTACATCCTGGGTGTGCTATGTAGAAACTGGTGAGGATGGACAGCCAGTGTTGGGGCACAGATGTGCTATTACTGCCCCCTTGTGTCCAATTCAGTGCACAGCACAGCGCTCCCCGGAGGAGATTGGCCGGCAGGGCCCTTGAGGCGGCTTCCAAGCGCGCTACACTGGGGCACTCCAGTCAGCCAAGGAGGCCGCTGTCGGTACCCACCATTTCAGACCCAGGATGGAAAATGTGTGGGTGCGGGAATGGTGTTCCTGTGTCTTTCTGCCTCCACATGCTCTTTCCCTTCGGTCCCATTTTTTTGTGAGACTAAATGTGAAACAAATTATAGAGAAATTGAAAACTTTTTTAGATATAAAAAATAACCAGTAATTTTGTCATTTATCTATTACACTTAGTATAATTTCCTTCTTAATCTTTTATCTATTTCTCTACTAACCTATGATTATATCTGTATCTGTAAACACACACAGCACAATTTGGACCCCATCAGATATTTTAAACTAGAATTGGAACATGTTATTTTTTAATTCATTTGACTTACTCTTGGACTTTTAAGTCATTTGTTTATATCAACATGATAGACATCTAAATTTATTTAGAGTTTTTCATCTCATTGGAAGATATTCCTAATATTGGTACAATTGGATCACTAGACAAAATCTTCTTTAAAACTTGTCAAATTTATGATTTTAGAATATAAGGTGCTTTCAATGAAATACTACTGAACAAACAAAAGAGATAAACTCCGGTCATTTGTGGCAACAAGGAGGGAGTGAGAAGGGTTTATGTTAAGCAAGATAAGCCAGAAGGAGAAAGATAAATACTGTATGGTATCACTTAAATGCGGAGTCTAGAGAAACAAACAAGGGTCAAAGATAAACTTTAAAACCAACCTTTGAAAGCTGACCATAGATCTGAGGCATAGCGAGAGGGACGAAAGTGAAGGTGGGGTGAGAAAGCACAGTGGACTATGGTGGCGGAGCATGGTTGTTTCAGTGGTGGCAGCGCTGTGGTGACTACACTTGAGGGGAGAAATCCTAGGCTGTCAAAACACTGGAGACAGGCCCTCCCTGGTGGTGCAGCAGGTTAGAGCACAATACTGAGAAGCTAAAGCCACTTCAGGATGAGTTCGATCCCTGCCCAGGAGATGACCCACATGGCATGGCAGACCTCTCCTGACTCGCCGCTGCTCCCTTCAGCAGTGTACTTCGTAAGTCGGCCTGTTCTGCTTCCCACTCTGTCTCTGGTGAATCCTCCTGCACCTCTGACCTGTACCCCAGTTCTGTGTGCATAAGTAAATAAATCTTTAAAACACACACACTAGAGGACATAGAACAATGACACTTCAATAACATTTTTTTTTTAAAGAGATTTATTTATTTGTGCATACAGAACTGTGATACAGGTCAGAGATGCAGGGGCTGTGAGAGGATTCACCAAAGACAGAGTGGGGAGCAGAACAGGCAGATCGATGAAGGACACTGCTGAGGGGAGCAGTGGACTGGTCAGGAGAGGTCTGCCGCGCCATGTGGTCACCTCCGGGGCAGGCAGGGATCAAACTCATGTGGAAGTGGCTTTAGCTTCTCAGATTGTGCTCTAACCTGCTGCACCACCAGGGAGGGCCAACTTTTTTTATTTTTTTCAAAAAAAAATATTGTGGTTTAAAATCTGGTAAGCAAGACTATTTTTCTTTTTCAAAAATGTCAATGCTTTCTATTTTCTTCCCATCCCACTTATTCTTTTATATATATTTAGCATTGCTTTCTTAAGAAAACTCCACTCAGATATTGACTGAATTGGCCCAAACTCAGTACATTAACCATTTGAGGCTTTTTATCTTATTTTTTTTTAAAGATTTATTTATTTATTCATACAGAACTGGGGTATAGGCCAGAGATGCAGAGGGTGAGAGGCTTCACCAGAGACAGAGTGGGGAGCAGAACAGGCAGATCAATGAAGTACACTGCTGAGGGGAGCAGCGGCGGGTCAGGAGAGGTCTGCTGCGCCATGTGGATCTCCTCGGGGCAGGCGGGGATCGAACTCATGGGGAAGTGGCTTAAGCTTCTTAGTGCTGTGCTTTAAACCGCTGCGCCACCAGGGAGGGCCTTATCTTATTTTTTATAACAGTTTATTTTTACATCTTTTACATTTTTTTTTCCATCTCAATTGTAATCCCCGCGGGTTTCCCATCATCAAGTCACCTGTGTGCCATCACCATAGTCCCATGCACTTCCTTCCTCCCCCACCCCCCCACACCCCGTATTTGATCCCATTCCCTACTCCACCCCCGCAAAATGTCTCTGGTATGTGGTTGTTCATTATGTTTGTTATTTTCTTGCCTGGTCCATTATACTCCTGCTATGAGTGGAACCATCTGGTATTTTTCTTTCTCTTTCTGGCTTATCTTACTAAGCATGATCTTTTCCAGCTCCTTTCAAGTTGCTGTGAAAGACATGTGTTTATCTTTTGCTGAGTAATATTCCATTGTATATATGTACCACATCTTTTTTATCCAGTCATTTACTTTTGGGCATTTGGGCTGCTTCCATGTTTTTCCAATTGTAAATAAAGTGATGCTTTTTATCTTATTAAGATTTTTTTAAATCTCTTATTAAGAGATTTATTTATGCATACAAGAACTGGGGTGTAGGCCAGAGGTGCAGGGTGTGAGAGGATTCACTAGAGACTGTGGGGAGCAGAATAGGCTGAAAAACACTGCTGAGGGGAGCAACAGTAGAAACAGAAGAGGTCTGCTGAACCATGTGTATCAGCCCCCTTGGCCGGGCATTGAATTCAGGCAACAGCAGTGATAGCACTGAGACTTAAGCCCTCCACCACTAGAGAGGCCCCATTTGATACCTTTTATAAGTAAGGATTCCATGACAACAGTCTGGCCTTTTCCATGAAGGTTCACTTCTCCAGAGGACAGTTGGGGGTATTAAGGGCATGAGCCTTGGCCAAGTACCAGCTCCTGAGCTTGGCACCTAACTTCTCTCTGCATCAATTTCATTATCATATAATCACTCTTTGTATTAAACCCAGAATAAATGTAGCATATAAAATGGTGTCTCACAGTCAAATCTTGAAACATTTAACTCTTAAGTTATACTCTATCCATCCAAGAGTTTCCTTTTGAGTCCCCAAAGACTATAAGGAAAAAGCAAAGACAATATTAAAAACAATGTGTATCTCCACCTCTATCTAATCTTTAATCCTCAACTGAACATAAGTATAGGTCAGGGATTTTCTTCTATTATTCTACTTCTCACACACATACATAATAAATACAATACCTATTGGTTGAACGAATACATGAAAGGATGGCATGATAGCACACCTACCTGGGATCTCCTCACTTCATCCATCAACACAGTCTAAGATATAGGCCTTACCAAATTACTGTATATTCCTAGATATTCTTTTACCAGGATGGATGATGGCACTTGTCTGTAAACATTTATACTCAGAGTAAACATTTATACTCAAATTCCTTATAAATGCAGTCAGGAAAGGACCCATGCATGGGTAAAAAGCAAACTACATTACCCATCATTCTTTGTTCTCCCACTGTTTTCCTTTCTGATGGAACCTAGCAGGTGGACCTGCAGAGGTTATTAGGCTAGTGTAGAACGATAAATAGGAGAAACCTAGTGGTTCCAACAGAAAGCCACTCTGTCCACCCATTTCTTCTTGTGTTGTTTCTGAATAAACCTTTTGTTGCCTTTAATGACTGATTGCTTTTTTGGAGGTCAAAGTGTCTTACATCCACACAAAGGAAAGCAGCCTCTCAGAGGATTCATTCAAAGGACATCTGTTATGATGACCTCAAAATTCTTTGTACTACAGACTGAAAATAATTTATTGGCAATACTCCTCTCAGCTAAAAGTGTTTTAAGCACTTTTCACCTGAAGCTCTAAAATAGTAATAATATACATTTCAAATAAGTAAAACCCTAGACATAAATATAGGAACCATCTTTAGCTTCGCCACCATCAATATCATCCTTATCACCATTACAGGTGACAGAGGAGGAGCTGGCAAAATCTCTCTCCCAAATGTCTGGCATATACGACCCTAAACTGGAAGATAAAGGAGGAACAGACTGAGCGACACGGGTAGGGGATTGGGGGAAAGAGAAATTGGTGCTATGAAGAGATCAGGTCAGTGTAGCAGTAAAGGAAGTAACGTGGAAGGAACACAGTAAGCCAGTTAGCACACCAAGTGATGCCTGCCCAGATTTTTGATTTGTTCAAATTCCTTAAAACACCGCGAGAACACAAGCCCAATCGCAAACCGCTTACGTAGCTAAGACCCACCCCCGCCCCGCCCCTGAAGCCCAGGCACCGCCCCCCACGTCCTTCCTGTTCACCGCAGTGTTAATAAAGTTGCCGGGTTTGACATTTGCCGCGGACAACATGGCGGCCTCCATGCTGGGCTCTCTGCTACGGACAGTTCGGCAGGTAAGGCCCTTGCCCTACTCGCTACAAGTCTTCTTCACTACGCCTCTGCACAGGCTAGTGGGGGACCGGTCCTAGGTGCGCTCCCTCCTTCTGCCCACTTCCCTCGTCTGGCTGGTTTCTGGAAAGGTCAATTTCGTATTCCTAAATTTCTAACTGACTGGCTCCAATCCTGAAAGATCGGCTTCGACTTGAGTGTAGGTCGAAAGAACAAGGGTGTCGAAGGTTTGAGGCTCCAGGGCCATAGACGTTAGGAAATGAGACGTTAGGAAATGAGCGTAGGAAACTAAAACGAACTGACAGGCAGGAGGAAAACCTTGGTTGCTCTAGAAGCAAGCGACGACTGAATTTCAGTGAACAGAGAGTGGTCGACTGCGTTCAAAGTTCATAGGTCTGTTGAAAGAAGCGCCGAGAGTTAGCTGTTAAGTTTAGCACCACGGAGGTTTTTAGGACCGTGATCGTTGCATTTGGCGTTGTAGAGGCGAAAGCGTGTGGACCGAATGGGAGGAAGCATTGTATAGACAAGTCTTAGAAGATGTTTCGCTGCAACGGGGAGCCAAAGAATGGATCAGTAGCTGGTAGGGGAAGTGGGCTGAGAGTAATTTGTGTTTTTGTTTTGTTTTGTTTTAAATAGCAGAAATAACACTGGATCTTTGTGTCAGAGGGAAAGATCCAGTGGAGTGAGAAAACATGTTGATGTAGGAGGAGGAAGAATTGCTGGAACTGTAACCCTGTGTAGGCAAGGGGTCACGGGTATTGTTTTTAACGTTCGCTCTTAGGAACATTGATAATTCTTCTGTGTAGCATTGATGTCCAGTAGAAATAGGGCCAGTCACATTGTTTTATGACTTTAATATTTTGACAATATAGGATTTCTCCCCTTTGGTGTGGTGATTGTAGCTCTCCCGCTATCATAGCACCCACAGTTCACCAAAGTCTGTTGTTCTTATCCTCTCCATCTCCCTTCTTGGATGCCCAAATCTATGATTAGCTTTCAAGGATTGGCTTTAGACTTTGTCTTTGACCCTTTGTTTGATTTTTCTATATTCCATTTATAAGTGCAGTATTCGCTATTTATCTTTCTGCTGCTTTATTTTGCTTAGCAAACACTCTTCCAGTTCCATCCATGTTGCCAAAAATAAGATTATGTTTTTTTGATTGCTAAATAGTATTCCATTGTGTTTAGACACCACATCTTCTTCATCCACTCATTTGCTCTTGGACATTCGGTTTGTTTCCATAACTTGGCTATTGTAAATAATGTTGCAATGAATATAGGAGTGCAAGTTTCCTTTCAATGTTGTGTGTGTGTGTGTGTGTGTGTGTTTTGAGGGGGTAGATACCTGGGAGTGGAATTGCTAGATTAAACTGCAGATCTATTTTTGGGCTTTTAATGAATCTCCACACGTTCTCCATAGGGGCTGAACCAGTCTACAATCCCACCATCAGTGGAATGTTCCTTCACACACTCACCAATACTTGTTTCTGTCTTTCAAAATATGGGCCATTCTCACATGTGTGAGATGGTATCTCACTGTTGTTTGAACTTGTTTTTCCCTGTTGATAAGTGATGATGAACATGTTTTCATGTGCCTTCTAACTAACTGTATGTCTTTGGAGAAGTGCCAGTTTAACTGCTGTCCATTTTTAAATTAGGTTGTTTTCTTTTTGTTAAGTTGTATGAGCTCTTTGTAGATCTTCTGTATCAGTCTCTTGTCAGATGTATGGTATACAAATATTTTCTTCCATTCTGTGGGGTTTCATTTCATTCTGGTCACTGTCTTTCACTGTACAGAACTTCTCAGGTCATTGTAGTTCAGTTTATATTCTCCTTTCCTTGTTGCCGAGAATGGGTACACAAAGATATTTCTAAAGTTTATGTAGTGTTTTCTCTGTGTATTTTATTGTCTTGCATCTTAAATCCATGTATTTTATGCATTTGAAGTTGATTTTTATATATGCTGTGAGATGTTGTTCTAGTTTCACTTTTTCACTTGTAGCAGTCCAATTTTCCCAGCACCTTTATTGAAAAGGCTTTCCTTATTCTGGTATATATTCTTCACTCCTTTAACCTAGGTTAGTTGTTCCTCTACTTGTTGTTTTATTTCTGGGCTCTCAACTCTACTCCATTGGTCTGAGTGTTTTTGTTCCAGTACCACGCTATTTTTAACTTAAAAATATTCTAGTAAGGGCCCTCCCTGGTGACACAGCTGGTTAAGGCAGCACATGTTTCCAGGGTCAGGGAGCTGACCCACATGGCATGACAGACAGACTTCTGCTGTCCTTCCCACTGCTCCCATCAGTAGTGTACTTCAGTCAATCTGCCTGTTCTACTCCCTACGCTGTCTCTGGTGAATCCTCTCACCCCCACACTTCTGGCCTATACCCCAGCTCTTGTATGCATAAATAAATAAATCTTAAAAAAAAAATGCTAGTATCCACATAAAAAAAATAAAAGGAAATAAAATTAATTTTCATAAAATATTTTAGTGGGGGGTCTCCCTGGTGGCCTTGGGGTCAAGAATCAGTGCTATCTCAGCGCTGTCACTGCCAAGCCCACCATGGCACATGGCAGCAGCCTGAGTTTGATCCCCAGCCAGGGAGTTGACCCACATGGTGCAGCAGACCTCACCCTTCTTACCTGCTGCTCCCTTCGGCAGTGTATTTCAGCCAGTCTGCCCTCTGCTCCCCACTCTGTCTCTGGTGAATCCTCACACACACACACACACACACACACACACACACACAC
>NW_004567125.1:19099017-19103804 GCF_000260355.1 Condylura cristata | reverse complement strand
CACCTCTAAAATATTAATTCAAAATGCTATCTATAGAAATTACTTATGAAATATATTTACATTCCTTTTTTCATATTAAATCTTCAAAACTTGGTTTTCCTTCTAACATGTATTAGTTTGGATGCTAATTTTCCATCATTAAAATAGAAAAATATAGTCCTATAAAAACAGTAAAGCTGTTCAAGGCTTACAGTGCCTCAATTTAAAATTTTAAATTAAATGAAATTAGGGAATCGGTTTCCTGGTTTCACTAGTTAACATTTCAAGTGTTCACCAGCCATGTGTAGTCAGTGGCTACTGTAGTAGAGATGGTCTTTTTTTTTAATAACAGAAGGGAATGCAGAACATATAACTACAGCTGCTGTTAGGTGGGCAGATATAGTGGGAGTGTTTGTAAATTCTCTCCTGATTTTATAATTAAAAGAGAAAGTGAAGTCATCAACTGAGTATGAAAATACAAATATAGGTATCAGGCAATTAAGGAGGAAAAACTACTGTAAAATAGTCATAGGTAAAGAAGAAGATTAATGGCAAGAATTGAAGTATTGGAGGACCAAGGAGTTGAGGGTGTATTTATGGACAATGGAACCAGAAAATCAGAAACTAGAGACAGTGGCAAGGTGGTAGGAACAAGTAGATTAAAAGTCATGGAGGGGATGTTATCAGGGTGTCAGAGAATGGGAAGAGCTGATAGAGAATGAGATACACAACAGCTACATCACAGTGATTGGTGATGAGAGTCCTAGGACATGGAAGAAAATAGGTAAAAAAAGAGTAGAGGTTGGCCCTCCCTGGTGGTGCAGCGGGTTGGAGCACAGCATTGAGAAGCTAAAGCCACTTCCGCATGAGTTCGATCCCCGCCTGCCGCCTACCCCGGAGGTAACCACATGACCTGGCAGACCTCTCTTCACCCGCCCGCTGCTCCCCTCAGCAGTGTACTTTGTGGATCTGCCTTTTCTGCTCCCCACTCTGTCTCTGGTGAACCCTCTCGCCGCCCCTGAGCCTCTGGCCTGTACCCCAGTTCTGTATGTACAAATAAATAAATCTTAAAAAAAAAAAAAAAAGAGTAGAGGACACAAGTCATTGGAGGGCAGGGGAGAAGAGTGTCATTGAGTCTCTTGACTCTTGAGAGAGTACCAGGATTAAGACAGGAGGAATACTGGAGAGAGTGATGGTGAGCCATTGGCTAAAGTGAAAAATGGATGGGACCGGTATAGGCGTGGTGGATGAATGCAGCAGTTTGGGGATGTTGGAAGTATGACCCATTGGTAGGAGAGTCGAAGCTTTCAAGGAGGAAGTCTGGAACTACTGTGAAGAGCAAGGGATACACTTACCCGTCTGCATACCCACTTATGGGAGAAAAACAGCTAGCAAGGATTCAACTAAAGTGAGGTGTTAGGAGAGGAAGTTGAGTTGGAAGACTTTGTTATGGTAGGCCATGAGTTGAAGAGGCCAGTGAGGGTTTTAGGAAGTTTGAAGAGGGGTGAGATACAAGGGCAAGATGGGATATATCCAGGACAGAGCAGAATGCAGTCTTAGATATAAAGCACTAATGCTAATGCTAATTCCCCACGGAATGTGGGGAAGACATAAAATATTCACAGGAGTTATAGTTAGACCAATAAATAATGTTAAAAGTGTGTTTTATAGTCAGACAAAAATGTTATACAAAAAAGAATGAGGAGGTTTTAATAATTATTATTAAATAGAAAACTGTTCCGGCACCCATCAGAGGAAGTTGATGAGGAATAATTTGAAAAAGAATTCAAGGAAAAATATTTAATGTTGCTTTCTAAGTGTCATTAACTTTCAGTTTCATAGGTAAAAACAACCTTTGCATTATCCTTTAACATGAATTGTTTCAGCCAGACTGATCTCCCTCTTGGTCTTATGAGTGACTATATCTTGCTCATTTCCTTCTCATTTTGGACTCTCTCTCTCCCCGCCCCTTTGCCCCGAACTGTATTGGATTTCTGTCCACCCTCTCAAGCTTTGGTGAAGCTCCCATTACCATAACATTTATTTCCAGCCATGGTTACCACAGTATTCATAGCTCAAGCATGTGTCAAATGGTTGTTGAAATACCCTCATGTTTATCAAATATCCAAAAGGTGATTGAAGAATTGTTTCATTTCCCCATGAGACTTTTACCATTGAAGTTTATCTTTTGTTAACAGATTGGAAAATGTTAGCTTTCTCTTATCATTTTTATATTTTGTATAATACTGTATATATATTTCTTTTATAAACAGTGGTTACAGGAAGCCTTCATTATTTCCTGTAGCTGCAATTTAATTAACATGTAATGTGTGCTCTATTTGGAAGACACCTGAGTTTGTAGAGGCCTTCCTATGCTTTTACTCAGTCAGAATTGTAAAGTCTCACTGTGTAAACATATGACAATAGGAGTCTGTTTAATTATTGGTTGGCTAGTGCTAAGAAATATTAGATTGATGACAAGTTCAAAGCAAACTTTGACACAGAAGTTCTGCTTCCAATAATTTATCTTGTTGATATATAGAAATATATATTAAGTGAGTTGTACAGGAAGTCATTTACTGCATCATTGGTAGTAGTGATAGTGACATGGTATTACCAATAGATCATAGGTTAAAGAATTATGGTGCATCTTTAGGAGTGGGAAAAATTACTTCCTTTTACTTCTTGAAGTTCTTGGTTGGTTGAGACCCTTGTAAAAGACAATATTTAGTATAAGTTTTAGTATAAGTTTTATTTAGTATAAGTTTTCTGTGACATAAGAGCCTTAACAAGGAAACAGAGATCCCCCAAAAGCAGTTACACCTGATTGTTTTTATGCTAGGTTTGATGAAGAGTGAATAGTCATGGGAAAATATGATAGGACAAGTTCATTAAACTAGAGGAATCCTGGCAGATTCTGCTGGAGATAAGGATGCTCCTTCCCTCAGGGTATGAGGAAGGCACCCCTCACCTGAGGGTCTAAGTCATTCTTGGACTTGCCGTTTCTCTAACTCCTCTCACTTGAACAGTTTGCCAAGACGCAATATTGTGAGATAGTGTCCTCAGTCCTGTCTCATGGTAGAGGTTATCTCACCTGCATATTCATAGGTGGTTTTTCATCTCTTCTCATCTCTCCAGACTAAGTAGGTGAAGGATGAAGTAGAAGGGAGAATTCATTATCTTTTTATACTTTTTAAACTTTGAACCATTAGCCTAAGTAAATATCAAAGAGAATTAAATTCTGAAAATTTTTTACTTTGCAACACATGCGTTTATTGCGTATAATCATTATATTATTACATGCGTATAATCATTATATTATTATTACCATTTTGGCTTTATGTACATCCATAAAATATTGTTATTCTGAATTAAGTTTGTCATTTTTGTCAAAATGATTCATTCAAAATTATTAAAGAATGAAAAAGTAGGTAATCAATACTGCCTGAAGGAGGAGTGCAGAATTGGGGCACACTAGTAGAGACTGGGTCTTGCTATCCTGTTTACTGTTTCTCTCTTTTAGATGGTTCCTTCATCAGCTTCAGGCCAAGTACGAAGTTACTATGTGGACTGGAAAATGTTGCGAGATGTAAAGAGACGAAAAATGGCCTATGAATTTGCAGATGAGAGACTACGGATCAATTCGCTCAGGAAAAATACCATTTTGCCAAAAGACCTTCAGGTTAGCGAATTAAATCGCATTACTTTTACGATAAGATGATTAACTCAGTCTGTCACTTGATAGTTGGACTTAAGATCGTATCATTTTCCGGATCATGAAAGCATATGCTCCCATTCAACTTAGGGAAGTACCCTTGAAACTGATTTGGGTGAGTTTCATATTAAAAACAATGACTCGCTCCTAACTAGCCTTTCATTAGGTGATTCTTAAAAAGTACTGGTGCGTGGGGGCCATACAGAAATCGGGCACTTATTTTGACTTAAGTTCTCTTCTTGACTTCATCTCAGTCTCTCAACATTCATGGCATTGGTAGGTTTTGCTCAAGTGTGGAACACGTGCCTAGCCTGTGCCCTCAGCTGTTGGCTCCCAGAGGCCGTTCCTGGCCTGCAATGCTCACCTCTGTGTACTGAGGTGACCGTTCCTGTCACACTGTGAATAAGAGTGTGTCAATTTTTTTTTTTTTTTAAGATTTATTTATTTGTACATACAGAACTGGAATACAGGCCAGAGACTCAGGGGTGGTGAGAGGGTTCACCAGAGACAGAGTGGGAACAGAACAGGCAGATATACGAAGTAAACTGCTGAGGGGAGCAGCGGGCGGGTCAGGAGAGGTCTGCCACGCCATGTGGTCACCTCTGGGGCAGGTGGGAATCAAGCTCATGTGGAAGTGGCTTTAGCTTCTCAATGCACTGCTTTAACCCTCTGCGCCACCAGGGAGGGCCTGAGGGTGTCAATTCTTTATGCGTGCTAAAGCATAAGATGCTACACCTAACTGGCTTAGACACATTAGGTATGTTAAGGAGATTACTACCTGTGTTTTCTTCTGTGTACTTTAGGGCTTCAAGTTTTAATCCATTCTGAATTAATTTTTGTGTGCAGTATGAGTAGCCTAGTTTCATTTTTTTACACATGGCAGTCCAGTTTTCCAAACAGCATTTATTAGGGACTTTCCTTGTTTCACTGTATGCTCTTGGTTCCTTTGTCATAAATTACTTGTTCATATATAAGTGATTTTATTTCTGGACTTCCAATTTTGTTTCAGTGATCTATGGGCCTGTTTCTGTTCCATTGCCAAGCTATTTTAGTCTCACTTCATAGTATGATTTGAGGTCAGAGAGCATAGTAC
>NW_004567125.1:19086734-19098917 GCF_000260355.1 Condylura cristata | reverse complement strand
TTCCAATAAATTTCATGATTTTTTTGTTCTAGTTTTGTGAAGGGTGCCATTGGCATTTTGAGAGGGATGGTACTGAATCTGTATGTTGCTTTAGGTAACAGCTATTTTATAGTGTTAATTCTTCTAATCCGTAAGCGTGGATAGCTGTCCATCTCTTTGTGTCTTCTATTTATTTCCACAGTGAAGAGAAAAGGGAATGCTTGAGCACTATTGGTGGGAATGTTACATGGTACAGTCACTATGGAAACAGTATGGAGTCATCCAGAAATATAAACTAGAATGACTGTGTATCATCCAGCAATTCTACTTTTGTGTATATGTGAACATATTACAGAGGTACCAGCATACTTGTGTTCATTGCACCATTATTCACAATAGCCAACAACGAGATTTAAGCTGCATGAATTGAATGAGTGATATTCATTCAATGAAAATGTGAAGTATGAAAATGTGAGGTAGAGAGAGAGACAATCAGCAGAAAAGAACAGAAAAACTTTAGAAAAGAAGGAAACAACAGAAAAGTTTAGAAAAGAAGGAAATCTTGCCTTTTGCAACACTGTGGATGAACTTGGGGGCATTAAGCTAAATGAAGTAAGAGAAAGACAAATGTGATCTCACTTATACATGGAGTCTACAAAGCTGAACTACTACGAATACAAAGTAGAATGGTGGTTACTGGAGGTGGAAGAAATGGGAGATGATGGTCAAAGGTAACAACTTCCAGTTGTAAGATTAAGTCCTGGGGATCTCATATACAGCTAAGTGGCAGTAGTAATAATACATACTGTAGTATAAGCTTAAAAGTTAAGAAAGTACATCTTAAGTGTTCCAACCACATACACACACTTCACATAGTAATGAAGTGAGGTAACAGAAGTGTTAACTAACCTTATTGTGACAAAAATTTGCAGTATGTGCATTAATCAAGTCATGTATATCAGTTAAATTTCAATGAAGCTGGAAAAAGTCATAAGGTAAGACAACAGAAATGTACTCACGTATTTTCCAAAAGACTTAAGAATATTTATCGGAGCACTATTGGTAACAGCCCCTAAACCAGAAACCACCCAGATGTTCATCAGCTGAGGGATGTATGAATGAATTATGGTTCACAAAAACCACCAATGAGAACGTATAAATTATAAGACATACAATATGAAAGATCTTTCCCCATGTTATTGAATAAAGGAAGCCAAAGACAAATGAATAAAGAAGAGTACATACTCTGTGGTTACCTTTATAAAATTCAAAGCAGGATAAACTTTCCTGTGGCATTAGCAATCAGGGTAGCTATTGGCCAGCTCAGTGATTGGAAGGAGGCCCAGATAGGCCATGGGTGCTGGTAATGTTTGTTGGCTTACCTAGGTGTGCTGCATTTATGAAACTCTACTGATTTTTATTGTATGGTTTGTAGATTTTTATGTATATTGTTTTTATGTTTAAAAATCATACTGAGGGGCCCTCACTGGTGGCGCAGCGGGTTAAAGCACAGCACTAAGAAGCTAAAGTCACTTCAGCATGAGTTCCATCCCCGCCCCAGAGGTGACCCACATGGTGTGGCAGACCTCTGCTGACCCGCCCACTGCTCCCCTCAGCAGTGTACTTCATCGATCTGCCTGCTCTGCTCCCCACTCTGTCTCTGGTGAAACCTCTCACTACCACTACACCTCTGGCCTGTACCCCAGTCCTGTATACATAAATCTTTAAAAAAAAATCATACTGAGAACATGTCAAACATTTATCATTTTTTTCAGGTCTGTTCTACCCAAAATTTCTGGTCTGTTTTTACCTAATTGTGTCTAAGATCTTTGGTCAAACTATGGCTACAACAGTGAAACCAACCAGCCCTTTTTTCTTCCTTTAAGCATTGATTTAAGCATCTAGAGTAAACATGCATGAACTGTGAAATAACATTGTGACTTCCTTAGGAAGTGGCTGATGAAGAAATTGCTGCCCTCCCCCGGGATAGCTGCCCAGTTAGAATCAGAAATCGGTGTGTTATGACGTCCCGTCCGCGAGGTGTGAAACGGCGCTGGAGGCTTAGTCGCATCGTCTTCCGTCACTTGGCTGACCATGGACAACTGTCTGGGGTCCAGCGAGCAATGTGGTAATCAGCTCCAGAAATTTGCAGGGAAGTTGGTTCTGGTGAGAAGAGACTTTCTAACAGACAAAATCCTAATTTTTGTAGGGGGTCAGTACAAGAGTCTGATCTACTTGATGCTGTCTAAAAATTGCTTTTAAATTTTAAATGAAGAAATTGAGATGCTCCATTTTGTCAATGAGGTCTGACAGTGAAGCTAGACTTAATGGATTAAACATACTGTTCCCAAGCCTGGTGCAGAGAACAATAAAAAGTATTTTCTGTGAAAATGTGCTCTGTATGCTTATCTTTTCCTTCAGGTTTAATCTTTTAGCAACATACAAGAGTTCCTGTAGTTTTATAAGGCATTATTTCAAAAAGCACTATTATAGTCGATACAACTATGTACTTGACACGTAGCCATCTGGGGCAATTTTTCATACAGTGCTGGTTTACTGAGCTGCAAAGCTCATGTCACAGTTTGTTAGAAAGGCAATATATTGGAAGGTAAAGCTGATGTTCTAGATTGTCTAATGCTCAACTTTTTTTTAGTGATTTCTAAACAAGGTAGAACTCCCAAGTGTTTTCTTGTTCCATCTTCGGGGGGCCCTTAGTACACAATATGTCTCTTTCAGCCCCTGAAAATCTATCTAGCTTTTGTTGGAGTAGTATTGAAAACATTATGACTTATTGCTCATTCAGGTCACAAAGTGTGTTTCTCCTGCATTTTTGTTTTTCATCCAGTTCCTGGCTGTCAGCTCTCAAAAGCCTTGGGAACTCCTGACAATGAGATTAAGAATTGTCAATTATGCTAATGAGTCACATTTTGAAAAACTCCTGAGGTGGGGGGCTGGTTGCCAGGGAAACCATTGTTTAGAAGTTTGGAGTTTAAGCAATAACCCTTACCCCCAGCCCTCAACTTCAGGGAGAGGCTGGAAAAATTGAGTTCAGTTGCTTGTAGCCAATGAGTTATCAATGCCTAGGTAATGCAGCCTCCTTAAAAGCCCAAAAGGAGCTTTTTCATGATTCTGAAATACTATTCCAACAGAACTAGATTTAAAAGGGGGGTTAAAGATCTGAGGAGAACGTTGCCCCTGGAGAGGACATGAAAACTCTTCTACCTAGCTCTTCCTGAGTTATCTTTGTGACAAATGAAGGATCTAGCAATTAAATGGGTTTTCTGAATTGTGAACCACTCAAGCAAATTGAGCCTGAGGTGAGTTTTCTGCAAACCTCTGATGCATAGCCAGTGATTCCAAAGTCCAGGTGCAGCCTGGAGCTTGTGACTGGTGTCCAAAATGGAGGGTGGTATTGGGACTCTGATGCCTTACCCTGTGGAATCTGAGGCCATGCTCTGAGTAGATGGTGTCAGAATTCCCCACAGGTGCTTGTTGTGTGAAGTCACTACACACTCATGTTAGAATTGCGTCCAGGAACCCAAAGTCTGTGTTCAAGTTCATTTCATCTGTAACAGAAATAAGTCCAAGCAGTAAAGGGTTGTCTCATGCAGTAACTTGGTATGAGCTCTGTGATAAAAATGTACACAGAGAAGCAAGTCCCTACATAACGTGGGGAACTATTAAACTTGGAGGCAGCAAGGTCTTTGCAGATCGATCAGCGGAAGCAGACATAAAAGCATCCATGAGGTTAGCCACTGATATCAGAACCCTGCAGTCCAAGACCAGGGTTGTCTGGTGGAAGATGTCACATACCATGAGAGTTAAGACTTAATTTTTCTAGGAAGGGTAAAAAAAAGTTAAAATGAACAATAATGTAAAAAGATATAAAAATAAAAAATTTAAAAAGACTTATTTAAATGCCAGCTATTGGTCTGTTTTAAACAAGGGACTAAGGTCATCCATTTCCTCCAGATAATGGACAGCTGTGTGAGACCCATGAGAATAAAAGGCTGCCGGCAAGATCATCAGTTAGGAGGATGTCCTAATTGTGAAATAGTTGAGGCCTTGAAAAGTTGTGGTGTTAAAAAGGAGGTGAGAGATACGAGCAACAGTTTTAAGGTGTAATATTTAAAGAAAATATCCACGAAATAAAGACTCGGATTTCTGCAGTGGGCAACTAGAACAATGTGGAAGACAGCTAGCATTCAAGTATGTAGGAAAAGAGTGAGTTTTAAAAAAGTATGAGTACCAGTTTCAGTTACGCAAGGTTTGAGATGCCTGAGGAAGTCTGGAACTCAGGATGAGGGAAAGTTGAGAAGGCATTACCATATATACCTTGACTTCATAGTCCCTAAATTTATAACGTTCCAAATAAGAGTACTCTAGCTATGATCTTAACTAGTAACAATTCTTACATCAAATCTGCATACTTCTGACACACCCCAGGTAGAACAACCCCCATTTCTTTTGTTTGAATGAATAAAGGTCCAAGGATGAGCCATATGTAGCTGACCCATGAATAACAAAGATTTAAACTGCCTTAGTCCACTTACACACCAATATTCTTGTGAACAGATAAAGCCCACCCTAAGGTACTTAGTACTAAGTGCACTTTCTCTTATGATTTTTAAATTTTTTTTTCTGTATAGAACATATACCATACAACATACATGTTCACTGGTTACCAATAAAGCTCCCAGTCTACAGCAGGCTAGTAGTATAGTAGTTAAGTTTTGGGGCATTTATGCCAGGCTTTAAGGACTGTTCAGGGGTCACTTGGTTGCTGTGTCTCACTCCCCTTTTTTTGTCACTCATTTGTTGGAGAAACCAAGTGTGACTTATGCTGGAGAGTCCCTTAGGTTGTTTGCTGCTTCATGTATCCTTTACCTTGCTCCTGTTCCTATCAACTGGTAGTTACATCCAGAGGCTTGACTAGATTCAGGTTGTTTTTACAAGTGTGTCATGTGTTCTGGTTTATTACATCATCTCATTCAACTGTGATACTTTAGGGTTGGATTGGGGTGAGGGATCCCTGCACTGTTCATTAACCTATCAACTAATGATTAGTGTATCATTACCTAGATCAGACTGTTACCCTCATCTATTTGCAATAAAGGTTGCAAAGGTTATTTTCTAAATCCCAACATTGTCCTGCATTGACATTTTCTACAGAGCTTACCTTTATTAACAGTTTGTTTCCCTAAAATAGATTTCTTGCCATAGAAGACCACACAAATGTGATTCTCTAAATATTCAGTGAGTTGGTGCTCTAGCAACTTTCAAATGGAAAACACATTTCATCATCACTTTGTGTATTTAATGTTTCTTTCCACCCAGACATTCTAATTTGATAGTCAAACTGTCCCATTACTAGTGGAAATCCCTTGTTTCCATGCTGAGCTCAAGCCAGACTTACTTTCCTGTCTTAGAGATTTTTTCCAAAGGTCTCTAGTCATTTTCATAGGAAATGTTGACATCACATCTGAGTTCTAATGGTGCTTATTACAATTGAATTCTGAAATATCATTGCTTTTAGGTCCTTTTGATGGGCATTTTACTAGGAATATTTAAACAAAAATGATGGTAAATTTACTTAGAAAAATCCTAACTCCCAACATCAACCTACTCCTTAAAATTGAAAAAAAAAAAAATACATGGAAGTTTCAAAATATACCTTTTGCTCTATAAGATTTCTGTGACATCTGTCATTATCCTGTATTTTACTACCAATGGAATGTCAACATTGTGCTCTCAAGTTGCATGTTAGGTTGGTTTTCAAATTTTAGGGTTATTTTTATTCACTTGTACACACAAGAACTGGGATATAAGCCAGAGGAACGGGGGTTTGGAGACCACGCGAGAGGATTCACCAGAGTGGGGAGCAGAACAGGCAGATGTACCCAAATATGCTGCTGAAGGGAGCAGCGGGCCAAGTGGGTCAGCTCCCTGGCTGGGAATCAGGATTGAACTCTGCTGCAGTGGCTAGCACTGGCTGGTTAACACTAAGATTTTAACCCCTGTGCCTCCAGGGAGGCCCCTTATTTAGCATTTTAACTGTTTAATTTAAAATTGAATCTAAAGTCTAAACTTTAAAGGTACTGCTTCCATCCTTTCCTTTCCCTTATGGTAACCATTTGTTTTGCTTTTAGTTCAGTTAGTTTAAATATAAGCAAATACAGCTGTGTGCATATTCACGCAAAGTATGCCATAAACTATGTTCTGCACTTTGCTTTTCCACTTACTGTATCTTGGTGAGTCTTCTGTTAATATATAGAAAATCTTCATTTCATTTTGTGGCTGTTAAGAACTCCCTGTATGGATGCACCAGTTTATTCAGCAAGGCCCCTATTAATAAATATTTGGAAATTTTCATTATTTTGCAATTATCATTCCAAATTTTTGCCAGTGCACTATTTGAGAAAGCCTAGCAGTATAATTTAGTCACAGGTGAGTGGTTAGAATATCAGACTTAACTTAGGTTCTTACCTATTAATTTGACTGAATACTTAAAAGGTCTTAAGCACTTAGCCTAGTTGAAGTTAGAAGCTATAAAATGAACCATCTTTTAAACTATTACTTATGCTCTCCATTAATTGAGATCATCCCTTTTTACAGCTTAACTTAAATGAGCTGGCATAGTGTATGTGTATGTGTGCGAAGATTCAATTCTGCTGTCTGTTTACACAGAATGATACAGCAGCTTAAAGGTAAGTATTAAAACACAGTTTATTGATTAGCTTATTTTTCACTGCCTCTTCCTTCATCTACCAATTCCAGTTGAAGGAAGTAAAGAGATTCTCAAGAGTAACACAGATCATGCTTGAAAGAGTTGTATGCTCTCACATTCCAGTCTTACACGATTAAACTAGGTAGTGTCAGAACTGAATTCTTAGTGTCTGAGAACTGGTCTTTGAGTGGGGGAAGGACCCACTAACACTTTTCTCATAAAGTTGGGAATGGGCTCAGAACACATTCATTCCAATATAATGTAGTAATGGAGATAATAGGTATTTTACTCTCATTTCTGTTGTGAGGGGTAATTTTCTCCAAAATAAACAATTCCCACTGAGAGCATGACACTTCTGACATACTCCTGGACAAACAATAACTTACTCCACTGAATAAAAATCTAAGTTTATTGAACACAGGATTAGATAAGCTTTTTTACATATATCTCTGCTTTATGCTTATTATTCTTGAAAGTCCATTTGATCCATGGCAAAACTTAATAATTGATACTATGCAGATAGTTTTATCTATGGTCAAGTTTTGACTTAGTTTCAACTTACTCATGACCAAATATATTAATGGGGAGAAACATGTATGACTGCATTATTAGGATATGACATATGCACTATTTAAGCTAACAGAAAAGAGATCCACTGCTGTACAGCATTCTTGAAGCACGGGTACTAATTTGCATTTTATACAAAATTCAGGGTTTAGTTTTATTATTCTTACATTGGTGGGAGCTGATGTCAGGAACTTCAAGGCAAGGAAAAACTTGTTTTCTACCACTTAGCTGAACAAAAATACACACACTGTAGCATTTTCATTAGGCAAGATTTGCTTTTTGCATTTCAGACCAGAGTGCAATATTGATCCTTTCTTAAAATGAACAGGTACTGAGGAAACGATATTTGGAGGAAGTGTGTAATAAGCATATTTTATTTAAATAAATCCTCCAGTAGGTAATGGAGAATGCACTGCCTTTACTTAGAAGGCTATGTAAATAGTTACTGTCAAATCATCTGTGCAGCTCACCAACATTTCCTAAGTGGAAACATCAGTATTTCCACATCACAGTTCCCAAAAGGACTTCAAAATCTCAAAATTCTGAGTCTCCTTTGGCTTGCTTCTCTCTTGATTCCACCCAGGCTTTATTAATGGTTCGTTTCATATCATCATCTCCATCTTCATAGATTTTCTTTAGAACATTCATCAATCCTTCACTAGGATCTGTTTCAGTGTCATAGGAGGGCTTTCTATCAAGAAGAAAACACAAAATCAGTAACATATAAAAATGACAGTCACAACAATGTTTGTGTGACTACTACTAAGTATGGAAAGATACAAATCAGGTAATGTTGCCAGGAAGTGGAATGGCAGAGATAAGAGTATGACAGTCTTTCCAAATGTTCACAATACAATTTACAGTCCACACTTAGTCTACAGTAAGGGATAGTGGGATATCAGGTGATTTTGAGCAGGGAAAAGCATTTCTTTTTCTGAATTATCTGAACTTTTAACTAACATGTTTCCTCAAATAACCTGTAAAAAAAATATTTTCACAAAAGTCCTCCTAAGTCTGAGACCTAGTAGGTTAAAGAAACATTATCCTTAATGTAGTCAGCACCTCCACTTCAAACAGCATCCAAACTGGCTGAATTAACTGTACATTTAGTTCTTCATTCACCTCATTTACTAAATGCCAAGTTCTGTTCTGGATGCTGGGGATAAAGAGGAAGACAGAGCCCTGTACTCAGGTAACTCAGTTTGGATTTAAAGTCAATGTTGCAGATAGGGTCTAATTCCAGCTGACCACATCCCAAATGAAAGTAACAATAGTGAAACTTACAACATCAGAAACTTCTGTGGAATTCAAAGACCAAATTGGGTATCTGCACCTACCTGAAACTAGTGAGATAAAATCTTTGGGAATGGACAAAGACTCTATATAGAGGCACCACTTGCAAGGTTAATCTGCACTGGGAAAAGGGTTGGTGGGGTGCAACCAAACCTATAAAACCTCCTTTAAAAAACAACCTGGTGGGCTCTCCCTGGTGATGCAATAGGTTAACACTCATTATGAAGCTCTCTGAACCCACTGCAGCATCAGTTAGATCCCTGGCCAGGGAGCTGGCCCACATGGTGTGGCTGACTTCTGACTGCTCCCCTCAGCAGTGTACTTTGCCAATCTGCCCATTCTGCTCCCCTCTCTCTCTGGTGAATCCTCTTACCCACCACACCTCTGGCCTGTACCCCAGTTCTGTAAGCATAAATAAATAAAATCTTTAAAAAACAAAAACAACCTGGTGGACATGTGCCCACTTTCAGGTAGGTTCTGACAGGTGAACGCAGATATAGTTAATGAGCATTAAGAATTACATGGCCAAATCAGACATAGATTTACCCTATTATACATAAAGACAAAGAGAAAGCTGTAATCCCAGTAATGAATACATTAAAATTCTTAAGGAAATGAACATAGGCTCACTCTTTCTCTTTGCATTCTTTTTCAACCTGAGTCAGGTAGTCCCACCGTGTGTTTTCTGCCTTCTTTCTACACAGAATCAGAACTGTATCAGTCTTGACCTGGAAGAAAAGTAGAAAAGATGTAGCTCAGAACATGAAATAGGAATATTTAGGAGATGTTACTTATACTCAATTAGTCAAGACCTATCTTAGGCATTTTCATGAATAATCCTGAGACCACGGAAAATGAAGACCATCAAAACCTGAAATACTTTCAAGTACTAAGTGCTATCCAAACAATGAGGGTGTCAATGGGGTTGGGATCAGAAAATTTATGTAGAAAGGCTTCTAATGTGAAATTTGAGCACCCACAAGATTCAAGAGAAAAGGCCATTTCAGGCACTTGGCAAGCAAGGATAAAGGGTTTCAGGATAGGATGGTTATCGGTGTGTTAAAAAAAAAAAAAATCAGTGAGTGGCTTTGGATGACTGCAGGAAAGTTACAGCAACAGGGATCAGCCAGGGAGACAACTATCACACAAGCTGATACTGGCTACGGTAAGGACTTCGGAAGGTGAGAGCAGGAGGAGCAAGAATGACCCGTGTTATTCTGACAGGTCTTTAGTAGCTTCCTTCAACTATGGCATTGGAAGAGGAAAGGAGCACTGAGAAACAAGCTAGCAACAAACTATTTTAATCATCCTATAAAAACAAACAGAATGAGAACTACATACCAGCTCATTTAAACAGAAAAAAGGGATTACCTGAGTTAGTGAAAAGCATGAGGAACAGTTTAAATGACATTTCACTTTTACAGCTTCTACAAAACTCCAGCTAGGCAGCGCCTAAAATCCTTTTATGTATCAAAATCACATAGTACCCCTCTTATTAGTAACTACCATTAATTTGAGAAATTTATATATATATTTCAGTTCTGTACACCATTTTAATTTCATGAAATAATTATCCCCAATGTGCAAGTCACTAGTAGAGAGAGAGAAAGTGAACTGCCAAAGTGAACATCTATCAAATGAGCAAAAGTGAAATTAAAATTGCAGGGTGACTCATAAGCATTTTAAAAGTTCATTCCCTTATGATTTTACTGCAACATTTTAAATTCTGTTAAAGCAGGAGTTGACAAACTTTTGTGTAAAGAGCCTATATTTTAGGCTTCATGGGTGACACGGTCTGTTACAGCGCTCAACTGCTGTTTCAGGGCCACAGCAGATCGCACACACCCCATGAGCACTGCTATCTTCAATTACAAAGCAGGCAACAGCCGTGATTCGCTGATCCCTCTAAGAAAGGGCAGATTCTAAGTCCGCCAGATTCAATTTAATGAAGTTTCACAGTATTATGATCCAAAAAAAAAAAAAAGCAAACTTACTTTTTTTGAACTGCCTTCCACAGAAATGGGTTTCAAGAGATTGTTCACAACCATGGAGTAACTCTTCCCATTTAGATTCTTTACCAAAAGATCAAATGACCTACAACACAATTGTGAACACATTATCTTTCTGAGAATGTGAAATATATGCCCTCCTGTTTTTTTGAAAAGTATTCGGTTTTATTTTAGGATGCACTCTTGGCTATCCCAGGTGGGAAGATGTTTCAAAGGATAATTCTAAATTTAAGAAGAACTTTAGAAACTGCAAAGCAAAGAGGCATATTAAAGCAATAACTAACTCAGTGAGCAACCTCCTCCTGTGACGAGAACTCACCTCTCTGTGAAGTGCACCTGCACATTCTCAGGGGCCACTTGATGAACTCCAGTTAAGGTAATGTAGATCTTCACAAACTTATCAGATTGATCCCATCCTAAAGCAAAAGATGGACCATGAGTAAAGTCTCTCGATGCTATCACTTATATAGCAAATGCACAAGGCTCATTGTGAAACTCTGAAATGAAAAATGCAGTAACAAAAATATGGGGAAAAGAAAAACCCTGAAGTTTGTAGATGGAGTACTTGAGCCTCAAAGCAGTTATTATCTACCCCAAGTTAAGACTCTACCTAATGGCAGAATTTTGAGTCAAACCCAGATTTACTGAAGGAGGAAAACATCCATGTTCTTTTTATTCTTTAGAGTAAGGAATGTGATTGTCAAGTACATTCTATAAGAGGAGCTCACTTCCCCTTTTCAAGGAAAGTAATTTTGTCCTATACCTAAATATTCACAATTCTCCACTGAATGGTTAAACAGCACTATTGTCTAATTTCACTATCATTTTTACTTCTCTGCGTTGTTCAACAAATGCAATGTTAGCTTCCCAGTTCCCTCCCCAACAAGACACAGCACAAATTTAACTAGTCCAATTCTACTTCCAATTGCTCATTTGACCAACCTACCAGTAACTATAAAATACCATTTCAATATATATTATTGCACTGTTTATAATATCTAGCAACATAAAAAATACATGTCCCATAAGCATATAATGCAATAAAAATATACTTATGCACTTCTTTACACCTCATGTGAGTATGGATGTATGGCTAAAACCTTGCCTGTTTCTCCTTGGTCTGATCTAAGAGAAATGTCATGTTAATCCAAAAGGATGTCCCAGCAAGTTCTGGAGGAGCAGTTTCTACCCATTCATTTAATCCATCTTTGATGCATTAGCCAATTTCTCCCTTAACACACTAGCAAATTTTTCCCTACTGCAATTCTAGGTTCTTGGTTAATATACCACAATCATACCATCCTCAGACCAGTTTCCTAGAGTCAACTAAATACATAACATCTCCCATAGCACTGTGTACATCTCCAACACAGGCGACACAACATACCCTGTAACTATTCATGTCCTTGGCCTGTGTGGTTTTCTCACACTTGCTGAATTCCCTCTTCATATGCAAATGTAAATGTTTTTAATTCTCAGGGCTATTCTTCAATACAACATAATTATTTCATCACCTATATTCTTACAATAAATATTTTTTTTTAAAGATTTATTTATTTGTGCATACAGAACTGGGGTATAGGCCAGAGGCTCGGGGGCGGCGAGAGG
>NW_004567125.1:19010579-19086314 GCF_000260355.1 Condylura cristata | reverse complement strand
CCACACCCAGTACTGGGACTAGACTGTAGTCACCAATGTGTATCTTAAGTACAAGCACAAGAATGGCCCACATTAGGGGTTCAAAAAGTTTCCTGAATTTAACTGGATTTTGTTCTTCAGTTAATTATGACTGCTTGGCAAACTGGAATACAAACAAAACTGGAAGGAAAAAAAAAAACCTCTCCCATAAATACTGAATTATTTCAGAATAAGTTCCTTCCTTGTTGCTACTATCACAGCACTACGTTATTGTACACTCACTAACAGTTTCCATAATATAACCTTTATTTATTTCTTAAAAAGCATTTTATGAAATAAGGATTGATGGATCCTGGTCATCCCTTTCAAACCACAAAAAAAAAACACCTCAAAACTATTTTTAAAATTGTCTGGTTTGTGGGTCAAAAGTGAGGACTAGGTTGCTGGGAAGGTGCAGGGGAGGAGCTGATGAGGGAGTCATACCATAATTACTGATTTTCACTGTATATCCTGTGGTGATGGGAGCAACCATGGCAGCTGGTTTTTCATTGTCATGAAGTTCTGCTTTGCTCTGTGACTTCTGCTGCATCTTGTTCTTGATTTCTGTCTCAATCTTGGATTTTTCAGCTGTAAGGGCATCTCGTATTCTTTTTCTAGTGGTCTTTTCCAGCAGCACCTTTACTTCTTCTAGATCTTTCTGTAGCTATAAAAGATAAGTTAACTCCCATAAATAATAATCCAATATTGTGCCCATGGGGTCAACTTCAATGTAAAGAATTAAGAGGTTCATTTAAATTTTCCAGGGTGGGTAGCAGCTAGAAAGCCTTCCTTCTTTATAACCCAAACTTTCTTTTTTACAAGAAAAGCTTAATCTTGAAATGGCAACAGGTAACAGCTTTGTTTTACATTTTACTTACAAGACACTGAGTATAAAGAAATCTAAAGGTCATGATTTACTTTATAACTTTCTAGTACTATTCATCTGATAAGATGAGCAGAGTGAAGCGCTGTAGCAACTCTACAGAGGTGACCCTCTGCTTCCTATTACCATGCGTCACTGATGTCCCTATCCCAAACACCCCAAAAGTACACATAAAAGGTTGAATTTTTTAAGACAAAAACTTCTGCTTTTAAGAAAAGTCCTTGTTCTAATGCTCTGATCTATCTTATAGTTAGAAATCTGGAACTGACTGAAACTCTTGGGAGGGGTTGGTGGGTAGAAGTCTGGGCAAACAATCCAAAAATGCAACACCCAATCACTGAAAAATCCACTTGCTCTTTTCTTCTCAGCCCAGTGCATCATCCACTACCAGTTTCTTATATTTCTATCCTCTAAAAATAGAGCCAAAATTTTATACAGTTTAAGAGTTAAAAGAGATTGTTAAAAAAATGAACTAAACAGATTTTCCCCTTATCCTCTGATATATTGAAAATACAGTAAGATCTTTACGAACTGATCCACTTTTCTTGATTTTACATCAGTCTACACATGTGCATACACATGTGTATATACTAACAATTTGACAAGAAGAATCTTACACCATAGCTTGAGATCACATAATAGGCAGAACATAAAATTTCTTGAAATGCTTGGTAATTGACTATGTGTGAATTACAGTGTGAAAGTCATGGTTCTTCAGTCTTAAAGAATGCAACAACAGAAAAAGCAATGCTTTAACCCCATGTCTTATTACCTCATTATCAGATGCCCTTGTTTTACCTATTTGTAATCAATATGGTATTAAAAAAATCCTACTTTACCCAGTCCTCTGTTGACCCTTTGTTCCTCTTCCAGAAGTCTATTAAAAACAAGCAAACAATAGCCCTCCCTGGTGGCGCAGTGGGTTAAAGCACTGCACTGGGAAGCTTAAGCCACTTCCGCATGAGTTCGATCCCCGCCTGCCCCGGTGGTGGTGACCACATGGCCATGGCAGACCTCTCCTGACCCACCCACTGCTCCCCTTAGCAGTGTACTTCGTAGATCTGCCTGCTCTGCTCCCCTCTCTGTCTCTGGTGAATCCTCTCACCCTCTGCATCTCTGGCCTGTACCCCAGTTCTGTATGAGTAAATAAATCTTAAAAAAAAAAAAAACAAAAAACAAGCAAACAACAAAAAAAAATGCAAATTCATCTTTTGATGAGTACACAATCAAGATGCTTGGATTCTTGTTATGTTTTCAAAAATTCACATTGATTCTAAAACCAATGTAATTTAAATAAAAACAAATGTAAAATGAGTATTTATTTCCAGATTATGTAGTTAGAAAAAAAATCAAACAGGAAATGTATCAACAATAAGTTTTGCTTCTTGACATAGTAATCATTTTTCTAAGAGATGCAGAAATGATTGCACAATGGCTGAATTCCCAGGTCCTCTCTATTAGCAGTTTTGTCTCTATAGTACAAGATTAAAGTATCAACTATAAGTCTGAAGAAACTTAGAAGGCTGTTTGAAGTAGTTTCTCAGTTGTTCTTTGCAAACTTGCAATGTTGTCCACAGCCTTTAAACTTCTAATTTATTTCCAAATTTTTCACTAGGAGGCATTAAAAACAGTAGTTCAAAACAGGCAAGTAACTTGAACCGACATTTCTCTAAAGATTCGTGTAGAAATAGCAAGTCTGAAAAGATCCTCAATATCATTAGTAATTAATGACATGCACATGGAATCCACAATGCCCTACTACACGCCCACTGGAATAGCTAATAACAAAACATAAATCAGAAAGTGTGAAGTTTTGTTGAGATGTGAAGAAATTGGAATCTTCATACTTGATTTGTGGAAGAGCAAAATAATGGTGCATGGAGTCACTGTGAAAGGAGTTTGGCCATTTTCTAAGTTAACCTTAAGACCCTGCAATACCACTCCTATGATATCCTCAGAGAACTGAAAACTTACATCCACATAACAAGTTGTATACAATAGTTCACAGCCAAAAAGTGGAAATAATCCAAATGTCCATCAATTGATGCATAAAAAAAAATGTGATATGAATAAAATGGAGTATCATTCACATGCAAACATTCTCATAGATGAACTTGAGAACATTATGCTAAGTGAAAGAAGCCAAAGAGCAAAGGGTTATATAGACTCCATTTATATGAAATGTCCAGAACAAGCAAATCTATAGACAGAAGTGAGCACCATGGGCTCCAGGGAGGGGGAGGGGAGTGCTTAATGGGCATCAAGGGATGATGAAAATGTTCTATGTGATTGGGCTGCTTAACACTATGAATCTACTAACAAGCACTGATACATACACTTCAAATGAACTTTTTTTTTAATTTTAATCTCAAATATGTATTTTTACAAGTAACTCGAAAGTCCTTTACTTTGAAGAGGATTAAGGTGATCTCAGTCTGCTCAGGGCATGTGGCACCACAGGGCCTATCCTTAGGCTTCATCTATGTGACAAGTTACCCAGAACACTTACCCACTGTCCTTCACTTGAAGCAGATTCCTAATGTCTAATGTGAGATTTCCCATTCTGTTCATATTAAGGGGAGAAATGACCAGAAAACGAATCTAGTTAAGACCTCAATACTGTAAGCAGCATCACGTCTGACCTCCTACTTAAACCAGTGTGCAGGGCAAGTATTAGTCTCCTCTCCAAAAAATTCAGGCCCCCATGTTCATGAGCTTAATAAAGGAAAAGACTATTTCCTACCTCTAATTGCATTTTTCCCCCCAGAACGCATGTAGCAGATTACTGACTGCCAAGTTCAACTTTAGAACTCTAACTTGGTCTTTGTAAGCCTAGCGATGAATGCTACTACTAACCTAACACAGGCCCTGCTATGTGTAAAGAAAACAGCCCTGGGTCCAGGGGCTGCGCGCCTTCCACTCCACCGGCGACGAGACTGTTAGTTCAAGTAATGGAGCCACGCGCCCTAGGGTTGGGACGAGCGGACCGGAAGGGGCGGAAAGACCCGCGAAGGTGACCGGCCCCACCTGCAAGCCCAGCACCGATGGATCCTAACACACCGGCGGGCCGGGCAGGGCAGCGGAGGGCGATCAGCAACTTTACCCCGGGGCGCAGGCCGCCGGGGCCGGAGGAGCAGCGGGGACCCCGCAGGTGGGCAGGTGGGAGGCCGGGGGAAGCGCGAGAGCAGAGACACAGGAAGGAGCCCCGGGAGGCGGCCACCGCGGATCAACTGGGCACCGGACACCCGGCGGTGGGCAAGAGTGGCCCGCGCCCGGGCCGGAGGGGCCGGCGGGCCGATCGAGGAAGGTGAGGCTGGCACCCTTACCTCTTCCAAGGCTGAGGCCATGGTCGGGTCGAATCCGGCAAGGCCCGAGCGGCAGCCGCGCAGTGACTAGAACAGGAAACGCCGCCGCGAACGCGCCCACCGCCGGCGCGGACCGCCCCGCCACCCGTGGCAGTGCCCGCAACCCGCGCCTACAGCCGACCCTGCGCCAGATCGCGGCCCGCCTTCCGCACGCGGCGCCTCTGGAACCTTCGCGATTTCGTCGCCGCCCGCCGTGCTCAGCCCCGCCCCCGAGCCTGGCCCGCCCCGTCCGCCCGGTCTCCTAGCAACGCCCAACTCTCGCGAGCAAACCGGCGGTTCCGGGCGAGTAACGCCTCATCCTTCCCGCCCCGGCAAGTGTGTTCATTATATTTTGACCTCGTCGGCTCCGGTTGCCCAGTCGTGCTCGGACCCCTAGTACTCGCTTTCCTAACCCAACCCCGGAAATAACGTTCAGATATTCGGGGGTTCAAACTGGCTGCTTCCGGTCCCCACTAGGTCACCCAACCTCGAAGCAGCCATCTTTCGTAGAGCTAGTGTAGACCCTGCTAGAAAAGAGGGGTGGCCCTATAAAACGAAGGAAAGTGTGGAGGACTCCTCAGGGGACAGTTTGATTTTAGTGGCCCCGGCGCGCTGGGGACGACACCACGGTTTAGCAGGACTTGTTGGTGTCATCTAGGACCGCAGTAGGAAGTGGGGCTGCGTTGAAGAAGCCCTGTCACATCGCCCAAATACAGACTGGGCGCTACAAACACTGGCAGTTGCAGTCGCGCCTTCCTCTAGTGTGCTGTTGAATTACTTCCCTCGTGCCTTCACCCGCCTCATCGAAGGTTCCGCTACTCTCCAGTTCTTGCCTAGTTTTGCCTTTTAGTAACCCTTAGGGGATGGAGGCGGAGTTTTCCTGCGACTGCCTTCAGCAATTCACCCCAGTGTCCCGAGTCACTGAGCCCGCTTTTCGGTTATTTGAGTAGCAGTTTCAAAACGCCTCCAAGGTCCGGTTCTGCACATAAATAGTATGTCAGCCGTGGATATGTCAAATAGCCTGCACTGGGCTTTCTATATGAAACAAGGTAGTATTAGAATCAGTGAGTCAGAAAGGGCGAGAGCGCCCAGACAAATTAGCCTGAGCATTAATTGTACTACAGGCGAATCGGAAATACAGTAGAAAGTAGACATGTTACAACATACATCAAGAGAAGGAAGCTGGACGTAGAGGAGTACATGTTTGGTTCTATTTAAATTAAGCCTGGAAACAAAATACTTGTGTTTAAAAGAAAAAAAAAAAGCTACTTTGGGTGTGAAAGACAATGACAGAAAGGAGCCACAAGGTGGCTTGTGAGGTTCAGATAATGCTCTATGCCTTAAATTGAATGCATGTGACTGGTGTGTTCACTTTATGGAATAAATTAAGCTATACATATTTGTATAGTTTCTTTGTAATGTTATATGTTGTGGGGAGAAATCTGTTTAAACGGGAAGGGGGGGAAGAATTCATCAGAGACTGAGTAGAGACTAGAAAACGCAGATTTGTTGAAATACACTGCTGAGGGGAGCAACGGGGGTAGGTGTTAGAAGTCTGCGCAGGGAGAAGGTTTGAGGATCCCTCTTACACTGTTTTTGATGGCTTCCTAGCCAGTTTGCCCCAGTTACCTGCTGGGATATCTGGTCCCAGGCGATGGCCTTTGGCACAGCCATGTTCTAGCCCTGCTCCTGCATTCCTGGAACTGAGCTGGTTTTTCTGGTCATGATGGTTAGTTTTATGGCCTTGCCCTTAAGGCAGATTTGTCCATTCCCTTATCCCTTCTAGTCTCCCAAACCTGCCTGCTGGTCAAGGACTAGGGGTTTTAACCTAATTATATCATTCCCCAATATTATACTTAAAAGTTATACCTAAGTAGATCCGGGAAGGAACTTTCCTGACACGGGAGAAATACTACAACTATTCATACAATAGTCATCATCTATAGAAGGGACTTCTAAGATCTGTACATTTTATTGTATGGAAATTATATCATATAGATATATTTTAAAGATTTATTTATGCATACAGAAATGGGGTATAAGCCAGAGGTGCAGGGGGGTGAAAGGATTCACCAGAGACAGAGTGGGGAGCAGAACAGGCAGATCTACTGAAACACACTGCTGAAGGGAGCAGTGGTCAGGTCAGGAGAGGTCGGCAATGCCATGTGGATCACCTCCAGGCCCTCCAGGCCCAGGATCGAACTTTCACTGAAGTGGTTGCAGCTCGCTTGCAGAACTGTGTCCTAACCCGTTACACCACCAGGGAGGGGCCACCTTAGATATTTTTAAAATGTCCCACCAATAACCTGAAGTCATGTAGCACATAAGTAGGAAGAATTATCTCATTGCTCTGGATGAAAGCTCAACAGTACAGAAATTTTCTAATTTTGTTAGGGATGTAACTGGGGCAACTCTTTCCTTCTAATTATCCTGAAATCACAAGGTTTTAAATAACTACCTGTTACTATTGATTCCCAGTCTGTAGTTTCAGCTCTACCACTCCTCTGTGCTCCAGCCTTTGCACATCAATTTTGGCTTCTCAAATATTAACTCTAAATTTCTCATCTTATTCCAAATCAGTTCCTTCACTTATGTCCGTTCTGTGAATAGTCACCTCATTCTTTGGACTGCTCAGGCCAAGGAATCAAACTTGGACCTTCATCCTAGGTCCTACTTCATCCTTTACGTATACAGCTTTGAAATATGTGGAGAATCAAAGCACTTCTCACAACCTCCACTCTGACAACCCAAGACTGAGCTGCTGATGTCTGGATTTTCAGCCTTCTAACTTCACTGCAATAAATTGTGAATTTCCTAAAATTTAGATGTCCTGGTATAATGTTAGTAATTTCTGTATTTTTAATTCCTAATTCTCGTAATAGCAAGTGTAACAAAAACATAACAGGAGGGAAATTATTACAATGGTATTGAATATAATTTTGAAGTAGGAAATGGTCTTTAAACCAGTTTCAGAAATTTATTTTTATGTGTATAAACTTAAGTGTACCTAATGTACATGTGGATACATGTACTTTGTCAAAATAAGTCAAATTTTAATTTAGGAATGTGAGATACTGTTTGAAAATAGTGTGTTTGTAATGGAATATTATTCAGCAATCAAAAAAGATAAACTCAAATAATTTGCTGCAAAAGGATGAAGTTGGAAAGGATCATGCAGTGAAATTAGCCAGAAAGAAAAAGAAAATTACTGGATGGTTTCTCTTGGAGGAGTAATGTAGGGGACTCAAATAAGGGTTGGACTGTGTGGTAGAGTCAGTAATTGTAACAAAATAAAAACCAAAGTCAACAGGCAACTGTAAACAAGAGACATCCTTGGGGGTGGGGGGAAATTGGAACAAAACAGGATTGGGAGTTGCTCCAGGGACTAAGGAGATGGTAAACTGGTGAATTGGTGGTGGGAATTTCTTGGGGACCATACAGGAAATGATAAATAATACATTGTATGAAAATGAAGAATGGTGTAAAAAAACATAAAATTAAATGTGAAAACTAGAAAAATAAAAAATATGAACATCTTTTAAAAATTAGTGTGTTTAGACTGCTACACAGAATCGAGGCCGCGAAAATAGTCCAGTGTGTTGCACTGCGTATGTCCCGGGCGTTGGGCACCTAGTGCGGCCCAAGATGACGATGGAAGTATTGTTCTTGCTGACAACAAATGTCAGTGCGTCCGGGCTACTTCCAGGATCATCCCCTCTCCAAAAAATTCTTCTGAAGATATTGTGGAGAGAAACATCAGAATTATTGTTCCTCTGAACAGCAGGGAGAATATCTCTGATCCTACTTCACCAGTGAGAACCCAATTTGTGTACCATTTGTCGGACTTCTGTAAAAAATGTGACCCTACAGAAGTTAAGCTGGATAATCAGATATTTACTGCCTCTCAGAGCGATATCTGTGAAGAAGAAGCCGAGACCTGTTATACTTACGACAGAAACAAGTGCTACACACATAAGATCCCATTTTCCTATGGTGGTAAGACCATAATGGTGGATGCAGCCCTGACCCCGGATTCCTGCTATGCTGACTAAATAAGTCATTGCTAACTGCACAGCTGCTTACCTTTAGAGGCTCTCCATTTACATCAAAAAAGTTCATGTTTTTTACTACCAGTCAGTTTGAAACCATGATATTTTTGATAATGTAAAACATTAACCCCTGCAATAATGGAGGTAATTACTTCTCAACTATGTTTACTTCATAAATATTGAAAATTGTCACTTATTCTTGCCTGAAGAGTATAAGTCTTTAAGAATACAACTTCTAGCATTTACAAGAGGATAAGGGGAAAAAATAAAATTCAAAAAGTCAAAATTAGGAGGCATAGTAAAGTGGGGAGAAAATTTTGTTTCTTCCCATCTTTGCCTTAATATTTCTGTGAACCCACACCAAAAAGTTCTTTGTTTTTCCTTTTCTGTTTTTGGCTTTGCCTTGGAGAGCCAGAGCTTTTGCATATTTCATTCTGTTTTCAAAAAGTATTACTGTGTGGAGAAAATTTTTATGTAAACGAAGGCCACTTCTATGTCTTCATTAAATATAATAATTAGAAAACATGTTTTGAAAATATAAAAATAATTTATAAGTGATCACTAATATTTGTGAACTCTGTCAGTTGAAAATGACATAATTAAGTGTATAATGAAAAATATATTTTGACATAACACAGATTTGTTAGCCAGAGATACAGATTTTTCTTTTTTTTGGTAAACTTTATAATTGGGATAGTGAAAAAATACCCATTGGAAATCATCTATGTTGTAACTGAACCGAAACAAGTATGTATCCCAAAATATGTATTCTCTAGCACAGTTTGAATAATTAAATAGACTTATAAGCATAAAAAAAAATTAGTGTGTTTAAAAACATCAATGTGTGTCTAAAATTAACAAGCATGTGAATGTTAATATTGGGCTGTTTGCTATTTAAATTGTAAAGAGCTATAGCATTTGGCATATAGTTAAAATATTGGGATAATCTAAAAATTAAGTCACTGTAATTTTGTTTTGGCATATATATTTACTTATGAATATAGTCTTACCACTTTTAGCAGGTGTCTGGAATTTTATACATATGTATATACCATTAAGTACAAAAAAACATTTTAACATTGAGATTTAAATCACATACAGCAGTCATACAATTACTTTTTTCTATTTGGCCTACACTTGATTGTAACACAGTAGCTGTAACTAGCCCAGACTTCAGTATCACAGTCTATATGACTGAGTCCATAAGATCCCAAGGTTAAAAAAAAGAAATTAGAAACTTTGCATCCTGAGATAAAATAAAACCCGACAGCATTCAAGACATGCCCTTCAGGGTCACTGTATCTAATTCCAGTCTCCAGCTGAATGAAAACTTGAGACTAAGCCTTTCCTAGAAAATTAGAACCCCTAAAATCAAACTTCTCTTTACAATGCTAATTATCTATGTGATAATATAAAAATTGCTGTTTTCACACATGAACAAATTATAGACTCCTAGATACCTGGAAACTGTGTAGTTTTTTTCCCATTAGATTTATAATTTCTACTTAATGATCCCTTTCTTCAAAAGCCTGAACTTCTATAAACTTTCTTTACAAGCAAACTTCTAAAATTTTGTTGTCTTTGACAGCAACCACATTTTGCCAAAGTATTATTTTCACAAAGATGAAATCAAGACTCATGCAAATATAAAATGAACATGTGACAAATATTTTATTCAACTCATTTGTTACTGAGGGAACCCATAAGATGTCTTGTAATTGTTTCAAAGTGTTTGGCCCCACTGCAGGTGACATCCTGGAGCAAAGTCCAATATACTTGCTCATGATAAATTGACTGGAGTCTAGTATCTCATAAAGTGTCACAATGTCAACTTCTAAAAGGCAATCAGCTAGGAAAGTGGCAAACAGGATTTATTACTAAACAACAGAAGAACCAGGCAGAATGTTTATGGTGGTAACTGTGAACTTCTGATTCCTTTCTTGGCCCCTTTAGGTAAATCCCCCTTTCACTGCTGCAGGAAAAGTAAAGAGTGGGAGAGGACAAGATAGTATGGGTTCTGTCTTTTTCTGACTTGTGCAAGCCTGTAACTCGTTAATTCACCTAACCTCATTTACACAGGGGTTCCAGATATTTTGTTGACACACAAACAGTAGGTTCAGATGATTCTGAATAAATTCAATTAGAAAAGAAAAAAAGACATATGAACTTCAGAACAAATGTTTATTACTGCTCAATGGGGGCCGAAGGGGCAACACAAAGCATTGGAAACATCACTGGCTCACAAAACAGTCACCTTGTTACCTTTTTGGTTGCATTTAATTTATTTCACAAGGCTTCATTCACACATGAAAACAAGATACTAATTCAAGTTCATAACGATTATAAAAGTAAACATTTGTTGGGACAATGTACAATAAATTGCACTTTTCTTAACAAGCATTACATTTACATTTATAGTGTGTACTATACATAATACATGGAATTATGGAAACATCATATTGGTCAGTATTTATAGAGGGAGACTGCTTATTAATGTTTCCTTTGCAGTCAATTAGTGCTGTTGGGTTCTCCTTTATTGTAGAACCCGTTTATATTAGAAAACTCTTGGGCAAAATCATTAGAATTCATAAAAATAGATGGTACAGAATTTCCACTACCTCCTTGGCAAAAGAAAGGTAGGAGCTGCAAGAAAGGAAGTGTGGTTAACTGAGAAACTTCTTCCCTCACTTGAAATAAGGATCCATACATTATGCAAAATACCAAAAATAGAGAAACTGATGCAAAAGGCTATTGGGACATCTTGGATTCTGGGACCATCTCCAAGCTTTATTCTTGTGCTTTCATGACACCAGAGTCTTGATGTATTTATATCCTTACGATTCAGTTTCCTATATTTTATTCCATATATAATATATAGTTATCAAAATTTACATTAAATGGAAAAGAGTTTACATGTTAACTTATTGCCAATGAAAAATCAAAGTAACTTTTAATGTACATTATCTACTCAATGATTCTTTGTTCTGAGATTAAGTTTTTTCAGAATAGCACTAATGGTAAACCAGGAAAGGAGGTGAGGAGAAATGGGACATGGTAAAGGTGTTTTTACAGCACATATAAAATTAATTTGAAAATAAGCTGAGATGTAGTTCTTAGATGGAAGCACAGAAGAAGGAATGCCACCAAGCTAGTCACCAAACTAGTCATTAACATCCAGTTTTCTCATTAAAACTCAAAATTATCTCCTATTGAGGTGCAGCCCACTTTAGTACTCGCAATGGTGGTTGTGAATGACAAGCAAATTCTTAAGATAAAAGGCTTGCCTATATTATATGGAAGCCACTATAGGAAAGGATGTTTTAGTGTGGTTCTATCAATATTCAATGCGGCCATCAGCCTGGTGACCAGGAGCATTTATCTATGTTGGAAGGAAACGCAGGGCATCAAGCTGTCATCGGGCTTAATTTCTAGCTTAATCACCATGTGAGTATTCAATACCTGCTTTACAGAAGAGGCAGGAAAGTCCTATATGACTCCACCAACCACACACACGCACACACGCACACTCCTAACAGTGTTCACATCACAACAGACTTTGTCTAGTCTGATTTACTTGTAATTGAGGCAAAAGAATCAGAGCTATTTCAGAAGTGCCTTTTGTTTTTAAGGGATAAGTTACACACTAGAATGATCTTGCTTTACGATAAAACAAACATAAGCCATATAAAACAAATAAGGTATTTAAATTTGTTAAAAGTTCCTTTCATCATAAAAGAGGTCCTGAACTCAGCTGCCTTAGTAAATTAGTAGACTGACTTCAGCTAAAGAAAAAGAAAACTCAATCCCTCACATTAGTTATATATGTGATTCTCATCCTGGGAATGATCAACTCCTTTAAGGGTTTAACTCTTATCTCTTATGCCCCAAACTGCATATATTCTCTTAGTTTTAACACTTTAGCGAAGAAATGCTTTTTGAGAAAATGGAGTATGACTTGAGAAAAATAAATAACACACAGTTTGAATGAAATTTTGAAAAAATAAAACAAGATAAATACTATTAAATAGCCCAACAACAGCACAAAGACTACTTTTCCACTTTACTAGGGAAATTTAAGAAAACCAGTGAAGAAGAAATTGTTAACTGAACAGCTAGGAGAGGGTAAAAGAGATAGGCCATAGGTCTGTATGACATTCCTGTTCACGTTTCTGATAGGCACTCATATAAAGAACATCAGGTAACTGAGAATTTATTTGCACTCAATTATACATAACTAAATATAACCAAATTGTGTCATGCCTCAGGACGTGAGGAGCTAGCAATCATATGCACTGCAAAATACAGCTTGGCTTCTTTCAGCTCTAAATAATGTGTTAAACAAGATTCTCAATAAATAAAAGATAATGTACTGAATTATCAAGCTAAATCTCATCCCTTTATGGTGCAGAAGTCAGTGAAAAATCACCACATTTTAGAATGTGGCAAATGGTGGATTTCTTGAGGAATACTGTATATAATGTATCCTAAAATGAAAAGCACTCTAAAATATTTGAAAATTTCCTGGATATTTGGGCTGGTTGATCTCTTTCTAATGAAATTCAAGACAAGAATAGAAATTCTCAAATACATTTTAGAGTAAGTAACATTAAAGCTAGCAGTTGCATTTCAATGCTAGAATATATGAGTTTCAAGCAAACATGGGGAAGGATTTATGGCTTGGGACAGTGTTATTATATGAATAATCATATTATACACCAAATTTTGACTTTTCTATCTTTCCTGTTACTACTGACCCAGAGGCCTTGCTCTGAGGGACAATTTAGATCTACGGTGCCAGTTCAAAGTATAACATGGAACTGGGGAAGACACAAAATCTGTAGTCTGCCACTATGATCTTTTCAAAGAATTTAAAGAAAAGACAAAATACAGACTTATCAACTGTTTGGAATATATGCACCTGTGATTCTGTTTAAAGAAAAACTGTTTAAATTTTGTTTACAGAAAAAGGGACTAAGAAATGAAGCCAAGTGCCCAGGCATGTACACCCAGCTAGCACCATTCTATTTCTCTCTCAACTTCCATTTACGAAAAACTGCAACTTAGGCATAATTTATGGAAATTAAAAAGTGTAGAAGGGGGCAGTGACACTATGAGATTCACAAACACAAAAAGAACATCTTTAATTTAGTTGGCCTGTTGGTAAGGCAACTGTACAAGGCTTCTCGGAATCAAAGCTTAAAGTACCAGTAAAGCTAACACTATGACTGAATGAGTTACAGAAACAAATATCAAGATGCAATTTTCTAGCCATTATATTTTACAGAAAGAAAAAAAAAAAGGTATCTTTTCTAACCACCAGCAAGGGAATGCTAAAGTCAACACTGATACTCGGAATGCTAGGCTATTTTCCTTTTAGGTAAAAAGAAATGAGTGTTATCATAAAAGGTGATACTAAGACAATAACATCTGTATTATTTGATGAGTGCAACCAAGAATAACAAACAGCCATGCCCGTTTTATGGGGCATAGATGTTATGAACCCTCTTCACTTGAAGAGTGAAGAGGACTTCAGTTCTGAGTGTAACAGTAATTTTAGAGGACGGATCCATTATGATCTACTTGCAGTGCACACTCCTAGGTTATACATGGCTCATACTTGACTTTTACTTCCAAGAACGTGTTACTTTTAATACAACATATGGCACAGATGAGAATCACTCTGGCACTACAAGAGTTCAAGATCCTTTACAAAAATATGGTCAACAATGCAGTCAAGGATGAGTATCAATAATATCACTATACATAGCTGACAGTAGTTTGGTTGGCATAATAGAACCAAAGGCCTCCAAAATAGCTCAGAAAATGGAAAAGTTAGTTTTGCCCTTACCAAAGGACTTCCCGACACAGACGATTTATATAGACATGTTAAATATAATTGAATAAAATATTTCCATCAACTTTTAAACAATAGCTTTACCATTCCATGAGATGAATATTCTATAAAGATCTTTAAAAATATTTGATCAAAAATGTTACAAATGCATTTGCATCTTTTCATCTAAGGGAAAGCAGGGAATATTTTAATGAAGCTACAGAAATCAGGAAACGTTGCCTAACTTTAAACTAAGATGATGTGAAGCTGAGCTCTAATTCCCATTTCATAAGTTTAACAAAGCTACAGTATGTTAGTGTTTTCTCAGCACGAATATCTGAACATTAAATGGAATGCTCCGTCCCTGGTATTTTATTCCACAGAATAGAACAGAGTGGAATACAGTCCCTGTATTAAGCACAACTGCAGAACCTGGACCATTCTTGGCCCCTCTGGCAAAGGTCCACTAAGGCTGCCACTCACAAGATCCTTTTCTGACTTTACATGTGCAGAAGTCACTTAGGCATACTTAGGAGCTTGGAATTCCATGTGGAATTCTTGAAAGTTCCTTTTGGAATGCTAGGGCCAACATGATTTGTTTTTATTCTGTTCACAAGGCCCCCGCTCCTCTGTCTAGTGTGTGTCCTCAATAGCCCATCCTCTTCCATGCTCTTATTTCCAGATGCCCCCAAGAGAAATTCCCAGGGGACTGGTCAACCCCCTAGGTCTGTTCTTTCCTTTAAACAGGATATTTATTACCCAGAAATTCCCTTTCAGGAGGAAACCTGACAGTGATTGTGACCAGCTACCACAGTGTGCTTTCCTTGAATAATTTCTGAAAAGTTAAATGGTTTAGATATCATTTTTTTTTTATCTTGTGTGTCTGCTGTGACAAATATCTTCCTGTCATTTCAACCTTGGATAAAAGACATCTCCATTCTTAAGTAAGAGAAAAATAATTACGTATAATTCTAAATGAAAAGCATTAGGTTCTGAATTACTTATTTCCGACTAGACGTCAGGCATATAAAGTAATGAGCAATGCTATGATGGATCTGAACATGGTCTTCCATGGGAAAGTTCGAAAATAGGTATTCAACATAAATCAGATCAACTGAGATACCATCCCTTTGAGAAGTATCTTATGAGAAAGAGTGAGAGCTAGCGAAAGATTCTGGCTTGCTTTCTGGCCTCCTTTACTTCCCTTCAAAGGAATACCAGGGAGAAGCCTCCCAGGTTTCTGTCGCTTTGATCTTTGTGCTCTGGTGCTCAAGAGAGGCTGGAACTATGTGCTCTCCTTGGGTGGCTGGGTGGCCTGTGGCGGCTGCAGTGGCTGAGTACCCGTAGCTGTTTTGATAGAGTTCAGGGTTTTGCTAAACCAAGAGTTTTTTGCAGCTTGGATTTCGTTCATAAGGGCTCCTCGCTGATGTTCAAGTTCCTAATTAAAGAAAATCATCTGAGTTATATAAATGCTTTTTCTCTGCCAAAAAAGTTAGAGTACAGCTTTCTGGAATCCCCAGGTTTATGTAGCTATAGCTTTTCTCCCACAAAACCCAGCACAGGTTTAATTGGCTATTAAAACAAGAAAAAAGTTTAGAGCTAAGTGAGTTACTTCTAAAAGCTAGACCATATGCTTTTGTTGAATAGTGTAATTAAACTCCATTTTACCTCCCCGCTCATGCAATTTAGTTCCAAATTTAGTTCAGGTTGCAACCTGAGAGGATATGTTTAAAATCACAAATAAACACAAGCATAGGGAAAGATCGGATTTTATAGGGTGTGAGTAAGCTCCAATTTCAAAGACATGGGCATTGCCTGAGATGGCATAAGGCCCAAGGCAGAAGAGGAAAGGACAGCCAGTGAGTGACTGTTGGGGCCAGGGAGGATATGGCAGTGGGTAAGGATCACTGGTAAGAGAGTCTCTCAGTCATTAGCATTATTTTCTAATTACGTTTTCCTCCAATATGGAGAGAAATTATGGGGAAAGAGGCATGGCAAAGTCAGGAGAAGATAGAAATAAACTCCAAAGAAATCTTGGGAGTCTGCCAAAGCTCCACTGCTAAAGAGAATCACGTACGGGTCCAACCTTTCACTGCCAAAGTGCCTGAGTTCAGAGAGAAAAGGATGTCAAGATAAGGTAAGTTCTCATAAGAGAGAGTCTTTATTATTAAATTTCTCTGAAATTATTTTTATGTTAGTGTTTAAGAATAATGGTGTAAAATGTGATTGTGCATGGCAGGACAGAAAATATGTTCATCATACAAAAAGCAACATCTTTTTTAAAATTTTTATTTTTGTGTAGAACTGTAGTGTAGGCCAGAAGTAGGGGGGTTAAAAAGATTCACTGGAGACAGAATGGGGAGCAGAACAGGCAGACTAACTGAAAAACACTGCTGAGGGGAGCAGCGGGTGAGACAGGAGAGGTCTGCTGCGCCACGTGGGTCAGCTCCCTTGCCGGGGCTCAAACTCAGGCCATAGCAGTGATAGTGCTGAGATTTAACCCCTAGGCCATCAGGAGGCCACTTTTGAGCTAGACAGGTATATTCTGAAGTACTAGAACAGCCTGGATCATTACTTGTTTTTTCTCCCTTAGTGATTTTTTATCAAATCACCTACCTGGATTTTACACTTGGCCTCCACCAGCTGCAGTTTGGTTTGTGCCAATTCCAGCTCCATCTCCCTCAGCTGCTTCTTTAGTGAGTCTTTCTCATCGTCTGATTCAATTCCCTGGTCCTCTCTGCTTATGGCTGCTGGTTTCACAGTGCCTTCTTTGCTGAAGATGTCACTGCAGTGCTTACATGCCATCATTTTACCCTGAAATAATCAAAAGAGATCCAACATCAAGTGGTGTTTCAATGCACCAGTCACTTCCTGAGCAATGTGACTTGCTGCTTCCTCTCATCTGAGTCAGGGCCATTTCTAAAGATGGTTATTTTGCTTAGGCTGCAACCAAATGGTTACAGTCAGCACAAAGCTCAAGACAGGTCCTCCTTTCTCTTAAAGTATTTCTAGAGAGACCACGGGGATAAGAAGAATTCTAGCATGGCTTTGAAATATATTATAGAACTTTTATACCACCAAGATGCCAACATCCACATCATCTGCTCCACATCTGGGCACAACTGTGGGACTGGACACTGGCCTAACCCTCATTTCAGAAATGAAAAAACTTGAGATGTACAAAACTTACCTAAGGGTAGACCGAGAAGGTCACTGTGACTAACCTATATCTATCCTGTCAGCAAGTAATGATACATACTTCTGGTTCAGCAATAAGCAAAGATGATTGTTGTTCAAAGAAATAAGGTAATGCTGAATTCTGCTTGACTCGTGTGTTAAAGCATCCAGCAACTCTTTTCAAGACAACAGTGCTACTGTTTTCTTAAAATAACTCAAAAGATAGTTAAGAGGTAGAAGATACCATAGTATATTTTTATGTTGACTTTCTATTACAAGCAACTCAGTGTATCCATGGCCCCACTTCTGTGTCACAGAGCTCATCTCTACCATTGAGGCCTAAAAACTCTGGTGTCCTTTTTTGACTACTTTCTCTTGAATCCCACATTCAGATGGTGATTAAAGTCTTCCTGTGACACAGCCAGGTCCCGAATCTGAATTCCTAATTTACTTTCTCAGTCCCCATTAGTTTATTTTTTTATTTTTTAAATGGTATAGAGAATTTAATATTATTTTTGTATAGAAGAACTGGGGTATAGACCAGAGGTGTGGTGGAGGAGTGAGAGGATTCACCAGAGACAGAGTGGGGAGGAGAACAGGTGGATCTACTGAAATTAATTGTTAAGGGAACAGTAGGAGAGACAGAAGAGGTCTGCCGTGCCATATATGGATGAGTTCCCTGGCCAGGAATCAGACTCACATTATAGTGATGATAGTGCTAAGAATTAACCCTAGGCCACCAGGAAGGCCCTGATTTCATTTTTTTTAAGATTTATTTATTCGTACAGAACAGGGGTACAGGCCAGAGATGCGGAGGGTGAGAGGATTCACAAGAGACAGAACTGGGAGCAGAACAGGCATATCGACGAAGTACACTGCTGAGGGGAGCAGCGGGCGGGTCAGGAGAGGTCTGCCTCGCCATGTGGTCACCTCCGGGGCAGGCGGGGATCAAACTCATGCGGAAGTGGCTTAAGCTTCTTTATGCTGTGCTTTAACCGGCTGCACCACCAGAGAGGGTCCCCTGATTTAATTTTTTAACTCACCCATAGTTCACTCTTCAGATAACTGCCTGATTAATATTTGACACCTAAAAGATACTCTGTAACTCTCTTATGAGGATGTAATAATAATTGGGATAATATTGGCACAAAAACTAGTACCATTATATAGGTGGTGACTAATTAAAATGTTAAGTAGTGGCTTAGATGCAGTGAAAAGTAAGGTTGAAGTCAAAAAAGTAAGGGGAAATCGAAGAGGGATGGAAAGAATGGGTAGGCAAGTCATTTTGACAAAGTGAAAAATGCTAGAACTTAGCTGGTGGCTGTGGTGAGGGATAGACACACCTCACGGTATGAAGCAGTATTCCTGAAACTTAAGAGTATTACCAACCCGTGAAAATCAATAGAACTTTATTATTTTTTTTAAGTCCACAAAGCATTTAGTTGCTTTATGAGTTGAACTTCATAAAAATTAAATGAAAAATAAAGTGGTGGTTTTTTATTTGAGTCTCATCTTAAATGACCAAAAGTTTACCAAGCTGGGTAAGCATTGTTACTGGTTGACCCATACAAAGAAATAATCTTATGAGAAGAGGATGTTTCAAAAGCCTTTAGAGAACTGCAGGGCTTTTGAGATGATTCAAACACAGAAAGTGATGCAATGATGAAAGGATGAAGTGAGAAGAGTTATCGCGACTATGTTGAAAAGGCCCTTAGAGGTTATAAAATCCTGACTTTAAACCATAGAAAACTCATTTCCTCACTTCACCAAACCTGAGCTATGGACTGGAGTCAGAGTGAGGAGCTGGTGAAGCTGCCATCGGACAGACACGCCAAAGACTGAAGTGCAGTAGAGGCTACAGATTCCCACCCCCATCCACACAGCCCTTCCTTGCAACAGAATCCTGATATGCGTGGGCTGGCAATATCCCAGTTACAAAGATGCCATTTCCCCAAATCCTTTGAAACTAGGTGTATTCATAAAAGTAAGTTCTCATATGTAAGTGTGGGATGAAAGTTCTGAGAAACTACTTGGAATTCACCCATTTGGAGGGAGGCCCTAGTATTCACCTGTGGTCTAAAAGACTACCACTGACGTATATAGTGGATAGTGGATAGTGGAGACTCCAGTTGATAGATTTGACTTTCAGGTGGCCTTAAGGATATAGCTGACAATGGGGGTCACTAATAACTGATGAGCTTATATCACTGATGAAATCAAGGACCTTTCTCGTCCCAGACTTCCGTGACATGAGATAAACAACATATGTGCGTTTAAGTTGATTAAGCTATTTGGGGGTTCCTTCATGTGGCCAATTTAATTTTAAAATGACACACATATTGTCAAATTTACATTTGGTTATGCTCATTCTGATTTAAGTGCAAAGAATTAACTGGAGGGGCACAGTGATAGAAGAAGATTATTACAGTAGGGTGGAAAAATCAGAACTATTGCATCTTACCAAATAAGAGATGTAGAGGAAGTAGCGCTGGAAGAGGAGGGAGCATGGTGTAATGGCTAAGGGTCTTCAATTTAGAGTTTGACTCTGGATTCAAATCTCAGAACTACTTCTCATCAGGTATGTTACTTTGAGTAAATATTTAGTAGTTGTCAATCATGAATAGACTGTATTACAAATGAGTAATATGAAGACATAATAGTTTCTCAAGTTGCTCTGAAGGTTTAGTAGATAATACAAGTAAGAGCATACAGAAAGTATTTACTAGCTGCTATTCTTAATTCTAGTTCTAACAAGTTTAAATTTCTCTTCTTAAATATCAGTCTTTCATGAGATATCCTGCTCACCTATCCAGTATACCTCTCTATTCTTTACATGATAGTCGTATCAGTTCCCTGAATGAGATGCAAAATGCTCATTCCTATTCCTGGCTCTTCACTCTACTTCACTCTTTTCTCAGATTGTCCTGAAATCCTCCTAACTGAATGCTCTCTACCCTACTTTAGTGCAGCCTCCTCCACAGTATCATCTTTGATTCCTATAATTATGCTTTCTCTACAGTCTGTCAGTGTCTTACCACTCAGCACTTATACGCGTTTGAATTATTTTCTAAATATCTCACATGCAAATGTATGATATATCTCGCTTCTTCTGGATAATTCTAAGTTCTTTGTCATGGATAATTTAAGTAAAAAGAAGAATTCTAACAGTTGTGCATATAGTAGAACTGAGTGGTCAATAAAAATTCTTGCTTCATTTTTATTTCCAGAAAGATTTTAGTTCAGGATAGTTCATCCTTTTATTCCAGGACATCTGAAATGCGCAAAGAATGATAAAGGATGAGGATGAGGGACAAAGGTAGACCAGAAAGGAAGATAGGAATCCAGAACTTTAGCAGGTGTGGGGAAGGAACCACCAACTCTATAGTCACTATAACTCTACAGTCACTAGTGATACTCACACTGATGTTTTATAACATGAAATAAAGATACTTTTGGAATTCAAAGTAATTATAAGGATCATTTTCAGCTTATATGCCTCAAATTTCCAGGTTATGACTCATTAAAATATGTATCTATTGAACATCCCTGTGTGCCAAGCACTAAGTCAAGCACTTAAGATACATTACCTTATTGAATATTCAAAATGACATGATGAGGCAGGCAATATTACATCTATTTTACAGAATATAAAATTAAGGTGAAATAATTTAAGTTGTTGTATGCTAACGTGACTAGAAAGCACTTATTTACTAGTATTAATCCTAAATATTTTCAGAAACATTTATGTCATGTATCTGTATCACCAGACACAAGAGTTGACTGTGCCAAATTGTTTCTTAAGAAAACCAGTACATTTGTATTAATGTAATTTCTACAGTTGAAAAGCTTTTCAGCTGGATAAACAACTATGGTGTTTTACCACCAGGGGGCCTCATAGACTAAATGCAACAGGTCTTCATTAAAACCCAACCTCTAGAAAAAATGGTGGAAGAAGTCAGTTACCCAAAGCATGGTTCTCAGCTGAGTTCTATCCTGCCATGATGTTTCCTGTTCAAGAGAGCGATGGGGTGATGGGACGGTCGGGTCACCAACTAAAGCCACATCAAATTCAAGGAAATCATCTGGATGATAAACATTTTTACCATGGAGGCAAGACCAGGGACCTCCTGTGACAATGCTAAACTCCTACCACCTGCATCTGACAGCCCAGAACACCCATGGGAGTATAAACTTTGCTCTCAAGTAAGAGAATCACATCCCAATCAGAAGAGAGATACTGTTGTCCACAGTTCTCAAATCCTTTCAAGCAAGGTGTGTATATGTGCTGTGCACAAGCTGTCTTGCCTTCTCTGGGCATTAGCTTGTGTTGGGATCTTCCCACCGGGCAGGGAAGATTCCAAGACTATGCTCTGGATGGCTGCTATTGCAGGGCTATTTCACTCTTCCTCACCTTTACCACTTCCAGCTCCTCCTTGCTGGCTGCTTGCTGTTTCTCTAGTCTGGTACTTAACTGGGAACAGATCTATGGGGGAAAAAAGGATTTTTATTAGAAAATATACCATTGCTTACAATACATGCACATAATTGTTTATCAACTCTTATGTTACTCAAGCAGCTTTGATGCTCAAAGCAATTTTGCAAATGAGCAGCGCTGTCAGTCACTTTCGCAATGAGCAGCAGAGAGCACACTATGGCCTCAGTGCAAAGTATGTCTCAATCTTAGTAAACAGAGAAGCACCTGGGGTAGATTTGATGTCTTTCTCACTAGCCTTTGTGACTAGCTCCAGTGACTTCCTATCTTCACTTGGAATCGACCTCTAGAATCTTTATTGAGTAGCTACACTGTGCTGGGAATACTCTGAACCAGAAACTGTTTCTCTCCATGTGACAGAACCAACTCTGTTTTCAATGACAAAAGCTTCCTTAAGAAGTGGCAACAGGCCCCTCCCTGGTGGTGCAGAGGGTTAGAGCACAGCACTATTTAGTTATCTGCTGGCTGTGTGAGTTCAATCCCCTACCAGGGAGGTGACCTACATAGGGCAGCAGACCTCCCCTGTCTTACCCAATATTCCCCTTAGCAGTGTATTTCAGTCGATCTGCCTGTTCTGCTCCTTATCTGTGGTGAGTCCTCTCATGTCCCCCACCCTAAACTGGATACACCCCCAGTTCCTGTGTGCATAAATAAATCTTTAAGACAAAAAAAAAAAAATGACATGAACAGCTCTTTCTGCCACGTTGTCTATTTTAAACCTGCTCTTTAAATACACATACACACACACACAAAAAGTGGCAATGTATACAAAACAAAGTCAACATTAGCAGAAAATAATAAAGACTAAAACTTTTTTATCAAGTGGTTTGGCAAGGCCTCACTTGGAATGCCTAAAATATGGCTCTTCGGCTCTCTGGCATTGTGTCCTTCCTTTAGCAAATTCACAAATCTTTCCAAATGTCAGCATACTCATGATTTAAGAGTACAAAGTATGTAAAGGGCTTTGTATAGAAACTGGCCGGTACAGTAAGTGCTCATTGAAGAAGTTTCATTATTACTGATTCTGAAATAAAGTGCTAACAAATACTAAGGACAGGTAGAAGTGCTTTTAAAACCAAAAAAAAATTAAAAAAAAAAAAAAAACTGGAAGATCAAATCCCTTGAGTGATACAAGAATCTTTCTTTTTTGAAAAATAAAAGTTAGGGGATATCAAATTTTAAGTGCAATTTAGACCAAAAACAGTATTATTAAAACATACACTTAACAAAGTCCTTGCTACTCAAACAGTTCTATAGACCAGGGCCTGCTTGTTGGGTTTAGTGTCCAATTTTTCCAGATTCAAGCCTAGAAACAATTAACAGGACTGGATTGACTGATGTTAAAAAGTAATTTTGGCAAAACATACCTTCCTAATTTTGGCAAAACATATACCTTTTAAACCAAAAACTTCTGAAACAGAGCCAGTAATAGCCAATTCCAAATGAGGTTTGCATGTAGATTGCATTTTATGTCCTAATTATTTTCAAACAGATGGTTCTCATGCCTTTTACATTACCTAAAGTGCTTGCTAGATATTACAGAATAGTCTCAAGCACCCGTGACTTGAGAAATGAAAAAACTGCATTTGTAGTGGTGGCAAATTCCATAACAGGGTCCTCAATGTTTCTGTTTCTTGTGTGGTTACTATCTAACACACTTCTCTCAATTATTTAAATTCCAAATCTCAGTATCATCTTCAATGTCTAACAATAAAAATGACTATCCTCCTCTTCTCTATTTTCATTAACACTTATTTTAATTCAAGAATTAGCCTTAGCCATTCACTGCTCTGCATCCTGTATTTAGCTCTACTTGGCTCCACATTTCTCACTGGTATGAGTGCTGACAATATATCCATGATCACACAAGCTCCTTTTCTGCTCAAATATTCTTACAGCTTACAGAATAAAACCCAAACACCTCATTCTATCCCTGGTCACCTTCCCTGAACTGGGCCTGACTCATCTTTGCTTCTCTTCTGAACATGAAACTCTTGCCAAGCAAAATGATCTCTGTCTGCTAATCTACCTCTGTGCCTTTGCACATACTAGTTCCCCTTTCATAATTTCCCTCCTCTCTTTATCTCAAATACCCAAATCCCATGTAGTCTTTGAAACACAGCTCAAACATCATTTCCCTTTCTCATTTCCCATGTAAGTTCCCTTTCCTCTGATTTATGGCATATATCACACTCATTAGAAGATCAGCTTATAAAAGAGAAAAATTTCATTAATTTACGTTTATCCCTCCAAAGTATCAAGTCTCACATATAAACAATAAATAGTAATCACAAAAAGAGTAAGACAACTTTGAAGTCTTACTTGTTTTTTTTTTAAAAAGATTTATTTATTTATGCAAACAAGAACTGGAGTACAGGCCAGAGGTGCAGGGGGTGAGAGACAGAGTGGGGAACAGAACAGGCAGATCTACTGAAATATTCTGCTGTGGGCCAGACAGGAGAGGTCGGTTGCTGCCATGTGGGTCACCTCCCTGTCTGGGGACCGAAATCATACTGCATGGCTTCCTAGAGCACCACCAGGGAGGCCCCTGAAAAACTTACTTTTAAGCAGTCTTCCATAAAGACAGGAATCCTTATGGGAAAAAGTTCATAATATACACAATGAACTAGTTCCAAAAATGACATAAGAAAATTGACATTGTTATTTACACAATGACAAAGCATACTAGTGTATGATAGTGATATTTCAAGATGGCAAGATTAAGAGAGGTTTGTTTCTTTCTGTATCTGGTTTTCCATAAGGAACATAACTTTCATTTATAAACAGAAAAAGGCATTTAAAATAAGCAAACATCAGTTTTCCACCTCCTCCATGAGGCATAAAACCCCATGAAAACTCTTAGGTATACACACCTTGACTAATTCTGGAAACCAGAAACTTCACCAGTCCGTTAGTAGTCTCTAGCAACAACAGAAACTACTGGAGCCAGTGGGAGGGTTTCCTGGGACCATCCTGGATGGTGGGACCAGACATCCTCTAAGAGAGCAAGCTCTCACTTAAAGGAACATTTTCAGGCTCACACTAGAAGATCCCTGATTGTGCTGGGTCAGGCCACAGAACCATGTGGGAAAAGAGCACCCACATTCTGGGATGTGACAGCAAAGGACACATTAGCTCTTGGCATTTAATATAATCACGAAACTTCAGTCCTTGGCAGAGAGGCAAATGTTTCTAGTGTGATAGGCTGAAAATTAGCTTCTGAGTAGGGCAGAAACAGGGTCCTAATGGTGATACAGTTTTCTGTTCCTCTAAATCTACCAAACAGTATAAACAACAGCAGATTGTTTTGCTCAATTAAACCTCCAATGTTATGCTATCTATTTCAGAGGAGAAAGGAAGCTACCAAATTTAATAAATGCAGTACAGTCACTGTTCTGAAAATCCTAAGAGAAACCACAGTGGCCATTACCTGTTTATACTCAGCAATAATAGCCGTCGTCTTCTTTATTTCATATTCTGCCTTCTCTAGCTGTTTCCTGAAGACTTCTTTTAGCTAGGAATGTTGAGAACGAGAAACAAAATTTTAATCTTAACAAATTTCCACAAGCCTCTATATTTAAATTTGCTTGATTCATAATTATACAACAATGTTAAAACCAATAGCTACACATTTTCCTCACTGAAGCTGCATTCTAACCATTTGAAAAACTTAATCACCTCCAGAGTTACAAAAATCTCCCTTTCTCTCCTGCAATATATAAAACATATGAGTGATCCTATTATAAGATTGCTGATACTTACTTTACACATATATTGTAAATAGGTGGCCATTTGGACATTTGTCTTCATTCTTTATGAGAGTCTAAAGCCACTGAAGCAACAACACATGCACCCTTAATCCTATATTACAAATTAAGGAAAAAAGCATTTCAGGCTTTTCTATTCGTTGTCCTCTACTATCACTGCTGCTTGCTCTCTGGAGGCTTTGGGGACTGGGTCAGAAAAGGATCTTGAGATTAGGAGATTCCAGGACTAAAGAAACAGTCACATTGGAAGGATCTATTGTCACAAGATTACTAAATTGTGAATGCTAAATGTAAATCACAGTTAATCCTGTGGTTCTGCAGTTCTAGAGTCAGGCATATGGGAAAGTTATGGCAGTGAAAAGCTTAGGTGCCACCAGATAACAAAAGAAATGCTTTCACCTCTTCCAAGATGTTGGCTTAAAAACAACTTTGGCTAAATTTTAAGCAAATGATCAGAATAAATAAATGAAAATTGCATTGCAACATCCCAAATTAAGAACAAGGTATACTGTACTTGTAAATTCACAAATTTATCACGACTTAAAACTGGACTTCTTATCATTAGAAGACTTATTTTCTTCAAAAACAATCTGTAGGTTATACTGATTCAAAATTACTTGTCTGTCTGTCTCTTAGTTGTCGGTCTTAGTAGTAGTATCTGTCTCACATGTGATGTGAGAACATCCACCACAGCCTTCTTCCCTCATGTGATAAGGTCCTACTGACTTCAGAACAGACTTAGTGATTTAATTTCTGTAAGCCATAGTTTCCTCATCTGACAAGTGAAGAGAATTCCTAACAAGAATAGATTAGTGATAATGACATATGGGAAGACAAAAAAAACCCAAAAACCATCTGTTAATAGCTTTATTATTTGCCCTAAAGTACTGAAGCAGCCAAAATAAAGAGGTAAAGAAAAAATCAAAACCCATGAGACTTAGATCGAACTGGGTAATCAGCCCCTGAAAAACTAAATACATTTAAAAAAGAAAAACAATAATTCTTAATTAAAAGTAAATGCTAAGAACCACTTTATTATTTTCCAACTTGAAAAAAAATCATGGAATTTTTTTTTTTTTTTATAAATCCTGGAAGGTGTTAAATGACACATCCCTTCATTAGTAACTTTACTGGAACTTTTTCTGGTTGCTTGGATATAGGTCTCTGAAATGCTTTGTGTTCTGTTTTATATTTAGTATTATTGATGTCTCAGAATGAAACTCATTAAAATAAATGAGTTAATCATGTCTGGCTGGGACTGACAGAGATGGAGAACATTGGTGAAACAGCCTGTTCTTCCTTAGGGAAGCTAGAAGCTTCAACTCCTTCAGCTGGGAGGGCTCCCCATCTTGTATCCGGTATCCTTTTGTAATGGTCCTGTCTTCCAGCTGATTAGCAGAACATAGGGTGGTAACTTCAAGGCTGATTCCCAAAGAGTTTCTTTTATTTTTTTATTCAAGGCTGGTTCCCAAACGGTTTCTTATTCCCCAGGGAATAAGGTTTGAGAACTCTGTCAGAAAAACTGGTGCTTATCCTTCAAAGACACAAATACAAATCAGGAAAATTGAGTGTGACTGATTGAGGCAACTCCCAGCAGAGATCTCTGAGGCGTGCAGCTTAATGACCTCAGAAACCACTAGAAGTCAATTATCTTAGAGATATGAGATTAAATTTTCAGATTTGTAAAGCTCTTGAATCATAATCCAAGTTACTAAACTCAGAGAAAAGTTAAAACTCTTGCTAGACAAATTAGTAAAGGCAAATTCCTGAAAGCTGTTCAGGGTAGAAATGTTGCCTCCTCTTCTAACACCCTTGAAAAGAAATATTGAGACTCTATCTTACTTACATTTATTGCTTCAGTATCACCCTGGATTTAGAATAGATTTAATTCCACTTCTTGGGGGCCGTATTAATGCTATCCCAAGACACCTCAGAGGAGCCCACACTGGCTCTTTACCTGGGCAGTCTCCTCCTCTTGTTTCCTCTTTTCTTCTTCAGTCTCCACTAGCCTCTGTTTGGTCAAGAGGAGCTCCTTATTCAACACATCTGCCTTGTCTTCTGCCTGCAAACCAGAGTGTCACAATTACAAAAAAGGCAAAGAAAGTGTGTTTATACTGTCTTGAAACCTAATCTCTAGTTATTATTGTTTCAACATGACCATGATCCATTCTTTTCCCTGTTCACTGAGCCTGGGGAGTGCTGCTTTCACTGAATGCCAATTAAGAACCAGAGCCATGTAACATATTATCTCTATTCCTCACAATGGCAGTTATTTTACCAATGACCACAGCATAGTTTAGAAAGATTAAATAACTTGACGGGGGTGCCCACTTATATCAGAGACATGATCTGAATGGCATCTGAGTCCAGAGTCTTTCGATATGCTTCACTCACATTCTCAGATGTCCCAATAGCATCCCCAGAGTCTCTAGATGGATGGGAGGAAGGGGTGGAGCCTCAGAAGAAGCTTTTAACTGGTAGTGCAAGACATTGATTTAAAGAGGACCAGTACACAGGTACCCACGGGCTATCACTAGGTGAGAAATTCTAAGATGAGCTGAGGTAAACAAGACTCACAATATTACTCATACAGGGCCATGGGGATAGGAAGGAGTAATTAAGACCAAAACCCACAACAGAAATGGCTATGAGGAAACCAAAGGAAACTGTAGGAATCCAAACAGAAAGGAGCAAGAAGAGCTGATAGAAAGTACTCTGGTCTTAATTTGGAAATAGAGTAAAAATTAACTATAGTGTGTATATTTAATTTAGTTAAAACATATCTCTTTTATATTCCAAGGTTCTTAACCTCAAACTTTTACATCTCAGCTCAATTTCATATCTGCAGTGAAGTGTGTCCTAAGTCCTGCCTTACTCACTCCTGTCTCAAATAGATCCTTGTTTAAATTTCTCATCTCTCCCTTGAAGACACTAAGGGCAACCAGTCATGACAAATTACACGTGCGATCTATATGTCTTGCCCACTAGGTTTCAGGCTTTGAGAGGCAGGAATCAGGTTTGGTTGGCTGATCACTGTGTCCCCAGCACTAAGCACAGTACCAGGCACGGAGTAGGTGCTCCATGAGTATTTGGTGAATGGATGGACATGGTTCTCCAAGTAGCTGCAAAGCACATTGTGTGGGGGTGGCAGAGGGCCACAGGATGAGTTCAGCAGGGAAAACCACAGATGCAGGGGAGAGGCAGCTATTTGAAGGCGCTCTCCCCGGCTGACAGCAGCAAAACATTATCCAGGCAATCATCCTAACTGGCCAGGTGGCCTTCTGCCTGGGTACTGCTATATCCCTTGCATGTCCAGATGGCCCGGCCAGCACAGTCTGCTGGGTGCTGGCAGGGAATTGACTCTCCAGCTTCCCTGCTCTCACTGTCTATGGTTCCTGATGTCCCTGATCTCAGGGGTTATAGCTGTGTTCTCAGGTTGTTTGGAAATGCTAGTTAAGGAGAAAAAGCCCCCTTTAAAGACTCTAAAACTTGTTCTGATACATTAAACTGGGGGGAGGATGGACACAGCAAAAAAACATAAAATTAGAGGTGGGTAAGGTGTCTACTGTAGATAATGCAAAACTGCAAATTCTAGAATTGCAAGCCACTAAAGTTACCCCAAAGCAGGGAGAGGCCCCCCTGAATAAGCACAGAGCCACAAATACCAGTAATATCTGTGTTCTCAAAAATCAGACCAAATTCTTCTCCTGTAAATGAAGCCCATTGGACCAAGTGATCCCCACAATCTCTGAGACAACCCTGCTAATAAGGAAGACTGCAACTGAACCTCCTTTTACAGTACCCCCAGTAATTTCCATGGTATGTTTATAAGACACAATTTGACATATTAAAATAATTAAATTCTAAGTGTGGTTTTTTGAAGAAACCTAAACTTTAGCCCTGCGTCAACTTTCAGAGTCAGTACTATGCTTGATATTCAGTATCAAGCTTTTTAAGTACAGCATACCTAGCCACCTTGTAGTGATGAAAAGAGCTATTGTTCATGCATTTTCTGCTATACATTCCTCACCAGGTAAAGGTAAGGCAACCTCACTGAACTGTGTTGTAATCACATTTGACTCTGCATCACAATTGTTGAGGGTCCATAGTGAAGCACTCCTAGAGTTTCCCAGGAAGTTTCATGCAGAATTTCTCCTCTATATGAACTAGTGAAGTAGGAGTAATAGATTCTCCTGTTCAGAAAAGGACCAGGTCGGAAGTAACTTGATTCTCCTTGGATCACTGTACAGCCAACCTCTATATTTCACTTGAGTAGAAATCATCTTTAATGTTAAATGAATCTTTAGGAATGCAATACTGAACTTTTTAGATACTCAAATTCTCTAAACCCAAACAACAAAAAACCTTCCACATAATTTGACTGCAAGACTGAGTGGACCACTGGCATTTTTTAATTTGCCAGCATCTCAGAATATGCCTTATTGATATTGAAACTTCTAAATGCTGCCTAAAGCTTTTATGAGGTGTGTGTATATGTATGTGTGTGTGTATATATATATATATATATATTTATTTATATGAGAAGAATGCATGGAAATAAGTGATTCAAGCACAATCGTCCAGTAATTTAATCAAGAGGCTCAGCTCTAACATCAGGGATGATATTAATTGTTCTTTCAGAAAAGATCTCAAAGACGAGGCCAATTAAAATAAGACACAACAAAAACAAAAGAATCTATCACTTAATACATAAGCTTCTGGTCTAGCACAGAACTTGTCACAGATTGAGGGAGCTAGGAAGGCCTTTTGTGGGAGGACTAATTGTGTAATTGTGCCTGTTCCCCCCCCCCCCCGCCCCCATTCCTTGGGAACATGAAAGGTAAGGAATAGCATGAGAGCAGGTAGCAACAAAAAGGAAGTGGAGATGTAACTCTTCTAGTTCAGGAATGTGAGGGAGGGTAAGCTGTCACAATAGAAGGCTCTGTTAGAGAGAAAAAGTTAGAGCCTTTGGTGCCCAGGAAGCCCAAAGCCAGCACAAGAATCTCCAGGGTAAGGAAACACTTTTCTTTAAAAGTACTTACTACCAAGTAAATGTGTGTTTGCTTTCATGTTGTCTCAAATGCAATGTGCTTTTGGGTTTGTTTAATGTTTGCCAAAGTTTTGGTGTGCTTAAGAGATGTGATTTGATAAACTGTAAATGGACCTAACTGGGCAAACTGGGCAGACAGTACTTTGAGGCCAACAACACCCCTTCTGAAAAACTGGAGGGACAGGAAGCTGAATCAACATGGACTGTGTTTAAATAGGCAAATAAATCCCATGGACAGAGAATACAAAATCAGTTGGTAGGGGAAGAGATGCACGAACTCCCCATTTAATTTTTTATCTACTGAAAAGACACTTCAAAGAGAGAGAAAGCGGTAAGACAGGAAAAGAGAAGGAAAATATAGAAGAATTCTTTCATTGGGGACAAACTCATGATCCAGATGAGGTCCCTAGATAGTTAATAAGCAATTATTTTAGGAGCACCCATAAGCAGTTACCCCACACTGAACCACAAATGGACTTTCTTGGTGATGAAACAATTAAAAAAATTTTTCTGATTATTAAGATGTTCTAATGAATATTATTACTTAAAGGGAAGCTAAATAAGTTAAGGTCATCTTATAAAAGTAAATATTTGGGCCCTCCCTGGTGGCGCAGCGGGTTAAAGCACAGCACTGAGAATCTGAAGCCACTTCCTCATGAGTTCGATTCCCGCCTGCAGCCTGCCCCCGGAGGAGACCACATGGCGAGGCAGACCTCTCCTGGCCCGCCCGCTGCTTCCCTCAGCAGTGTACTTCGTAGATCTGCCTATTCTGCTCCCCACTCTGTCTCTGGTGAAGCCTCTCACCGCCCCTGAGCCTCTGGCCTGTACCCCAGTTCTGTATGCACAAATAAATAAATAAATCTTTAAAAAAAAATGTAAATATTTGGACAAAAAATATAAAGAGAAATATAAGAAATAGGTTTACACTTAGTAACTTTATTACCCAGCGATATCTAGTAGTTACATTCTGACCTATTTTCTAGCAGGGATTTCCACTGTTATTACTGAGTTATACCATACAAGCCAGGCCTATTACAATTTAGGTACTAACAATACACACAAACTTCTTATTATTATTTTAAAATAATATTTTATTTTTACATCATTTTGTGCCTTTTCCCATCTCAGTTGTAATCTACGTGGGCTTCCCATAATCAAATCACCCATGTGCCATCACCATAGTCCAGTGCATTTCCCTGCCCGGACACTTTTTGATCCCATTCCCCACTCCACCCCCATAAAATGTCTCTAGTATATAGCTGTTCTACTTATTGTTGTTTTCTTGCCTGGTCCATTATACTCCTGCTATGAGGGAAACCATCCGATATTTTTCCTTTTCTTTCTGGCTTATTTCACTAAGCATGATCTTTTCCAGCTCCATCCATATTGCTGCAAAAGGCATGTGTTTATTTGATTGTTGAGTAATACTCCATTGCGTATATGTGCAACATCTTTTTAATCCAGTCATCCACTTTTGGGCATTTGGGTTATTTCCATGTCTTTCTAATTGTAAATAAAGCAGCAATAAACATGGGGGTGCAGGTATCTTTTTGAATCAGTGTTTTTGTGTCTTTTGGGTAGATACCTAGGAGTGGGATTGCTGGGCCATATGGAAGCTCCATTTTTAGCAATCAAATAAACTTATTATTTAAAAAAATTGTGTCATTGTATCCCATTTTTTTTTAAAGATTTATTTGTACATACAGAACTGGGGTACAGGCCAGAGGCTGAGGGGTGGTGAGAGGCTTCACCAGAGACAGAGTTGGGAGCAGAACAGGCAGATTGAGGAAGTACACTGCTAAGGGGAGCAGTGGGCCGGCCAGGAGAGGTCTGCCTCGCCATGTGGTCACCTCCCGGGTGGGCGGGGATCGAACTCATGCGGAAGTGGCTTCAGCTTCTCAGTGCTGTGCTTTAACCCGCTGCGCCACCAGGGAGGGCCCATTGTATCCCGTTTTTTATAAAGTACTCAAAAAGCCATTTTACAGATATACTCCATTATTTCTACTTTTTATTCTTTTAAGTAATACTGCAGTAAACACTGTTGCTTTGTCATGCATATTTTACTAAATCTCTGTTTTAGGATAGGTTTCCAAGTCTGAAACTGTATATGTCAGTTTCTTCATTTATAAGATAGAGGATTAAAATAAAATAATAATCTATTCCTAATGGAGTCATTAGGAAGATTAAATGAAATAATGCTTCTAAATTATTATTGTGCTTGTGCATAGTAGGCACAAGTAAATATTTCACTATTTTTTGAAGGCTTAGATGTATATATACTACCAAATATTTCCCCCACACAACTTTCAATTTATAGTTCTCTAGCTTATTTTACTATATCCCCACAGTTAAAACTGCTTAAAATTATTTTCCCTGGCCCTCTCTGGTGGCGCAGCTGGTTAAAGCACTGCACTAAGAAGCTTAAGCCACTTCCTCATGAGTTCTCCGCCTGTCCCGGAGGAGGTCCACATGGTGTGGCAGACCTCTCCTGACCTGCCCGCTGCTCCCCTCAGCAGTGTACTTCGTCATCTGCCTGTTCTGCTCCCCACTCTTGTCTATGGTGAATCCTCTCATCCACCACACCTCTGGCCTGTACCTCAGTTCCTTATGCATAAATAAATAAATCTTAAAAAAAAAAAAAACTGGCAAAGTTAGGCATGAATCAAGGCTGTCTGGAAAGCTAAAAATCCAGCATCCATTATGGTGCTGACTCACCATTATAGTCTCATTAATACAAAAATGTAACAGCTGAGGTCAGGCTGGGTGTGGCTGGAAGGCATGGGTTCCCCTCTGGTTCCTCAGTTCTGGTCACACATTTTTCATATCATATCTAACAACTTCCACACAGGCTGGCTGAAATGGGATGTGGTTAAAAGTCCACCCCTCCAAAGGTTGCTTTTTCTGTTTTCGTCATCCTATGTCCAGCATCAGCTTTTGTTGTGCTTTCAAGTTCTTCTTAGAGTTAACTCCTTGAGAGGACTCCATGCCATGGTGAGCTGTTTTCCTGTTAAGGAAAACAGTTCTCATTTCCCCTCTCAGTGTGGTTAAAACTTCTGAAGTGCAAAATTAGCTGTCTGTATGGAAAAAAATTGTGTCACTGACCACTTTTAGTCATCCTTCACTTTTAAACAGACTAGCAGATTTTCACTATTAATGGATTTATATTTTAAATACTGTCTATACATAGAGGTTTTTTTTTTTTACTTATTCAACTAACTGTTTTACTTAGACTAAGACTCAATTTTTCTGAGCCTGCACCATCTGCTGAGAATATTCCCTTTTTAAAAATGAGAAAAATAGTGATACTTTTAAATCTGCATGAGACTCCTTCCATATTGCAATTATCTCTAAAAACACTAGCAATAGAAAACAGGAAGTCCTCCAGTGTCAGTAATGCTGGCAAGTATGAGGGAAGTTAAACAATTTAAAGTCCTCCTAGCAACAGCTAATGTTTACTGAACACGTATGATTGTAGAGCTCTACCTTACTAACTTCTTACACTGTCCCTATGAGGTAGACACTTTTTAAAACCTACAATGAGGTTAAGAGCTGCCCAGGGACACGTGGTTAATAAGTGAAGGCAGGATTTACTCACAGACAGTCCACTGGCTGTTAGCCATTAGGCTAGATGCCTGTCACTCCAACAATATACATATCTTAATGGAGATACTTCATATAAAACCTTCACATTTATTGTAGAAGAGGGTTCTTTTTGAAACAAAAGGTCCACCAATTTTAGATGCCACTAGTATACTCTTGCAGAAATTATGCGGGCAGTTCTTGGTTTAGGAAAAGTACAGATGAAAAGAAGAGATACCAGAGTTTAGAAGTTGAAAAAAACAAAGTATGTCACACAAGCTGTTTGGAAATGACCCAGACCATGCTCACATTTTCCATTCTCTCCAATTAACACAAGCAGTTCCTTTCCTCCCACCTCCCAACCCTCGTCTTTCACCAAGTAGCTCACTCAAGTGTCAAGTACAGAGCCCAGCAGGGCTGTAGCAAGACCAACTTGGTTCCTGTCCTTGGGAAGGTCATCATAGCTTTATTCTACCCAGCAAATGACAGGTTTACCTGGTCCAAGTCATTCCGTAGAGCAATTTTGCTGGTTACCAGCTCATGGGCAAGATCATCATTCTCTTGCTCCAACCTCATGCTGGCTTCCTGTAATCTCCGGTTCTCCCTCTACAGAAAAAGAGCAAGAGGCAGAGGTGGGCATTAGTGCCTGGAATGCTATCGGAAATAAATGGAACTGGTGAGGGAACACAAGCAGCAACGACAAAGTGAACTTCTGAAGGTGTAAAAAAGAAGGCGCAGTGGCACAGGAAGGCAGGATTGCTGTCTGGAAACAACAGTGAGTTAAGCTAGCATGCGGATGCAAACCTCTACCTTGAGAAACGTACAATTGTCCCTTAAACACTCCAGACAGGGCTTCATTATAAAAAACTGTGCCACAAAAAGCAAACTTTTCAAACATAGCCCCCACTCTTGTGGGTTTTCATATATTTTCATGTTGAAAAGACACAGAGAATTCTGTTTGAAATATGTACAATAATACCACCCTTGACCTCAAGGGAAATGACAAGAAACAGTAGGGTTGAAGTGGGGTAACCACTAGACGTTCTTCAAATTGTTCTTCCAATCTTAAGGCTTGAGTTAACTGGGTATATTTTTAAGAACACTAAATCAGGGTTTATGACATGGCTATGAGTTGACCTTTTAATTCTTTGGGTAAATATATTTCACTTTTCTGAACATCAATATTTGTATAACAATATGGTACTTATGACAATGTCTCTATGTATTATGTTTTTCTTTAAAGTTCAGCTTAAAAGATACTGAGGCAATCTGGCCTGTACCCTAGTTCTGTATGCATAAATAAATAAATCTTCTAAAAAAAAAAGATACTGAGGCAAAATGAATTACCATTTGTTATTTCCCCCTTGAACATCCAGGGAAAATCTAAAACAAGGTGTCTTAAAGTTCTAAGAATCATGTCACTAATTCTTATGCGGCAAGGTCTCTCTTTTAAGTTGCCATTAGGAACTGTGGGTGCATTATCTATTTTCACAACAATAACTTAATATCTTTCTTCCAAAGTATCAAAAGTGCTTTCTTTGCTACTATTAGGAGAATCAAGAGAGCTGACAGGAAAGACTTCAATGTGCTGAGACCTTCCTGTTTGTCAGACTTATACTCCTAATAGTGTTTTCTGCAAGGATGGCAAAAACTCAAAGCAGGGCTGTCTGACCAGAAAATAAATCTTTGCCCTGGAAGGGAGTATATTATAGCATGTAACACTAGGGTGATGAGAGTTTGCTTTTCATTGGAACCTGGGATTCGTTATATGAAAATAATGTCTTTCTTTTCATTTTAAAAAGAGGGGCTGGCAGAGAAACTAAAGGACCAACTCGTGCTTTTTTTTTTGTTGTTGTTTAAAACATAAGCAGCCAATAGGATTTGTGTCTTCTTTTGGAAAAGCTAGCCTGGGAGAGCTGGGGAATGTGAAAACATTTTTGATAAACATACCTACTAAAAAAAAATAAAAACAACCCCAAATCAGTTAAATACTTTAACTTCATGATAGAATTCCATGCAAATGAAAATATAGGTAGAAAAAATATCTAATGACAGAATATGCTTAAACTACCTTGTAGAAAAAAATAACTAAAAGATTCCATTTCTATAACAATATAACCAATATTATAGTGGAGTATTTTTGCTGTCTTTGGGCTTTTAAAATGTTTCCAAGTTTTCTAGAATGAATATTTAAACACATATTTTTAAAATTGTTTAAAAAATGAAATTCAGAATTTCAGTGTCTCCTGGAAGGATGAAATGACAAAATGAGAATTTAAATCTATTTCTCCTGTTGCCTCCTTGCTACCTAAACCATGTGGACTCTTCCTTTGTGATCAACATACATGTAACCTCTTTAAAAGCCTTGCCAAGAAGGAACTCTTTACCAAGGTAATCTTGAAATGACAGTGGGCATACTCATAGAAAGGAGAACTGTACCTATCAAATTGTTTCTTCTGTCTACAGAAATCCTGTCCTCCCACAGAAGCATAATAAAAACAGACTAAAATATTTTAAAAGCCAGGTTGTCTACGTCAAATATTTTAATCTTTGCTGAAAAAAAAAAATCCAAATTCTAGCAGTGGCTGAGGGTTAGTTTTCATTCTGGCACAAACACTATTAGCTCTGTTTGTAGAAACAACCTATTAACTTTCTGAGAAGTTAATTTTTTAAAAAATGTTTCCCAAACTTTTCCAACAAATGTCCTCCTTGCTGGGAAGGGGTGGTGATACCCATATCATTTCATCACAACATATTTGACAACAAAAACTACATAAGCAGGGAAGAGATTTTTCTCATTTGAGGGGATACCTTTAAAAAGAGACTGTGATAAGACTACGCCATTACCTACTCCTGAGTTAAATGTCCTATTCAACCTGAAATTGTACTCAAAGGACTTTGAGGTACACAAAGCTCCCTCAACTACTTACATCATGTTAATTTGGCACAAGTGAAAATGCTGCAACTACTGTGTTTCAGGTTACAGAGACTTATGCTTAGAAATGCTTATAGGCTCCAGGTAACATCATTCAGTGTTCAAGGAAACATTGTTCAAAGTAATTCTAAAAACACACCAGGTAGCTACTCCATTATTAATTAGAGATAAGTACCTGCTGGGTTATATAAGAGATGACAACTCAGCTGAAATTTGAACAGCAGCTTCCCATTACCTTGGCTGTTGCTGAAACTACAACTTTCATTATAGAGGTTAGGTAACAGGGTAGGGGATGGAGAGGGGAAAGACTTGTCAGAAATTCTGAAGGCCTGAAGGTCCCTTCAAAAGCAAAACAGACTAAGGGCCACGCCTCCTGGCTTTTGCTTTAGCAAGAAGCTTCAGTTCAGTGTCTGCAAAGCAAGCAACACAGTGGAAAGTGTAAGATTCCTGCTCTGCACTCACAGACATGTGGAAAACAAGTAATGAGTCAAAAAATGCAGTATCATCCTCCAAAGTAAGAACCTGGGGGCAGCAAGGTGTCCTGAGGAGTCCTCCAGTGTCACCAAGTGCTACAGTGAGACACTGAAAGAGATCACCTATATAGAACTTGTTCACACTTACCAAGGGCTACAGCGAAATTGTTACTTGGCTGCTTTTCTAGCCTTTTCCAAGGAGCCAAACTGTTTTCAGAACTAAGTGATCAAGAAAAGTGTGCCTTTATACTAAAATGAGGATGAAAGCTTCATTTTGATGGGTGTGGGAAAGTCAGAAACCTTGGTTCATTTTAAAATTCTGGCAAAGAGTGGCCACCCATGAGAGCTGTGCAGTCAGCTCCATTAACTTCAGCCAGTCCTGATATTCACACACCATCAGTTTGCATAAACAGTGTGCTGAGCCTGTGGACAAGATAGACACAATTGCTTCCCTTTCAGAATAGACTATAGGAGACAATGCTTATATAACCCTTAAACTCACAGCACACTTTGAACCATCTTCCATCTCACACAATTGACATCATCTGAACAAAAAGCACACAGCAACTTTCCATTAGTTCCCGCCCCTCTTGCATAGGAGATCAGAGTAGGGAAGGTTGGGTTAGTAACTTTTGGGAGGAGGATACTGCATTTTTCAGAGACAGACGCTGATGATACAGACATACATAGATTAAAAAAACTTACCTCCTCAAAAGTCACAGACCAACTACCGTTTTCAATCATAGGTACAAAGACAATTGGAAAAAAAAAAGAATATCCAATGAAATTGCACACCAACTAATACATTCAGGAAATGGTAGTAACAAAAACAGACGCTTGTTAATGCTATTTTCTCTTTCCTTACAGTGTCATATGCTGACTGCAAACATATGATGGGAGAAAGTACATTTAAGGGCAGCCAGTAGGCAAGTCTCAACTCAGGAAGACTGAGACACTAAGACTCCTCCCTCCTGACACTGCTATTGGCAGTCTGTGTGACTGATGAAAATGCTCCATTAGCAACTACTGTATGAGTTGTTTATACTGTGTTTTTACAGCTGGGTGGAAGGAACTTCTTTATGTGTCAAGGTCAGAAGTCTTACAAAACAGTTCATCTTCAGACAACAAAAAAAGTTGTGGGCCAGGAAAATGCATAAGAAAAACAAGCCCCAGTCTCACTCATGTCTACATACTGAAGTTTGGGTGACATAGTACAAGAGATGGTGAACATCCTTTATTCCAAGATGAGAAATCAGGAAAATACAAACTGGCATTCAAAAGAAACTGCCTTACAGGAAAAAATGATGGGGAAGGAGTCAGTTTTATAAACTTTAGCTCAGTACTTTGGGTGTGTTGTCTGCTGCTGTAATAAATTCCTGGCCCAAGTTTTTAAAGACAGTGAAGGGTCAGAAGAAAATGTTTTCCTAAAAGACTGAGTGCAATTTTATTAGCAACAAACACTGTTCACACATATTTCTTTTGAATATCTTTTTCAAAAGAGTTGGTTAATCATCATCATCAAATCTCAGCAGTTTGACATACAAAGACAAATGCCTATAGATGAAATGAGTGAACATCTAAATTGTAAATGAGGACTTGAAAAAGAAAACCTGATATTTGAATTGTTTTATGCTCTTCTTTACCCAACATTTTCATTTTTATCTTTCTGGTGGAAATTAAAAAAAAAAATTTAAATGTCAAACTAAAACCAAAATCTTGTTAGTATTAATTAGCAGCTGGCAAAACAGATTGTACTTCTTTTAAAATTTAAAAGTTACCCTAGGGTAGAGGTCATCAAAATTTTAATGTAAAGAACGAGATAGTAATTATTTTAGGCTTTGAAGTCCATGAGGTCTTTGTTAAAACTATTTGACATTGCCATCATTATGCAAAGCAGTCTTATATCTTAAGTAAAAATATGGGTGTGGCTGTCTGCCAATAAAACTTTATTTACAAAAACAAGCAGTGGGATAAATTTGGCCCGCAGACCATGGTTTACTGGTCTGCTCTAAAAGCAAATGGCTTACAATGTAGAAATATCAGATTGATATAACTTTTTTAGTCATACTAAGTACTTTAATAGAATCAAAAATAAATTTTGCAGAACTAATTCTGAAAATTCATCAATAAATATGCCTACACATTTTAAAAACTATGCATACCATTTATACGTCTTCTCCTCTAAGTGTCAGGTGCATCTCAATCAGCAGATAAACACCATCAGAAACCACCTATTCCATTTTATCTAATTCGCTCATGAACTCTCATGAGGGTTTAGGCCTTCTCCACATCCTACAAGTTACTGGGTTATCCAAAGTCAAAAAGAGAGTTAACAGCTTTCTGAAGTTAATCATTAAATTGGCACAGGCAGATAAGAACCTGTCAAGAATCCTTTTTGACCTTGAGTATTCAATAAAAGCACATTATTTCATACATAAACATTTCCAAAAGCTATCAAAAGCCTATGATATGAAAAAAATAGCGAAAGATCAGTTTATTTTCAGTGGCAGAAAAATATTTTTCAAAGATGGATTCACTTTACTTCCCGAAGTAAGGAGGACCCACAAGTGAGGAAAAAAGGGAAATGTTTGCCCCTCCCAGATAAGAAATTTAGCATAATTTAAGCTTCTTTACTTATCAAGTTAAAAATAAAATGGGATAATTGCTAAAAATAATTTCATTACATATGTTATATGTTATAGGTGGCAAACTGTGCCTCAAATATTTTGTTTGGATTTCTACCCTATATAATTAAATTGATACATTTAAAATTACAGGCAGAGAGAATGCTTTGTAAAAATGAGTGCAGAAAACTTTTGCAAATGTAGAGGAACCATTTCTTTCCTGTTAGAATTAGATTTTAATAAAAAAAATTTTACCATCTTTTATCTCAAGAAGGAAGTTGAACATTTTATATCTAATTATACTGAACATGAACAAGATTCTCCAATTAGAAATTACATATTTATGTACTACTTACTATCTGTGTCCCAAGCCCATGAGAACTGAAGCAGTCCTTATTCTTTCTAGGATTTCCCTTCTAGAATAGGCAATAACATAACCTTCTCTATGCCTTGGGAGCATGAACTTAATTAATTATCGACTTAATCCACATTTGTGCAAGAAGCTCTTTAATTAAAATAGAAAAGCATATCACCTTCCAAAGTTAGATAAAGGCTACAGTTCTCTAAAAAGTACAAAGATTATACATGGCTCTCTCCAAATGAACACACAAAACTTTCTACAAATGAAAACAATTCATTCCTTAAAATAATAAATAATATTTTACTTTTTGAAGTTAGTAACTGCTTATTAGGAACTTGGATATTAATGTTATAAAAAATGTACTGAAACAACTACACATATCCATGAATGTATTTTCTGGGGACTTGAAAAAATAAAAATGTACATGATATATTTCTATAGCCAAATCTTCTGCATTCCTTCTAATTTGAAATCAATAAATATATTTACCAACAAAATATCATGGGAGACAAACAGAACTACACAATTCTAACCAGATCTAAGTTAAGAACAACAAAAGAGGCATAAACATTCTTTTCTTCTAATAATGTTTCCTTTCTGTCTCTTGGAATCTAGTCACAAAGATAAATAATACTTCAAAGGTTGAAGCAGTAATTTAAGGAAGTCTGAGTTTCAAATACAAACTAATGCCCAGATCAGCTGGCATGTGTATCATACCTATTTATATGTTTATGTTTAAGTGCATGCATATATGTATGGTATATATGTCTCAATATTAAAGGCAAAACAGAAAGTGAGTGCATACCCATTTATGTTGGACTTCCCCTGTAAATATGGATGCACACAGGATCCATACTCATTCATTAGTTCCAATTCTGTCAGGAAGGTCTCACTCCGAGGGTACAGCTAGTGCACAGATACCTCTCGCATGACTTGAAGTTCATGAGTAGAAGACAGTGGGCTTGTTGTTAGTTCTCTAGGAGCATTTTGTTTAGTTACATACAAGGCACAATGTACAATTTGGTGGTTTTAGTATATTCATGATTGTGAACCATCACCATTACCTAAATTCAGAATATTTTCCTCATGTGTAGGGTGTTTAAATTTAGCTCGATACACCATTTCATGTGTCTCTCTCTGTGGTTGAGATTTAAGTGTTACATATCAATGAATACAGCTATGTAAACTGGAAAGTTAGGTATTTGTGTATATCATAAAATTAGACACAAATAGTTTATATATAGTGTGAATGTGTCAGCTGAGAGTTACCTCCTAGTTAATAAATTTTAATCCTACCTCTGGCTTCCTTGAAGTAACCCTTTTGTATACAACCATGTCTAAGAAAAACAGCACCAAATAGAAAATTTCTTGAAGTAGCTTGGACCTTTAAAATAATTGCCATACCTTCCTAACTCACGTATGGCATGTAAGGGAGTAAAGTGTCATTTCAAGTGGATCCCAAAAGTTGAGGAGGTTATCAGTTTTTACTTGATGCTCCCAAAGATCTCAAGTTATTCTGAAGAATTTATATGACCTGGTTCCCAGTCCAAGATTTATGAATTTTACATCCCAGGAAAGAGATCTTACTCTTGACAGATTTACATTTAGAAGGTGCAATAATGCACTTTCTAAGATATATTTCCACTTTAATTAAGATGGTTGGAAACTATGTTGTAAATTGCCACCTTGAAAATTTAATTGTAATTTGATGACTAAAACTTCACCAAGTCTATCACCTGAAGAGTTCTGTGAGATGACTGACAGACAAGCTATCACAACACTACAAAACTAAAAGCTACAAAGGGTATTCAATATGCACAAGTAAATGAGGGCACAGCATACAAACTTAAAAGTAACATCTATTTTCAAAACAGAAAGTTTAATTCTACTTTGATCTCCTTACGAAAAACCATATATACTGATAGTCTTATGTGTGGTAAATTAAAAAAAAAATGCTTTATACTATTTATTTATACATATTAGCCTTGACACAAAGAATTAAAAAAAAAGTTCAAGTTCAATCTGATTTAAAATACATAATTTTTAAAATAATATAACAGTTTATTTTACATCATTTTGTACACTTTTTTTTCATCTCAATTGTAATCCCCCTGGGTTTCCCATCACCGAGTCACCCTAAAATATATCATTTTAATCTTTCATTCCCTTCTATTTTAAAGCACTTGCCCTAGATTTTATTTACAGCAATGGTAGCAATAAGAAAATCAGAATGAAATGGGCAATAGGAAGGCTTCATTTTGGACCCTTAATAATCCTTTATATTATTACCTCCAGCTTTTCTAAAGCAGCATGCTCATAGCCTGCATTAAAACTGGTTTTATTAAGAAGAATGGTGGTGACAGAAATGAGCTTCAAAACTTCCTCTATGAACTCTTTATGTGTTAACAGTTACCAAGCACAGCAGTTTTCAAGTCAGTTCTATAAACAAGTTCTGTAACAGATGTTGGATTGGGTGGCAATGTAAGGGAAGGATTGTAAGGGACATGAGGGACAGACCCACATAAACTGATTATTATCTTGTAATACTCGTATAACAAAGCAGTAAGCCTAGGAAGTCTCATAACAACCATGTATTGAACATCACTCTTCTGGACACTTAACATGCCATCACTCTCATCCTCAACACAATCTATCAAGGAAATATTTACTTTTCAGATGAGCTAGTTGGAGATGCTGAATGGTAGCATGAGGGTTAAACCCCCAACTTGGATTCCAAACCAAGTGTTTTTTTTTTGGAAGGCCAGGATTTGAATGCAGGTCTAATTACAAAATCCACACATGTCTTCACCACGCCCCTCTGTGAACCTCCTATGCTGTTCACTTGAGGAACAGGTCAAGGCAAACTGTGAGGACAGCAGCCTGTGTCCAGCTCTCTGGCCACTTAACGACAATTCTAGATACAAATGCCAGAGTCATCCTACAAAGGCAATATAATTAATAATGCCACCCCAGTGCTTTTCTTGGCAGGGCCTTTCAGCATGGTCATGCTCAATGGAAAACAAAGATATTCTCTTACCCAAGTATACTGACAAAAAGAGGGAAGGAACTATTATGCATGGGTATGAGTCCCAAGAATTAAAAGTGTAGAAGCAAGACATAATATTGCACTTGGGGAGAAAGTTTGAGATAATTTCCCCAACATTGACTGCATCATGGAAACCATGTTTCCAATTCCTGTTGAAGAGCTCTATCTTTATGAAAAGACTGATTTTTTACAACTATTACAATTAGCTAAGATAGTAAACTGAAGCAATTTTGCTTGTAAAACTGCAGACTGTACTTAAATGTTACTATTTCTCCTAAAATTGTTGTGGAAATAAATGTTGCAACAAACACCATTACTGTGCTGATACACCTTTATGGTTTTTATTTTTCCTTCTGAATTTATACTGTTAACATTTGTTTACAGACAGAGGTGAGTCTGAAACATTCTTTGCCAGCACTGGAACAGTTCACCTTCTAAAAGTCTTTGTGGATGTGACCGTGCACAGCTAAAACAGTACTTTGCCATGTTTCTTTTTTCCTCATTTTTGAAAGTAGTTGATAGCCACTTTCTTTCTTTTCCCCTCTCTTTCAGCTTCTTATGAAGATTCTCAGTATAAATGCAACAGGTGGAGTTACCTACAAATATACAAACTGAAAGAAAAGAAATATTATGGTTGGCTACTCAGGAGTCTCCTGCCATGAAAGCATACCTGGACATGGAGCATGTCTGGGTCACCCTTAGACACAGGGTGTCTAAGTCAGTCAAGAAGCAGAGGGAAGTGAATTTGCCACAACTGCTGCTTTAGGGTAAAGAAGGTACTTCGCCCTGACAGGTGACCCATATCTTTCATACCTTGTATCTATCCATTGGGTCTTCCTGCTGCAGCTGACTCTCTCGCATTGTCTGATATTCTTTCTCATATTTCTTCAGCTTCTTGGTGGGTACCTGAAGGGATTAAAGGAAAAACCCATGAGACAAGGAGAACACTATTCAGGAAAACACTTTCCTATGTATTTCCCAGCTCAGTCTTTGGCATTCTAACTCACCAGCTCAAAGTTAGGTGAAGAAATCCAGATTAGAGCAGGAATCTGAAGACATTTCTGAAAGGTCTATCTAGTATGTATCTTGGGCTCTGTGAACCATACACTCTAAGTCAAAAGTATTTAACTTGGTCATTGTACAAAAGCTGCAATAGGTGGGATAAAATAATGGCTGTTGTCCAACAAACTTTACTGACCAAAACAGGTTACACTTTATCCACCTCTGTTCTACAATACTGCTGGTATGGCATAACTTAATTGTTAGTATATTTAACAATGCTATTTATTCTATTACCTATCTTTGTTTAAGTAAAGTTCACTCATAGACTTCTACCACGGTAAAAATAAAAGTTATTATAAAAATAAGAAATTGAGCAACAAGAATTTTAATGAGTTAATATATCAAAGAGAAATAGGATTCTAAAGTCTGTCACTGAAAATTCAAATACAGGATAATTATGTTATATGAGATAATCATATAATCTGAAAATCATCTATCTGAACAACTCATCTACTTTTTGCTAAAATCACACACTTGTAAAAGACAGTCTTCTATTTTCTGAAAAAAATGATAGACTATCACAGTCCTAAAATTCTAAAAGTAAACAAGTCTGGCATAGAATCAAGGCCACAAAATTAGCTTACTAGCCCATAGTCTGAATGCCTAGGATTTATTTATTAACTGCATAAATCCTTGGAAAACAGGTATTTAATCTGAGTTTCTTCATCTGTAAAATGACAAGGAAACAAATTTCTATTTCTTAATGGTTGCCAAGAGAATTAAGTGATACAACATAATTGAAGTATCTAAAATAATGCCTAGTTCATGTAAGTTTTTAAATTGCTTTTTAAAGTGTTCAATCAAAACTTGACTATCATTATCATAATATATTCTATTTCATACAAATATTAAGTCTACTTTTAGGTTTTCTTTGGTCAATCAAACTTATGTAATACCTTTAGGCCTCAATGTCCTTAATATTTAAATCCTAAGGTGACTTGAAATGAAGAATATAGTTTATCTCATTTACAATGATCTAATTTACATATGTGTTATTCTGAGGTAAAGGTAAGGAGGCTGTGTTGATTTCCCTCAGTATCTGTCATGATACCTACAGAAGAATTAGGCCAACATGAGGCCCACACAGTTTGTTTCTTCTCGAATTCAAAATACAGAATTTAGAAAACATGTGTATGTGTGAGAGCAAGAGAGAACAGAAAGTGCCCAGAAAAAATATAAAAATATTTCACAGTTTCTGGGCTGAAGATAGTTTCAATTCTTTGCAATCTGCTGGAAAATTTGCTAAATGAAAAAACAAGGACCCCAGGCCTTCCGCCCTATCTTACTCTCATCTTGGGGCACTTCACTTCTCACTACAGTTGTGAAGTTTCATAGACCCAGTCCAAACCTGACGACAGTAAGTCATTCAACAAGTACCTGATGACACTTTGCCTCTGGCTGATACAAGGAAGTCTCCCTAGTCAAATGATAAGTTATGACATTTTCTAGGGTATAAGTCAATTGAAAAACCACTGTTGACTATTGTCATGAGGAACTCTAATCCTTTATTATTTAATTTCCGGAGACTGTCAAGGGTACATACACTGTGACAATAAGAAGAAAGTATCACTGACCAACTGACTTCAAGATCATCAGATAAACAACAAGGAAAATGTACAACATTATGCCCTAGTAAAAAAGAGCAACAGTGCTTTTCTTGATTTTGTTAGGGGACTTGATTTTCTCTTTTTTGTATGTACTAGTCACACACTTGAAAATCAAAAACAGAGTGTCAAGATAAAGTGGCAATTTACTAACTGTGAAGTCACCTGAAGCTGTGGGAAAAAGGAAAGAACTGTCAGAATTTCAAATATTCACGATATGTCAAGGGCAGAGGTGGGAGAAAGTGGGAGTTGTTGTGAGGAGTTGGCCTACACCAGCAGTCATTTACCGACAAGGTCAAAGGTGTTTCAGTCACTTTCCAGCTAGACAGAGGTAGAAGAATGAACCCAGACCTATGTGGAATTATTTTCAACATGGCTCTAAAATGGATCATTCACCAATGGCTGAACTGTAGTCTTGGAGAGTTTCATCTTAAACCATTATTAAAAAAAAAAAATCAAGCTATTAATGAGGTTGTTTTTTTTTAAAATAAACCTTATAAGAGTGTCTTGCTAAACGCCACTATGTTAAGAGGTTCATTTCAAAGTGAAATTTCCCCCCACATGCATTAAACACCCTCCATAAGCTAGTCCTTTTCCATCTGGCTGAGATTCTGGGATGTTTGGCTCATTCCTGTTCAGGGACATAGAGTAGTTTCCCAGAACAATATGTTGCTAGGAAACCTCCCAAGCTTATTTATCTTGAGCTGTGGGGTGATATTGAGCATTCACCTGTGATTGGCACAAAGTGAAAGGGACAAAATGGGTGGGTGATGAAGAGACAGGGGAACTGAAATGAAACTCCTGTTGTTCATGAGACAAAGGAAACAGAGAAACTGTTAAAGTTTTAAACACAATATTTCAGGACAAAATTGATTTTATTTAGGGAATATAATATTGAACTTGATTTTTTTTTAAACCAGAGAAAGGAATTAAAAAAAATAAAAAATAAAACCTTTTCTGTGCAATTTTAATTCAGAGAATGGGAAGTTACCAAGAATTATTATACTAGAAATAATATTACCTCAAGAGCAGTAGAGGATCTATCCCTTTAAGTTAAATAAATATAATGTAAATTTGTACACTTGAAAAGTGTTAAAGATCATCAATCCTTTTTTTTTTTTTTAAAGATTTATTTATTTATGCATACAGAACTGGGGCACAGGCCAGAGGCTCAAGGGTGGTGAGAGGCTTCACCAGAGAGAGTGGGGAACAGAACAGGCAGATCAACGAAGTACACTGCTGAGGGGAGCAGCGGGCGGGTCAGGAGAGGTCTGCCGCACCATGTGGTCACCTCCGGGGCAGGCGGGAATTGAACTCATGCGGAAGCGGCTTTAGATTCTCAGTGCTGTGCTCTATCCCGCTGCGCCACCAGGGAGGGCCAGATCATCAATCCTTTTAATCTATTTATTTTTGTGGTCTTGTTCTACCATCTATCCATCCTCTGTCTATCCAATACTTTCCTATTGGGCTAAATTCAGGAAATGTCCTCAGAGAATCCACAACTGTTTGATAAGTACAATGGAAAATGTACAATTGCCACTTAATAATAGTATTTATTGAAAACAACCAAATAAATAAAGAAAACAGGAGACAGTGTTTTAATCTTTGAATATTTTATGCTATCCAGAGATATTCACAACATGTTTGGTCCTGATATTTAAACTCATTACCTATATAATCATTTACAAAGAATTAATAAATTCCAGTTGGAGGGATCTCTGGAGACTACCTTTCTAGTGCAAAACCTTTCCTGGGAATGAGGACGCAGGACCCAGGCTGCTGGAATACTGGATGGGGCCCTCAGAGACAGCTGGAATGTGAGTAGGTCCATTGCCTCCCTGCCCAGTATGCTTTTCTGGCAGTGGGCTGTTAGGGAAGTGTTTTCCAACCTTTAGTCATTTGAAAATAACTTAGTATTTTAATTCAACAATTAAATCAACCAACATTTTCACGCAAATTTACTTTATAACAAAACAATCAATTTGGAGTTAAAACTCAATATAGAAATTGTGGTAGGCAGAAAATGGCCTCTGTGTCCTAACTCCCGAAATTTGAATATGTTAACATCCCTGGCAAAAGATAAATGTGATCAAGCTAGAAGACCTGGAGGTGGGGAAATTACCTTCGATTATCTGGGTGAGCCCAGTGAAATCATACAAATATAACAGGGAATTTTAGAGCAATCAGAGATGAAGTGATTCACTGCAAAGGAGCTAAAGGAATTAAGTTGCTGGCTTTGAAACTAGAGGTAGAGGTCCACAGGTCAACGAATATGGGAAGCTTCTAGAAGCTGGAAGAGGCAAAGAAATGGAATTTCTCCAAGAACCTTAAGGAAGGAGAAGCCCTTGAATTTAGATGAATGGAACCCATGTCAATCTACCTACTGATTTATAAAACAATTTATATTCTTTTCAAGTATCTACATTTGTAGTTGTTATGGTAAATTAGGAAACTAATCCAGCATATTTAAATAATAACTACTACTGTCCTGCTAAATGTTTACAAAGGAAGCATTGTCTTAACGCTTTTGCTGAAAACAAAATTAAAAACTTCCTTCTTCTTCATTTCACAACCAATTACAAATCATGTCAGTATGAAACACACTATACAAACTTCTAACATTTGTGTTAAAAATGCCAGAATAGGCCCTCCCTGGTGGTGCAGCGGGTTAAAGCACAACACTGAGAAGCTAAAGCCGCTTCCGCATGAGTTCGATTCCCGCCTGCCCTGGAAGTGACCACATGGCATGGCAGACCTCTCCTGACCCGCCCGCTGCTCCCCTCAGCAATGTACTTCGTAGATCTGCCTGTTCTGCTCCCCACTCTGTCTCTGGTGAAGCCTCTCGCCGCCCCTGAGCCTCTGGCCTGTACCCCAGTTCTGTATGAACAAATAAATAAATCTTTAAAAAAAAAATGCCAGAATAACAAACTAGACAGCAGTTAGCAAAACATTAAAACAGTTTCATTCCAGTCCATTTCTGCCTTCTCTTATGGCAACTAGTTGTGATATTTATTAAGTTGTGCCCTGTTCTTACTTAGCTCTGTGTGCTGTCTATGGATATTTCTATCACATTTTATAGTATTCCATTAAAAAAAAAAAAACTGTCCAGGCTTTCTAAAAATTTCTTCATGACCAGCAATTTGGAAAATACTGCACTAAATCACACGGGCTTTTCATCTATTCCCCTGATACACATGTTTAGCGAGTGTAATTCTAAATCACTAAGGAGGATTTATTCACTCCACTTTTGGTCACCAACCCCCTCCCCACCACCATTACTAATGAAAGTGGGTCCTACACAGCTGGCATCAGGAAATACATAGAAAATACACTAACTCATTTCTTCCCCTTTCTCACTGTGAATCATGTTGGCCGTGGCTAGAGAACATGGGAGAAGACTGAAGAAGAGTAAATTCAATGATCCTCATTTCCATGCTCTCCCTTTCCTTCTATTTGCAGTGTATATTTCCTACTTTTATACATGACACTGACAGATAAAAACAATTTTTTGTATAGCAATTAATTTTGGATGAATGTGCATTAATAATCTTTGCCTCACTGATCATAACTACCTGGGTTATCTCCTTATATTTTTAATTTAATTGTTTTATTATAAATATTTCAATTTCATGTGCATTAGATATTTTTAATAAAATATCCTTTTATGAATGTGACTTGGGTATGCTTCTTCATTATCAAAGTGATCTTTATACATTTAAGGAGTTCAAGTGTGTTCAAATAGCACAGAGCTTAAATTTTGCACTGCAAAATTATTTGCAACATATTATATTAATACATTATATTAACTTAAGGAAAATTATACACATAGAAAGGAAATGAAACAACAGCAGAATACACATGAAGATTTTTAGCCTAGTCCCTAGGCTGAATCTTTGGCTTGTACTGATCTTAGGAAATAATGAATTTTGTGAAAAGTTAGAAAACACAATTCTTCCCCTCCTGTGCCCTTTTCCTGTGTGTCTCCTTTACTTTTCACACGGAGCACGTCACTTGATACGTCTGGTCACCAAATATGTGTGGTTTTCCCCCACAGCAAACAATTCTCTGCAACACCAGTTGGGTGTCTACAATTTAACTTAATTCTCACACTAACTGCCTGGATATAGTACACACCCCCAGTTAAGGACTTAGTCCCACAAGACTCCCCTCTTCTCCTTTCTAGTCAGACACCTAGGTGGTTTTAATCACCCTCTCCTTGGGTTTGATCAACTTACTAAAGCAGCTTACATAACTCAGTGAAATACTTATTTATATGTGCCTACCTATTAAGGAAGGGATAAAGGATATGGATGAACAGTAGGGGGGAGAACACACAGGGGAGATATCTGGGATGGGCGTAACACAAAGCTCTGTCCCTGTGGAGCTGCGGTGCGTCACCCTCCAAATGTTGGTGTGTTCCCCAGTCTGGAAACTCTCCGAACTCATACTGTTGAAACTTGTGGAGGCTTCTTTGAATGGACATGATCAAAACCGTGAACTCACATTCTAGCCCCTCTCCCCTCTTTGGAGAAGTGGGTGGGTGTATGTGGGAGAGGGCTAAACATTCCAAGTTTCTAATGATGGCTTGGTATTCCTGGTGACCAGCCCTAACTGACAAGAAGTAATGTTCAACAGACAAGAAGTAATGTTCTTAGTGCTCTTATCATGCAGGAAATCACAAGGGTTTCAGGAGTCCTGTGTAAACAGCAGGCAAAGACCAATACATACTTTCTTCTACCTCACAGTTGGTTTTGAGTTTTAGAGAAAACCATCTAGGAGTGTTTCTCAAAATAGGCATTCTATTGGCATTCTGAATGGAATTATTTTTGGTTCTGTTAGATTCTACTGCCCACTTCTGAGCTCCCAGCATCCCTCGTCCTTTTACCATTTCTCTTGTTAAGTGCTGGGCCCTCAGTCACTCTGACAATTAGGATTTTCTGCGCCAAACTGGAAGGAAAGCCTGGGAAATGGGAGGTGTAAGCAGATACTGAAGAAGTAAAATTTGTACTGGAAACCACTGAGATAAATACAAGCAAATTCAAAGTGATGCCTGGCCAGTGTCCCAGATTTTCAGCAGTGGATTCCTGCATTCAGATGTCCATTTCTCTCTGACAGGATTTTGACCAGCAATGACTACCATTAAGTAAAAAACATGAAGTGGCTTTCCTATCCACCTGTGACTATACAAGTGACTCTCTTTTTCCCTTTCCTAATAAACTTGTCTTTTTAAAATGTAAAAAAAAAAAAAAAATGGAATGACTTCATGGCAAAGAATTTTCCTAACAGTTTTAAACCTATAACTTAGAAAATTTTAAATTGCTAAAGCTCACCAACTCTATGAGGTGTTATTAGATTTATATTTTACAAATAAGGAAGCTGGTGCGCGGTCATTTGCCCACTAGTAGGTACAGGTGAAGGTTCAGGTTCATGGGCAGTCAAAAATGGATCCAGGAGTGGGGTTCTCTTCAGAGTCCACTCTTACATTGCTTTGCTCTAGTACCTGGAGCCAGATGAGCATGGGACAGCTCCTCAAGAAGTTGACAACCTAGATGTAGCCCAATTATGGGTCTAGTTACCACTGTAACAAATGCCACCTGGGTGGCCAAGAAGAAACTTGTTGGGACAAGGCACCTTAAGAAAATTTTCACATTTACTGGATTATTTATGAGTTATTATTCAGGGCTTCACAAATCTGTTTCTTCATTTCAGAAATAAAAGATGCAATTCTGGCAAAGTAAATAACCAAGGAAAAAAGCTGGTGATCTCTGGTTAGTATTCTGATGTTTATTCTGAGTGACTGTAGGTCAAAAGTAGTAGTCATTATGGATGACTCTTGCTCAGTTCAGATAACTGAGGATGAATATAATATATATTCATATAATATAACTGAATATTAATATATTAATCACTGGACAGAGAATACTAGGTAAGACATATAGTACCTCATTTCTTGGGGTCTTTTGGGGGCAAGACTCTAAAATGAAAGTTGCCATGTTAGAGTCATTTCTGCAAGGAATTATCAAGGTCTGAACAGAAAGTGGATCAATGACAACTAAAATTCTGTCACTTTGCAGTATCCATTATGAACTTGGGAAATAGATAAGAAGGAAACCAAAAGGAGGAGATATCTAAAAGGAGGGGCCACTTTAAAGCCCTTCATAGTGTTCAACAATAGAGATACTTTGACCATCGTTGAGATTTTAGCTCTGAGAGAATGGAAACAGTGATATTTTACATCATGGATTAGAGGGGAAAACTTCAGAGAATTTAAGAGTTTATAACTGATTATTATTTTTTTCTAATAATTAGGCAATATAGTAGCTTAAGGGATTTGGTCTTGTTCTAACTCTAAAACAACTCTCCAGGCTTTTAGACACCAAATAGACAATCTTGTTCTGAATTCACACAATGGTCTATAGTGCTGAACTTGTTTTCATCTCCTTTGACACATTTAGCTTTCCCATTACTCAGGCCTTATGGTGCAGTACACCTGTGACAGGATCCTGGACTCATTCATGAATAATTGTGCCATGTGCGTTACTTAACAGCTTTCATGGCTTGCTCCAGAATGTAGTGTGCTCATCAAAGACTCTATGAAGGCTTCTGAAATATTGATTTCTTCTTTCTTTACCCTGTTCTAATAAAAGCTCTCTGATCCTAATGCTGTAACAACTTTAAAGAGACTCTTACATTTTATAGAAACTGCCTACCTGTTCATTTTTATTTCCTCATGTCTGCGCACATAAATCTACTTGTGTATGTTACTTTTTAAAAAAGATTCATTTATTCATGCACACAAGAGGTAGGGTGCAGGCCAGGCAAGTGGGGGGGTGAGAGGATTCACAGGAGATAGAATAGGGAGCAAACAGGCAGATCTACTGAAATACACTGCTGAGAGGAGCAGCAGATGAGACAGGAGAGGTCTGCTGTGCCACATGGATCACCTCCTTGGCTGGGGATGGAACTTAAGCTGCAATTGCTACAGAGAACTTCACAGTGCTGCAGCTATTAACCCATTGTGCCACTAGTGAGGCCCCTGTATATACTACTTTTAATGGAATTCCTGGCCATTTCTGCTCTAGAACTTCCCTCAATAAATAATATATGCAGGTAGAGTAATTTATTTACTACTTATGTGTTGACAACTCCTTAATTAATAGTTTCCAACTCAGGACTTCTAATTGGCTCCACTTACATATCTAACGAATCGCATATAATCTTTTGGACATTTCACATTTGAGACACTTTATATCTAGACTCATGATGACCTACTCCCTTTTCCAATCCATTATTCCTTTGTTCAATTGCTCTCAAATGTTCAAAGTAGAAACAGAGAATTTACTTTTGACCCCTGCCCCAACTAAAGATTATGAAATCAATTCCAACATTCTATAGAACATTCTAAAAATCTTTCTAGCTTGTATTTTTCATTTGAACCTCACTGACACTGCCCTGGTTCAAGCCATAATCACTTCTCACCACTGCAATAGCTTCCAAACTAGTCTCCCTGCATTCATGTTTGTTCTACTCCAGTTTTTTTTTTTCTCTCCAGAGTAGCTATAGTAATTATGTAGCATGTAAATTTATGTAATTCCTTTTCTTAATTTTTTTTCCAATGGCTATCTGTTACTCTTGGGCTAAAAAGAGAAATAATTGGCATAGTGCTGCTGGCCTGATGGGACCTGGTCTCTACCTATTTCTCCCTTTCTATGTCTATTCATTGTAAACACGGGATTCACCCATCCCAGGAAGTACATAAAAGGACCCACAGAGGTATAAAATGAAAAAGACAATCAAAAATTCCAGTTCTATTTATTTTTTTAAACCTCACCTTTTAAAAATGTTTATTTTGTACCTGTTTTATTAAGGAATATAATTTATTTAAAATTAATATAAATACATATTTTGGAGGTACATGCTTACTTTACTCATGGCAGAGATGTACAATCAAGAGGTTAGAGACAAGGGTCTCTACTCCAGTCACACTGGGCTTCTTTTATTTCCTTTAATACTTCTTCACTACCTGCCGTGCATCAGACTGTTGAGCACACTGTGGCCTCTTTTGGGAGAGATGCAGTACATTCACCTCAAGATTCTAAGTCAAAAGATCAGAGAAGTATAGCTAAGAGCCTCTGTTTTTATAAAGTTCCTCAGGCAATTCTGATATATTGTCCATTGAAAACCATTGTCCATTTTGATTAAAACACTGGCTTCTAGAAAGGCAGGGGTAAGAGAGAGGCTTTTAAGAATTGGCCTTAGAGGGGCCTCCTGGTTGTACAAGGGTTGTTAAAGCATAGCACTATGAGGATATCCACAGTCACTGCAGTGTGGGGATCTGAGGCGCTCCTGTCCTCCTCTTCTCCCCTCAGCAGAGTATTTCAGTTGATCATCCTCCTGTTCTCCTCCCCACTCTGTCTCTGATGAATCCTATTACCTTCCGTATCTGTACACCCAGTTCTTATATACATAAATAGATAAATCTTAAAAAAAAAAGAGAGAGAAAAAGAGAGAGAGAGAACTGGCCTTAGAACACATCTACTTGTTTCTAAGGGAATATCCATCCTGTGTTTTTCTTTTTTCTTTTTTTTTAAGATTTATTTATTTGTGCATACAGAACTGGGGTACAGGCCAGAGGCTCAGGTGCAGCAAGAGGCTTCACCAGAGACAGAAAGGGGAATAGAACAGGCAGATCAACGAAGTACACTGCTGAGGAGAGCAGCAGGCGGGTCAGGAGAGGTCTGCCGCACCATGTGGTCACCTCTGGGGAAGGTGGGAATCAAACTCATGTGGCAGTGGCTTTAGCTTCTTAGTGCTGTGCTTTAACCCACTGTGCCACCAGGGAGGGCCGCAGCCTGTGTTTTTCAAACAAACAATTTATATATAAACTTTAGGAGAGAATAAATTTGTAAGATCAGAAATGAGGGACTATTTTTAATGTTCTAAAGTAGCTCAAGAATCTATTATATAAACCATTTAGATATAAGAACAAAGTTTTAAAGGGAAAATCCATATGCTTCAAGGCCAATTATTTAAGCAAAAGTTTCTTCAAATCATAATTAGGGTGATTTAGGAGTTAACAGGTTTGTATTTGAAATTCTGTTCTGTGATTTTATAGGCAAAATATTTACGCTTCCTCCTCAGAGCTTTATTTAGTGTTCTAAATGAGGGTTTACAACTACTGTGACCATGTCCTTTTACTAAGCATACAATGCATGCCATGGCCTTGGGCTCAGCATTGACCATAGTTTACTGTAGTTTGTGAGGTATGACTTAAACCTCCCAAAGTTGAGCCAGGTTGGTCCTATACATTCTATAAAACTAATAAATTGAGAGAGAGAATAAATATATGCAGAAACCATAGTAAGGATTGACCCCATAGGCCTTTTTTGACACCATAGTCTCAACAGCAATACATCGCCTAGGACCCGTGCTAAGGATCCATGGTCCTCATCAGTGATCTGCTGCAACTAACTGTACTAATCAACTATAGAATGACTGTGATACTGTTATTATAGTACCTGATGGGCTGATAATAAACCTAAGATATGTCAAACCATTTAGTATAAAGTAGGAGGTCAGAAAAGCAAAAATACCCATTCACCTGGAACTTTCTGGACATGCTAGGAATAAAAAAAAAAAAAAAGATAAGTTAAATAGACCCTGGAGTGATTAAATCAGGAATTTAACTCTGGGAGAAGACTGCTTAAAATTCCATAAAGGCTTAAGAGGAAGGCAGATTGAAATGTATTTTCTTCTTTTCTCCCAGACTACTGAAAAAAAGTATTGATGCATAAACCACCCAGGAGATTTACAGCTTAAAGCAAATTACCTCAAGGTATTAGAATCAGTCAGCATTTAGATGGAACATTTTTGAGCTCTATAGCTTTATTGCAAATGCCCTTCTCCTTATTATTACCTATAACTTCTTTATTCCTTTCTGTTACCATAGCTTCAGACACACTGATTTGAATGAATAATGCTGTTTTTATTCCTTCATCCACAGCAATACCTAGGTCACAAGCATTACTTCCATTGATGTTTTCTTTTTTCCTCAGATTCTTTGTACTTGAAGGAGAGAAAAAAGTCATTTTACCCATTTTCTTGCATTTTTGTTTTTAAATCATTGTACTAGTTATCCTTAATTTAGGCTATAATATGGACATTCTGTATTTTTCTATTTGTAATTTTAGAAGCTATTATATCTAAAGTTGGTAGACTATATTAGTATTTTTTTTTTCTTCTCTTGAGGGGAGGTATGTAAAACTCACTGAACTATCTCAAGTAAAATTCCACTTCTGAATGATTTTTTGTTGTTGTTACAAATTTATCATTTAGGCATTTTATTATAGTATTTGGAAAATAAATAGGATGATTATCAAGTGCTAAAAGTTAAGGTTCTAAAATGTTATGTGATAAACAAAATCCAGCTGCATTTTGGGTGGTGTTGGTTTGATTTTGGGGGGTAAATTATCAGATGGAGTCCCAGAACTGAGTTACGGAAAGCTGGTAGTGTTAGTGAGTTAAGTAAGCTTATTTAAAATGCCAACAATGAGACAAGAGAAAAAGAACGATGGGAAAGCCAAGTAGGACACTGTTCTTTACTGTCATCAGATGCTACGTTCATTATTTATAATCGTGCTGGCCTTTCCACTACCGAATGCAAAGGAACCTGAAGTGGTACTTTCACATCAACTGTCTTCAGCAATTATATCAAAAGTAGAATATGTTCCTTAGTAAGAATAATCACACTAGGCAGAAAGCTACAACTATTTAGTCTATCAGAAGTTTAAGTCAAGACTTATATGCTAAAAAGTAGCAGATGAAACAACTGAGCAATTCTGTCTTTAGAGAGATTCTACTTTACTAAACCAGATAACCTAAGAAGGATGACAGTGGGAAAGAGAAATGGAGAACCTTTACTGTAGTCATCTGACTTCAAAGAAGTCATCAGCAGCTGCATTAAACTGTGTGGTGATCACATTGCTGATTTTATTCATCAATTTTTTAGCATGGGAAGAAAATCCTTATCCCTATTTTACATTAAAAAAAATCCATTCAGTTCTCATTCAAGAAATATTTATCGTTGTTTTAATAGGCATAGCCACACTGGAATAATGTAGTCAATCCCTTCATGAAACTTAGTCTGGTGGAAAAACAGTCTTTAAAGAAATAATCACACAATTTAGGCAACTGCTTCACCTTGAAAGGACGGTAAGTATTCTGAGGGAGAAGTAAAGGTGGAGAGATGATAACACAACCTGCTCTAATTTTGATTGCTTCTCAAGGAATGGCAGTGAAGTTGAGATCTGAAGAAAAAGTTAGCAAGTGAAGAGTTTGAGGAAAAGTGTTTCCAGCAGAGGGAACAATGGGTGTAAGATGGGGCAGAACAGGACCAGTACAAAATGAAAAGCATGACCCTAATGCAAGTAGTAAGAATTTCCAAATGGTGACAGTTGAACTTTAACTAAACTAAGGATGGGGACCTGTGTGACTGCACAGCTTGCATACCACAACGCAAGGCTGGTGCCAGAAAGGTGTTCATGTTTGAGGGATGGATAGCTCTTGAGGGTATGGTAGGCAGACAGGTACTAGCCCTGGGCCTAGGGCCTCCAGGAAGCAACCTCAACATACTGTCTCCTTGATAGTTGCCCAAGTAGTTACTAAAAGAGCTATTGTGTAAGCCAGGCTGTTACATAAGCACTCTTTTGGGTATTAAGAGGAAGACAAAGAAAGCAGTCTTTGCTTTTAAGATGCTTACAAATAATTCTATAATTTAGGGTAGAATGTGATTAAGTTCCACAAGAGAGGTAGAAGCTACAATTTGCATGTGATTCAAGGCATGAAAGTTACTTAACTTGAAGTACAGAGTGTAAACACACAGATAGAAGGTCTCCAGATATGCTGCAATTAGCATTCTTCTGCCTTTAGAGCAATGATTTGGCCATACCACTGTAGAAATAGCAAACACACCCAACATTTCCAATGTGCCAGGCACTGACTGCTACGTGCCTTGTGTCTCTTCACTTGTGCTAGCTTCATATCTATGGAGGTGGGTGCTATTATCAGTTCTAAACTAAGGATGGGGATCCTTAGTTTATTTTATAGAAGAGGAAACAGACTAGAAAGATTAAGTAACTTGCCCAAGGTCACAAAGAATTCATTCCAATTCAAGTCAGGCCAGATCCAAAGGCCTTACTCTGAACTATTATACTAACACTACCATTTTATTCATCCTATTTTATTTTGCTTTTTAGTTTTAAGTATCAATATGCTATTTTTTTTAAAGATTTATTTATTTGTGCATACAGAACTGGGGTACAGGCCAGAGGCTCAGGGGCGGTGAGAGGCTTCACCAGAGACAGAGTGGGGAGCAGAACAGGCAGATCGACGAAGTACACTGCTGAGGGGAGCAGCGGGCGGGTCAGGAGAGGTCTGCCTCGCCATGTGGACTCCTCCGGGGTAGGCGGGGATAGAACTCATGCGGAAGCAGCTTTAGATTCTCAGTGCTGTGCTTTAACCCGCTGCGCCACCAGGGAGGGCCTCAATATGCTATTTTTATGCGCCTTTTATTTCTTCTTCCTGGTCTTCTGTTTTCTCCTAAACCTTTCCATCTACCATGTTTAGCTATGTAGCCTCAAATTGACTGAGAGATAAAAACAAGAAAAATAATTTTCCTAAAGATTTTTCCATCTTTATTGTCTAGAGGGAGAGTTGGCAGGTATGGCAGTGTGAAATAATGTTTAGGCATAAATTTCTAAAAGAAGATGAGATATACAGTGTTAGCTTCTTCTGGTAACAGTTCTGATGTGTCTTTGTACTGATGGCCAACTAGAGATGATGCAGTTATGAGCAGTTACTACTTTCCCTGAAACCTGACTCCCTGAGAACTGTGAGTGCTCAATTAAGGGAATTCTGGAAAGTCACACATTGGCTTTCTGTGTCCTTATGAGCCAATGCTGGATCTGTCTTTTATAGGATTACGAAGTGAAAGTATATGCTAATTAATTTAACAAATACCTTCCATGAGTGCAAGGCACTGTGCCAGAAGCTATAAGGGCCACACAGATATCCATAACACAACACACCTGTCATCAAGAAATTTATAATACATTTTTAAATTTGATTAATGCCATCACAGAAATATAAGCTTTATGCTTTTATGGTATAGAAGAGAATGTTTTTCATGTCATTTGCACAGCATGCATAGAGCTGGAAGAGATTATCCTGGCTGAAGTAAGTCAGAAGGAAAAAGACAAGTATCAGATGGTTTCACTTATATCCAGAATATAGAGCAACAACCAAACAAAACGTCAAGAAAAAGACAAAACTAGCAAGCTGACCATAGATCTGAGGCATATAGCAAGGTGGTGGGGGTGGGATGGGGTGGAGGGTTGATGGTATGAGGTGAGGGGTTGATGGTATGGGGTGGGGAAAACAGGGGAGGAAAGAACACAGAGAATATGATGATGGTTCATGGGTGATATGGTGGTGGGAGAACTATGGGGACCACCACTTATTTTAAAAATAAGTAAAAAGCTTAAAAAGAGAATGTTTTCACAGTTCACCAGGGAATTAGGTAGTTATGCTAGGACTAGCTAGGATAGGGAGCTTTTGCTATTGACCAGGTAGGAAGCACATTTTGTTTGGTGGTTGTTAACAGACCCAGAGTATTGTCCTTGGGTGTCATTCTGCAGGTGTTAGACTATTTAACTCACCTGACACTTGCATGCAATTCAAGCAAGGCCAGAAGAATCTATATAGTATTTCTAGTCAATGCTAATTAAAAAACCCTATGGTATAGCTTTAAATATAAGAAGGTTTCTTATAACAGCTAGGTCCTGACTAAGGACTGTCCAATGCCAACCAAAGACCCCTAGATCATGTATACCTACATCAGGTATTAATCAAGTCCAAGGTATAGACTCAAACTAGTTACATTATACTACTATAGGTTGGTGTGTTTTAATGTAAATTACAAATAGTGAAGTAGGACTGTAAGAGGTACAGAGAGAACAACTTACTGTTGCTTATTTCTCCTCTCGTCCTACAAAGAAAGAAGGGAATTACTGTAAAACCAAAGTGCTGAGCAAAAAAAAAAAAAAAAAACATGGCCTGCCCAGCTAACTGTAGGCTGTTATGTTTGTCTCGGTGAGAAGATGGGGCCTAGTGTATAAGGGAGTTACAAGCAGCTTGGAAAGAATTCACTGCAGCTGATCACAGAAGAGCTAGTTCACAATCAACTGATGAAAGTATAAACCTATTTTGGTAGTTGCAAGTGTAGTGACCCTATTTTCTGAAATAAAAATCATACACACAGCTTTACTATTAGGGATATGAGAAACTATTTGGCATATGAAAGAACCTAAAATAATGAAATTGTTTTATTATTAGCTTGGTAGCTTCTAGGGCTTATGGAAGACTAACACTAGGGTTTTATTTTTTTTTTTTTGAAGATTTTATGTATTTATTTTTGTGTAGAAGAACTGGGGAGTAGGCCAGAGGTATAGGGGTTAGGGGTGAGAGGATTTACCAGAGACAGAGTGGGGAGCAGAATAGGTAGCTTTTACTGAAATACACTGTTGAGGGGAGCAGCAGGAGATGTCTGCTACACCATGTGGGTCAGCAACCTGGCCAGGGGGGATCATACTCAGGCCATGACAGCGATAGCCCTGAGACTTAACCCCTGGGCCACCAGGGAGGCAGCAACATTAGTTATATTTTAAATAAATCTTGTAATGATGAAAATTCACTGAGGTTTTTAGCTTTGTTGTTGGGGAAAGGTCACAATTGTGATTGTTCTTTTCTCGTAAAGTAACAGCAGTGTAACTTGTGTAAGTTTCAGGTGTTCATCATTGAGAATCAACTTGAATATGTACTACATGAAGCTTAACATAGTGCAATAAAGGATTAAAACTGGGCAGATAAGAATGCTAATCTAGCTAAACTAGAAGGGCAGGGTATAAAGAAAGGAGAAAGGTATAAATTGAAATATTTAGAAAGTTATGAAAATAGTTCAGGAGAAAAGGATTTGTGAAGGTGACAGGAAAAATGGAAAGGAAGGAACCAGGGATAGAAAGGTCTTTAAAGAAAGTCTTTCCTTGTTTTATAAGTTAAGCTGAATGACCGTCCAACCCCCTTAAACTATTCTAGAATTACTCTACACAATTCATTTAATAATCACATCATGCGTAATGAACTTTTCCAGGGGCATGAATTTTCCTGGAATGCCTTATGGCAAAGAAACCCTGCCTTACTTAACTTGGTGTCTGCTTCAACTTAATACAAAGCTGAATGCTTAGTAGATGCCTAAAGCAGATTTGTTCTGAAAGTATATTCTTAACGTCTCATGGTTCAAAATGGATTTTGTTAAGTAGCTAAAATACTGAATAAAAACAACAGATGAAGACTATGCCTGTATATTTTCCTTGAGTATGGGTATTTCAGGAGATATGTGATGACATAGGGCTGATAAGTGGAAAGACACAGAAATCCACTTAACAGAGAGTATTTCTGTTACCTAAATGAGAAGATTGTGATAGCCAATTAAAAATGGCAGTTTTACCTGATATGTTTGACAGAGCCAATAATTACCTCTGCTCTGTGGGGCAATTTTTAAAAGTGCATAAGAATGAGACTATTTGAGAAGACTTTTCATGCTCTGCAGTTGAATGTTATTCCTAAAATAAAATTTGTTTCTTAAATCTTGGGAGAGGAGGGAAAATGAATAAAGTAAAACCATATGATAATAAATATTGAGCACATGAAGAACAGATACATAGTTCTGACAATCAGTAAGAGTATGTCTATGAGAATTCTTATTTTGGGGAAAAGGGAATCACAAACTGATTTTCTAAAAATGGCATCATTTTTTATGTGCAGAGTAGATTAACTGAGAATATAACTGAGGCTTGGGCATACACAGGTAGAGAAAAGGTCATGAGTCTAGCTTCCCTGTGTGCCTGTAGGCCTGTCCACTGTTTACACATACATGGATAACTGCTCTTCAAAGCTGGGGGTGGGGTGGCATTTATGTTTTTATTTCCATGGGAACTGTGAGAAGGTTTAAAAAATAAGGTATGGGGAAATGTGTTCAATCCTTGCTTCCCCTCCTCCCATCCAGTCCCCTCTCATTTCCATGGGAACAGGGGTTGAGACATCTCCAGCAGTTGAAAGTGAACGCTCACTCAGACTACAGCTGCCTGAATGTCAGCTGAGAGCTACAAATGACAGTTTATAGCAGCTGTTAAAATTTTTAAATGATGTTTTCCCTAATAAATTCCCCACTGTAATAATTTACAAGAGGGAAACTGACTATATAACTAGTATGAGGAAGAACACTCAAAGGCATTTTTGGAGGTTTAGTCTATTGCTGTCGTTCATAATTCCAATATCATGTATCATTTTTAAAAGAATGACTGTGACAGGAAGTGCAGTGAAATGAATAGTGTGCTCATTAAGTCACTCTGATGTCACGAACTTCCTCCAGATGGCAGGTGTGTAAATGTATAGAGGAACTAATAAACTGAGCAAGAGAGAATATAGAGGGGGAGAGGGAGTAAGAACCTAACTTAACATATAAAAACTATTTAATTACATTTTATAACAAGAAACTACGTGAAGATTGTTAGCTACATCTGGAGTTGGAACACTGAGCCCAATAAATGTGGGGAGATTTCTAGATCTAAGCATTTGTGAAACATTCTATAAACATCCTATTTTGTTATCCAGATCTCCTTGGTTCCTGAGGTGGTGAGGTATACTTACATTTCTTTAATATAATTGAAAGGACAAGCCAGAACTTGCTAATGATTATTAATTTCTTCTCTACCTTCAAGGGCTTTAGAATACTCATGTAAAATAATTCACAGATGGAGATATATAGTGTAAGCTTTTCAGCTTAAGGCTTCATCCAAAACCTGAAATTATTGATACCATTGCTTCAAGTATATGCAAAAGTTGGGGGGAAACTCTGTTTTAAATGTCCATATCTCAATTTTCTCTCTGAGGTACATGTTTTCGTGCTCTTTGGAGAGGCTGTTAGTCTGAATTGTTTACTATAAGTCGGCTTCAACTCACACATGCCTCAGGCAAATCTAAAATCTGAACATTATCTAATACAATTCAACAGAAATGGTGTCAAGAGTCTTAGCCAATAAGGAAGAATATTACAGTGGGGCTTTGGAGTCTAAATTGACCTCTTCTTACCAGTTTCCAAGGTGATATTTCTTTTTTTGTTTTCAAGGTGACATTTCTAAAGTAGCATTCTGAGAATAAACTGTACAGAAGCTCTATGACAGGACATCCAGTTTTCACTGATGGTCCAAGAAAAGTCAGTTCTATTTACTTCAAGAGGCAGATCTGAGGACCTACTTCTCACCTAGTATCAGTACTGCCAACACCAACACTTAACAGATACAAGAGTTTCTGACTTTCACTATCTATTCTTTCAGTCAAATATCACAATTTTAAAATAAAAAAATTGGTAGCTCTCCTTTCCCATCCCTCACTTGTACAGAGCTTTAATTTGAATTGAAAATATTTTTAAATTTAGATACTGTGCCACAAATATGCCCTTTGTTGTCAGAAAAGTTAAGGAACACAGAAATGTATCTGACCCTGGCCAGTCCAACAGAGGTGAAGGCTGAATTACTGAACTGACTACGCTTTACTCTCTATTGTAAATACAATATTTTTGGTCATAATTTCCTACCATTCAAGCAAGAGATTTTCTTATTGCTACACTGTTTTACTACACAGTCTGTCTGCAATGTATACCTCCATCACTGTAGAAGTCAAATCTGTGAGTACATTTTTCCACATTCTAGAACATGTTAAAGATTTTTCTTTTCCCTAGCTTTATTGAGATATAATATATATATATATATATACACATACATACATATAAGTATAGGTAAGGTATATAATGTGTTACCACTGTAGAATTAGTTAAACACCTCTAGCATATCACATAATTACTACCTCTTCTGGTGAGAACATTAAGATCCACTTTCAGCATTGTTCAAGCCTATAATACAGTATTGCTAAGCATAGCCACTATTCTATATTATCCCCAGAACTCACTCATAACTTAAAGTTTATATCCTCTGATCAACAGCTCCCCAATTTGGCCTCACCCCTAGTCTGTGGGAACCATCATTCCACTCTGTTTCTGTGAGGTTGGCTTTGGAGATTCTGTATATAAGTCATAGCATGCAATACTGTCTTTTCTCTGACTTTATTTCACTTAGACAAAACAACCTCAAGGTTGTCTCAAAATGGCAGAATTACCTTTGTTCCCATGGCTAAATGATGTTTCACTGTGTAATATATGCCATGCCTCTTTTTTTTTTTTTTAAGATTTATTTATTCATACAGAACTAGGGTACAGACAGTGGTGCAGGGGAGGTGAGAGGATTCACCAGAGGCAGAGTGGAGAACAGGAGAGGCAGATCGATAAAGTATACTACTGAGGAGAGCAGCAGGTGGGTCAGGAGAGGTCTGCCATGCCATGTGGGTCACCTCTGGGGCAGGGATCGAACTCATGCTGAAGTGGCTTTAGCTTTTTAGTGCTGTGCTTTAACCTGCTGTGCCACCAGGGAGGGCCCTGTCATGCCTCTTTTTATCCATCTATCCACTTATGGACTTTTAGGTTGTTTCCTATTTTGGCCACTGTGAATAATGCTGTGGGTAAACATGGGAATGCAGACATCTCTTTGAGATTCTATTTTCATTTCTTTTGGATATATACCCAGAAGTGAGGTTGCTGGATCTTGGATACATATCTAGAAGTGGGGTTCTACTTCTAATTATTTGAGGAACCTCTTTACGGTCTTTCATAGTGTCTGCACCAATTTACATTCCCACCAGTGAAGCACAAGAGTGGTGAGGCATATCTTTAATGATGACAGAAAACACAGAAGTAGTAATATAGAACAATAATTCATTAGTTATATAGCCTTATATTATATGAAAGTGAGCTTAAAATAAAAACTGTACAATCCCCATTGCTTTGTTATTGTTGTTGCTATTTTTGATCACTGATTCAGCTGTTTGTATTACTTTAATAGAAAGATTTTTAAAGGAAAAGGACAAAACAATGTTTAGTTGTTTTTTTTTTTTTTTTAACAGTACCATAATTTCCTCTAGGGGAATGGACTTTTCTGCAGATGGTATCTGAACTGGATAGTTCAGTCTGACCCAGATGAGAAGAAAGATATAGCAAATTCTGGGAAGGTTCCAAAACACTTAAGGTCCCAAGGCACATTTGACAACTAGGAAATCATCATTCAAGAGATTACCTGGATGCAGAGAGCGACCTGGGTGAGGAGAGGAACGCAAAGTAAAGACTCTCACCCTCCCTAGGAACATGAATCTGATAAACACTAGTTTGGGTCACTTCCCCTCCACCCACCCAGTCCCTAGTATGGGTCAGACTCTCCTGGAGGACTTTTGAAAGCACATATTGCCGGCTCCATTTCCAAAGTTTCTGATTTCACAGGTCAAGAATTTGCATTTCTAACAAGTTTTCAGTGAATGCTAAAGCCCCTGTCTAGGGAACATACTTGTATCCAAACCCATGAAAATAGAGTGCAAGGTAGTTGAGAGTAGGGAGGCTGGGTCCATATAGAATGAGGAGATTGGCTATGCAAGGGGATGGTCCTTTGTGGGACACCAGAGACTAAGAAGAGAACATCTTGCAGAGAGGCAGGCTAGTGGAAAGATGTCTATGAATCTGCTGTGGGGAGTTAGAACTCAAGCAAGGTGAAGAGGGCTTTCATATAAGTCATGGATGACAGCAGAATGGCTACCTTGGTACATATATGAGGATTAATCAAATTTGTTAAGGATCCAGATACCTCATTGTCAGAGAAGGGAGTTGGGATAACAGAAAGAGACAAAACTAGATTGAGCCAGTCCTGTAGTGTTGAACTGGAAGTGGAGGTAACAATGCATAATCAGTTTTTACACACATAGTTAAATAAATTTACTTGCAAATGCCCATGTGTACGTTCATGCTCTCTAGTTCAGAGCTGCTAAGAGGGCTTACAAGCAATGATCTGTACCCTAATGTCAAAGTTATCTACTAATGATGCCTGCTACATAGCTATTGTATTCTAAGTATCTACAAAAAATAACCAGGGTTATATAAATGATGCCATGACCATGGCAGGGAAGCACAAAAGTAGCCTAGAATATGTTGCTGTTCAAAAGCACGTTATGTTCAAAGAGTAATAGGAACCTTTCCAAAGGGCAGAGAAGCCATTCTGAAGGAGTTCCCAGTGGCCAAAATGGGTCAATTTGAGTATTAAGATAAATAATGGATAATGAATTGAAAACAAAATAGGAGACCAGCGATCTGTATATATAAAATAAATGGAAATTTTGATTAGGGATGGAATAGTTAAATAATTCAGAACTCTTTACCAAAAATTGTTATTAATAAAGGGAACAGAGCAACTTTAAGTGAATCAGACAGGAACCACTCATAGTCAAATGATCAAAGTGTGCATCACCAGTAATAGGACAAATAAAACTCTTGATCCAGCTGATAGATGGGTACAACAGAAAAACACAGCATCATTTCTACGATATTCTGGTTAAAAATATATACCCTAAATCTAATCATCAGAACCATCAGACTATCAGACAAAATCCAAGTTGTGAGACACCCTACTAAAGGATTAGCTTATAATCTTCCAAACTACCAAAGAAAGATCAGAAACTGTCCCAAACAAAGGTGACTAGGGAGAATTGAACAAGTGCCTGGCTCAGAGTTCTTCTTCCTTGTTATAATCTATAACAAGATATTTCTTCCATTGATTTTTGGGGTCAACCAGGAAGAAATTAGTAACAACACAATTCACATCTTAAAAGTTAAATATTAGCAAAGTCTTTGGTGTAAAATAGAAATCATTATGCTTCCTATAGTAGCTAAGGAACGATGGCAAGATGCAAATGTACATCCAAAGTACTTCTAATTTATTTTAAACTGAACTTTTAGATGGTTGTGGTTTACCAATTTACCAGAATACTTAGGCAAAGAGCAGAACAGAGCTATAAACATGTAATACAGATACAAAACTCCTTGACTTCCTCCTCCCTTCACTAATACTCCAGTTAGCCAATTGGCTAAGACAACCGATTCTGGTTCAGTACAGCTGAGTAAAACACATGACAGTAACTGTCTTCCCTAGTCTCTCTTTGAAAAAACATGTAAGTCTTGCCAGGCAGAAGCAAGCTTTGATTTGGTTCAAAGTACTAACTTCTATTAAGCTTGAAAAGGCTCACAAAGAAAATCCCCAAAAGAGGATCAGTGCAAGAAGCATTATCTTTTAGACACTATAAGAAATGATTTCCTTATTCAATGAATTCAAAGCTAGGCTTAGAACTAAAGTATTAGAATATCAATCTTAGCATTTGTACAGGGGAATCTCAATTTTATTCTTAAACTATAATGCAAAGGCATCTAATCAATTTGTCTTTTTTTAAAACAGGGAATATTTGTGACATAGAAAATAACAAGTTTCACTGGACATATTCATCCCTACTACCCAGAGCCCAGACTAAAGACAGTATGAATTTATTGTGAAGTGCCATGAGAAAAAAAATAAAATCATGCATTAAAAGCATCTACATTTCAGATGACTGGATTAAAAAGATGTGGTACAAAAACACAATGGAATATTACTCAGCAACCATTAAAAAAAAAAAGAGAGAGACATGCCTTTTGCAGCAACATGAATGGAGCTGGAAAAGATCATGCTTAGTGAAATAAGCCAAAAAGGAAAGGAAAAATACCGGATGGTTTCACTCATAGTAGGAGTATAAAGGACCAAGTGAGAAAATAATAATAATGAATAATAATATACCAGAGACATTTTATGGGGGTGGAATGGGGAATGGCATCAAAAACGGTGGGGGGAGAGAAGTGCACTGGACTATGGTGATGGCATGAGGGTGATATAGTGATGGGAAGCCCATGGGGATTACAACTGAGATGGAAAAAGGCACACAATAATGTAAAAATAAACTATTTTTTATTATATTATTTTATTATTTTTATTTATTTGTGCATACAAAACTGGGGTACAGGCCAGAGATGTAGGAGCAGTGAGAGAATTCACAAGAGACAGAGGTGGGGAACATAACAGGCCGACTGACTTAAGTACACTGCTGAGGAGAGAAGCAGTTGGGTCATGTGGCCACCTCCAGGGCAGGCGAGAATTGAACTTATTTGGAAGTGGCTTTAGCTTCTTTGTGCTGTGATTTAACCCGCTGCGCCAACAGGAAGGGACACTACTCTGTTATTAAAAACAAAAAAAAAGCATCTACATTGCTTACTCTATCACCCTGTTTTAAAGGAGGGGGCAATGATGAAGTTTTTGTTTTGTTTTTTTAAGTTTCTATTTAGTACTTGAAGAGAACATTTTATTGTTCAAATAGTTACACTATTTAATAAGCTATATAATGAAGTAGCCTTAGGCCAATTATAAAATGGAGTCACCAACGACAAAACTCAAAGCCAACTGGGGAAGAAAATTAGCATTCAAATGGATTTAATGACACAGTCATATGGGTAGACCCCAGGGAAATGCCTAAGGTGGACTTCCAAAATCTTATCTGAATAATAAGATACACTGACCATACTTTAAAACAGAACAGAAATGGCAGCTGAATACCAAGCAAACCGCAGACATATCTCTACCCAGTCCACACATTGACATACTGCCACTCAACCCAGGCACGGCTAGGAAACACTCCGAGGCCTCTCTCCTTGGTTTGTAGCTATCTTCTCTGTGTTCTCCATGCTATTGGTGTCTTCATCTCCTCTAAAGACACTAGTCAGATTGGATTAGAGGATATTCTGATGATTCATTTAATTTACTTTATTGCCTCTCTAAAGTGTCTGTTTCCAAATGCACTCATGTTTGTGGTACTGGGGTAAGGACGTCAACAAACGAATTTGGGGTGGGGGAAGCAGTGCAGCCTATAACAATGGTTAAGACACCAACTATGGAGTTCAGTCTGCTTTGAGTTCAGTTACTCAGTATCATTGTGGCCTGGACAAGCTGCTATCTTGGTTTCTGCATAAGAGAGCTGCTATGATAATAAGTGAGATCTTCTACAAATGTGCTTATGGCACAGTGCCTAGCAAACAGTACCCACTTGATGAATGCCAGTTTTAGTGTCTTGGTTTTTTAAATTATTCTTAAAGTTTTTTTATAGTACTAAATCCTTTAATGATCTCATACAATAAATCCTTGCTTCTGGAAAACACCAACTCCTGAAGCCCAGAGCTGCCATGTTAAGACACTCAAGTCACTGTGCTATATGAAAGTCCAAATCATACCCAGAAGTGATAGGAGGTGTTTCATTCAACAGTCCAGCTTAGCCATATCTTGAATCATCTCTCTCCAAGTGTCTGACTTGAGTGAAGAATTTATGCTTTCAGAGACAATGAAGAACTCTGGCTTTTCAATTCAATTTTGGCTATGTGAGTCTTTCCAGACAAGGCCAAAGATATTATAAACTCATGTGTGCTATGTCTGAATTATTTACACACAAAATTTGTGAGAATAATGAATGGTCATTGTTTTAAGATGTTATATTCTGGGGTGGTTTGCAATAGATAAACTAGAAATATAGATTATAGATAATCTGAGCATGGAATCATAGGCACATACTAATTATAGAGAATCTATAACATCTATATTATAGCCACCAAAGCTATCACAGCAATATAGTAACAAAGGGGACCTCAGAAAGGAGATAATTAATCCTTTCATTCTAAAGTATGAGGAAACTGAGGTCAGCCCACTGGCTGCCTGATGAGTGGCAGATCTGGGACAGGCACTTAAATCTCTTTGCTTGAGTCCTGGGCTCCTTCAAAACACAATTACTTCATAAAAGGGCTCTACATTATAAAAGCCTTGTACTATTATTCAAACCACACTGTTTCAGGATATTCTTTGTGCTCTCTGTCCAAGGCCAAACATAATTACATTTCTGAATACAGACAATTTACTGTACTGTCCCTGGCATGTGACAGGTACTCAATAAATGTTTTTGAAGTGAAGAATTACTAAAACAAGACAGCTCAGAGAATTGCAAATGGTGCAACTTAGATATTCAGTGATAGTGTTTGAAAAATAGAAAAAGAATGTTCAGTTCGGAAACAAAATTTTTAAGTCATAAAACTAAGATTCCTTCCCATCCAATTCCCTTTTATTAAATTCTAACAATATCAACGACGGCAATCTTCACAACAATGCCTCAGATATATGTACTCAGTGTTCATCTTCTGAGGTATTCATATAAGTACACATAATATAAATAACCATAATAATATAGCATTCTTTTCTGCTCCTATCTTTATCCTCCCTCCTCTCCAATTAGAAAAGGACCTAGAAAATGTGGTAGTGAATATATGTGATCATGAAGTGAGGGCAACATGCCTGAAGATAGCAGAGCAAAAGAATATGGGTTCCTGCCCCTTGGGGCAGCACCCCATCAGATTTGGACTGCCTACACCTAAACTGATTTTGAAAGAGAAAAATGGAGATTTTTGTTGTTTAAGCCATTGTTTAGGTCTTTTTGTTAAATACAACAAATGCTTAATTTTTTGTACTATCTATGGACTGACATACTTCTTCTATATATTTATTTAGCCTCGAAATATAAATCACATTTTATGCTCCTGCATTATTCTCTTCACTGGTGTTTCCATGTGATGTGATTATCTCAGGTCCTATTATTGATTGGATTGGATGACAAAGCAGGAAAGTAAGTTAACATATACTACTGTGAAATTCTTAAAAATTTAGCCAGGGAGGATAGATACATAGAGAGTCCAGAAATAAATACTTATATTTATGGTCAACTGATTTCCAACAAAGATGACAAGGAAACAGTGAAGGAATCTATAATTTTTCCCACAAATAGTACAGGGACAGTTGGATAACCCCATGTTAAAAAAATATATATGTAATATCTTTCCTCATGCTTTTTTTTTTTTAAGATTTATTTATTTATTCATACAGAACTGGGGTATAGGCCAGAGATGCGGAGGGTGAGAGGATTCACCAGGAACAGAGTGGGGAGCAGAACAGGCAGATCGACGAGGTACACTGCTGAGGGGAGCAGCGGGCCGGTCAGGAGAGGTCTGCCTTGCCATGTGGTCACCTCCGGGGCAGGCGGGAATTGAACTCATGGGGAAGTGGCTTAAGCTTCTTTGTGCTGTGCTTTAACCTGCTGCGCCACCAGGGAGGGCCCTTTCCTCATACTCTTCTAAGAAAATGAAAGCAAATGGATCATAGACCTAAATGTAAGTGCTAAATAACATTTTTAGGAGAATAGCAAGGAGAAAATCTTGGGTTAGGACAAGATATTTTTAGATATAACACCAAAAACATAATTCATGATTTAAAAAAATTGGCAAATTAGATTAATAAAATTAAGTTAAATTAAAAACTTTTGCTCCTAGTACAATAAAAGTCTCAGCTTTAGAGAAAATATTTATAAATCATAATGAAGAATTAAATTCACTGTTCAACATTTGTCAACTATGAGGTATCTTAGGCTGCAGCTATCTGCAGAGCAGTTAGAAGAATGTTTTTATCTAATTACAAAAATATATGCAGCAACGTCTGTTAGTTTTCAATATTTAAGGTCTGTTGTAGATAAATATACTGGGAAATCTATCATGGACACTAGTATATATATCTGTATTGAAGGAATGTTCAGAAAAGTTACTATTGTAACTTATTTCAATCTTTTAAATGTCAAGACATCTTTTTTTTTAGTTCTGTATATAGTATAAATGTATTTCTTACATAATTCTTCATTTTGTACACTTTTTCATCTCCGTGGACTTGTAATCTCTGTGGACTTCCCACCACCACTTCACACATGAGCCATCACCATATCCCATGGGCTCTTCCTACCCCCATTTTGATCTTGTTCCCCTATGTTGCCTTATAGGATGTCCCTGGTTTATAGTTGTTAGCTGATGTTCTTTTTTACTTTATTACAATTACTATATATATATATATTTTTTTTCCTGACCCTTTACACTCCTGCTATGAGTGAGATATTTTTCTTTTTCTTTTTGGCTTATTTCACTAAGCATGATCATTTCCAGTTCCATCCATGTTGTTGCAAATGGCATGAGTTTATCTTTTTTGATAGCTGAGTAATATTCATCTTCAAGAAGGTATCACATCTTCTTGATCCAGTCATCTATTTTTGGGCATTTGGTTTGATTCCATATCTTCCCTAGTGTAAATAGGGCATCAATAAACACAGGGGTGCACGCGTCCTTTAGAATTATTGCTTTTTTGTGTCCTTTGGGTAGATACCTAGGAGTGGAATTGCTGGATTATCGAAGCTCCATTTTTAGCAGTTTGAGAAACTTCCACACAGCTTTTCATAGTGGTTGCATCAGTTTTATTCCCATCAGCCAGGTAGGGAATAGCTGTTTAGCTTTTCTTTCACTATCCCTGCTTTTGGTAATGTATCTATAAAGAAGTTACTGAGGTGTATGACATATAGTGTTTTACCAATATTTTCTTATATTTTATGATTTCAGGTGTTATGTTTAGTACTGTAATCCATTTTGAGTTGGTTTTTGTGTATTGTGTGAGGTAGCAGTTTAGCTTCATTTTTTTGCACATAGCAGCCCAGATTTGCCAGTACCATTTGTTAAATAAACTTTCTTTGTTCCATTGCATATTCTTTGCTCCTCTGTCAAAGATTAGCTCTCCATAAAGCTGTGGGTTTATATCTGGGTATTCTATTAGATTCCATTGGTCTGTATGTTCTTGTCCCAGTACCATTCAGTGTTAATTATTATGGCTTTATAGTATAGTTTGAAGTCTGGGAGGGTGATATCTCCATTCCCTTCTTTCTTATTCACAAGAGTTTTGGTTATTTGAGGTAGAGATTTTTTCTAATTCTTTTTTTCATTTGAAATTGAAGTTCCATTCAATAACTTTACACGAGTGCATATACCTGTGTAACATGAGCTCATATCAAGATATAAAACACTTTCATCCTCCATCTGGGTGGCTTTTATCAAGCCTGGTTCCAACCTCCTATTGCTATTTCCATTAGAAAAGCTGAAGGGCTTGCATAGATAAGATCAGATATGTGGCCTCATTATCAATCAGATGCTTCCTTGTTGAATTTTGAATGTTAAGCACAGGATACAAATTGTTTGGAGGTTCACTGATGCTACAACAGCAGGGCTCAGACAAAATTCCCCAATGCCTGATACCCCCCTAGGATGTGCCGTCAGTCAAGCCTACCCCACACACTTCTCACTGATGCTGTAAACTCCACTCAGCTTTTCAGCCAATTAATTTTTTTTAATCACATTGCAATAGTTGATACTGGTGTAGAGAACTAAAAACAAATTCTGACTATTACAGTGATATTAAACTATTCAATCCTTAAATACAATGAAATTTTCTTTTGAAATCAAGTCATTAGCAATCTAGTGCACTAAAGTAGCCCAAATAATGAAGTAGGCATCATGTGCAGTTTCATCATGTGCAGTTTAAATTATGCTATTGTTACTGTTACTTTCTGAGTAATAAGTAATACTTCAAGCATCTCTATAAAGCTAACACCTAGGGGCTTGAACTGCTTTTCTTTTTCAAGCAGGTATTCAATTGTTCTTCAAAGCAACTGTATGTTCATTAAAACATGGCAATGAATCAAGATTAAAGAATAAAACTCAATCATGGAATGAAAATTCATCTAATTTAACTTCATATCCCATACTTCGATATTCTCAGTAGTATCGCTAAGTGACTTAAACACATGTAGTAACTTACTGAAACACCAGACATTCAAAGAAATTCACTAACATTCTGGTGAACTGTTTTAACTGTTAAATTTTGTTTTTCCCAATACTGCAATTGAATTTGAATCTGTATCTTTAATAGCCTCTATTTGTTAACTGTGATTCTGCATTCTTTTCTAACTTGCATATAAGAATCCTTCAGCAGTCTGAAGACAACTACTGTACAGCAATAATCCCCTTTCCCAGAAGTACCATGTCCCTTATGTAAGGGTTTCTGGACAGTTTTACCAGACTGAACCCTCCACTCTGGCTATTTTCCAATTGTTTTAGTATCATGGCATCTCCAACTATGATTTCCTTCTATATTTAAAGTTTTTTCCATTAAAAATTCATGTTAACTTTATGACAAAATGATATAAAAATATATCATCAGAGTCTTTCTCTAATATATTGAGTAAACTACTTCATGACAAAGTTTATAATCCAATCTGAAAGGAAAGACAATAGAGTAGGGAAGATAAGAAATACTATGTTACTTTTCTCTAGACATATTACTTTCAGGTTGCTTACACTAACATTAGAGATCTTTGATATGCAAGGTCTAATCCAGTTCTCTCATTCTAAAGATGAGAAAATTTAGAACTAGAAAGGTCAAATGAATTGCCAAGGTTAAATCATTAGCCTAGTGATTATGACAGTGCTATAAAAATAATGTATTCCCTGCTTCAAACCTTTCAAACAGTTTTAACTCACTCTGCATAAAGCCCAGTTTCCTTAACACAATTATAAAGGTTCTTCATGATTTGGGGGCTATTATTTTCTCTACCCTAATGTTAAGCTCTTCCCTGTTCCCCTCACCCAACATCAAAGGAATTAGTTCTTCCTTTGTTCACCTCTGAGGCTCAGAATAGACTTTTCCCACTTCTTAGAACATTTTCCCTCTTCCCCTCATTCTCTTAGCTCACTAAATACTACTCATCTCTCAGATTTTTTTCCTGATCCCTAATTTGGATTTATTCTCCACGTTGCCATAGGACCTAGGACTCCAAATTTAGATTAGGTTCTCGGTCTCCAGAAGGTTTAGAATTCCTTCTCTTCACAAAATTCATGTTTTTTTGGTGTGATTATTTGTTTAATATTTCATTTCCCTAACAGACTATAAACCCTATGATAAATACTAATATTCAACTTTACGAAGAATTAAATTAGCTTATAATTGCTAAAAACAAGAACAAAAACAAAAACCTTAAAATGTTGTTAACACATGTTACACTCTACAGAATTCTTAAGCATTTAAGTCCCGTGTGTTATCCTTAGCCCTATTGCATCATGTAGACAGATTGTCCCAGCCAGATAATGTGGATCCTGATTCTGTAAACCAATCTATCTTGGAAACTTTGTAAGTCTGATGAACATGCTGCAAAACACATTGCCTTAATAGGTCTGTTTTACCATTAAGAAAAATTCCAAAGATAATTTTAATATAAAGAATCTCTGCATGTGGATCTGATCTTTTAAACAGTCACTGTTTAAAAGACTATTAAAAATTTCTAGGAGGCAGGGCCCTCCCTGGTGGCTGAGCGGGTTAAAGCACAGCACAAAGAAGCTTAAGCCACTTCCCCATGAGTTCAAT